>NW_006399768.1:6601318-6623290 GCF_000299155.1 Elephantulus edwardii | reverse complement strand
TGAGAGAGAGAGAAGTGTATAAAAGGAACATATGATTAGGTATTACTGGCACGACAAGAGTCCAGAGTAAGAGCTGCATAGTAAAGTGGTGGTGATGAGACACTGTATAACAATGAAAAAACTTTTTCCCCAAAGAAAAAAAGCAAACTTGGAGGGGGTGGGGGGAGGAAAATGTGTAACAGTGAATGAATTGAGATTATATATATATTATTTTTACGTGTACCGTCAAATCAGATCTGACTGGTACAGGAGGAGATTGCCCCCTCCTTCTCCAGCAGAGCATCTGCTGGATTTGAACCACGTACCTCTGGGATTGCAGTGCAGCGTCTTGTCACTAGGCCACCAGAGCTCCCTTAGATATATATTTTTTGAGATATATAAATATTTATCTCAAAATACAAAGTAAATATAAATAAAAATACACAACAGAATGAATGTACAATATTTGAAGTTTTTAAATATAATGATTATTTGTTTTAAATTTCAACAACAATAATGCCATAGATTTATACTGAATAGACTGACTTTGCCCCATGAACTATAGCTTTCCATGAAGTCCTTGATTCACACAAATAGTTAAGACCTTGACGATTAAGAAAAATATTGTCTGAACTACCCAGAAGTGCCTAGAAAGATAGTCCTGGTGATCTATTTACAAAAGATCACAACTTGAAAAATCCTGTGGCACACAAGGAAGTGACTCAACAGAGTAACAACAGAGCTGTCACCGGACTCTCAAAGGAGTCCCAAAGCAAATATTAAATCATTATAAAGGTCATTAAGAACCTTTTCTGGAAGAAAATTTTGAGTGAATCATAAATTGAATGTTGTTATATTCCTAGGAATGGGAACTGATACATAGCTGACCCTCCAGGAGGTTTTCAGAAGTTGTAAATTGCACAGGAGGAGATGGCCCATCTTTCTCCCATGGAGGAGCTGGTTGATTTGTACAAAGCACTTTTGGATTGGTAATTCAACTCCTTACCACTAAGTCAGCAGAGCTTCCTACATATTGAATAGGATCTAACATTCTAAATATTGGAAAAACTCCTGTACTTTAACGATAACTCAATCAAAAAATTGGGCAAAGTAACTAGACATTTCACCAAAATGCATATACAAAGAGTCAAGAAACAGACAAAAAGAGGATAACATTCATAAGACATTTTAAAAAAACCCATAAAACCAAATTCACTGTAAATTCTAACTCACAGTGAGCCTCCATTAGGTCTCTGAGGTCATACATCTTTACAAGAGGAGCCTGCCCATCTTTCTCCTATAGCAGCCTTCCAGTTTACAGCCCTGATACATTATATATTCCATCACCAGTGTTCCTTCAAAACCAGAAATCCAAATGCAACGCCATTAGTCAATGCCAGTTCATAGTAACTCTATTGTGCTTCCAACCTTGTGGATATGTTTGGAAGGAGACTACCCAGCGTTCTTCGGTAGAGTGACTGCTGGACTCAAACTGCCAACTTTTCAGCAGCCTGACAAATCATACAATTTTTTAAAACCCTCAAAACTTCTACTTAGTGATTGTTGTTGTTGTTAGGTGTTGTCAAGTTGAGTATGACTCACAGTGATACTATGAACAGACCTGAAACATGTCGTATCCTGTGCCATTCTCGTCATATCTGACACACTTGAGAGTCCACTACTGCAGTTACTTTATCTGGCCATCTCATTAGGTATCTTCCTCTCTTTCACTGACCCTTCACTTTCCCAATCATGATGTTCCTTTCCAAGGAACAGCCTCTCTTAGCAACATGCTCAACATATGAGAGATGAAACTTTATCGTCTTTTGTCTCCAAAAAGCACTCTAGCTGTACTCTTTACAAGTCATATTCACTTGTTCTTTTGTCAGTTCATGGGATATTCAGTTCTCTTCTCCAACAGCACAACTCATTTCCCTAGTAGTAACTATTATATATAGCATATTACAGTCACAATAGATGCCATTTCTCTCCCCACTAGTAATGCTGTGACTAAATAGGAAGTTAACAAATATAGTGAGAATATGGGGGGGGGGCGAAATGGAACCATCCTTAACTGCTAGCAGGAATACAAAATGGCACAGCAGTCATAGAAAAGAGTTTGGTGCTTCCTCAAAAGGTTAAAAACATTCCTCAACATGGTGAAAAGCACTACACAAAACCAGATGCTAGCATCATTCTCACTGTATTCTCAGGCAAGGATGCCCACTTTCACCACTCCTTTACAATGCTGTGTAGAAGTACTTGCTAGGGCAACACAACAACAGAAAATAAATAAGAGGCATCCAAATTGTCAAAGAGGTAGTAAACTGTCACTATGTGCAGACAGTGTGATAGTGTACACAGAAAACCCCAGAAATTCTACAAAAAAAAAAGGTAGACCAATTTAGCAAAATGCTAGAAACAAGATTAATATACAAAAATCAGTAGGTTCCTCTACAGTAACAAAGGATACACAGAAAAGGAAATTTAAAAAGCAGTATCATTTACAGTGTTGTTATGTGCCGTTAATTTGTTTGCAATACATAGCAACCCTATGAACAATAGCTCTGAACGTTATCCTTTCCTGAGTTGCCTGACACAGCTACCCCACTACCCTATTACTGGGTCAATTCATCTCCTTCAGGGTCTCCTCTTGCAATGTTCCTCCATTCTTCTAAGCAAAATGTCCTTCTCCAAAGACTCGTCCCTCCTAGCACATTGTCCACAGTATGTCAAATGGAGCTTCAAAATCCTTGCATTTAAGGAGTAACTTGGTCTCACCCTCTCCAGGACAAACTTGTTTGTACTCTTTGCAATCTATGACTCAGTTCAAGACTCTTCTCCAGCATCACAACTCAAAGGCATTGATTCTTCTTCTGTCATCATTAATTGTTGTCCAGCTCTCTGAAACATAGCAAATAACTGTGAAGACTACAGCCTGGATTAGGTACACCTTAATCTCTAGATTGCTATCATTGCTCTTTAGCACTCTGGAGAGGTCCTTGACAGATTTTACTAATGCAATTCATCTTTTGATTTCCTGACTGCTGGTGCCAAGAGTGTTGATTGTGGAGTCAAACAAGTTGAAATGGTTAATAATAGCTTCTCCTCTATTGAAGACTATAATCCTTGACTTTTTGTAGCAAACGCTTCAAGTCCTTCTCAGTTTCAGCAAGAAAAATTATAACATCTGCATAATGCAGTTTGTTGATAGGTCTTCCTCCAATTCTAACGCCCACTCCTTCTCATAAAATTCCAGCCTCCCAAATGGTCATTCCACATAGAGACTGAAAAGGTATGGAAACAAGATACATCACTGACACACTCCTTTCCTGATTTTGAACCATGAAGAATTTCCTTGCTGTGTTCAGAGGACTGCTTCCTGATAGAGGTATAGGTTTCAAATGAGCATAAACAGGTGCTCTGGGATTCCCCATTCTCCAGGCTAGCCACATTTTGTTGTGATCCACATAGTCAAATGTCTTTGCATAGTCAATGAAACAGATAATCCTCTGGTACTCTCTGCTCTCAGTCAAGATCCATATAACATTGGCTATGTATGATTTCCCTATTGCCATGGCCTCTTCTAAACCCTGCTTGTTTCTGGTAGTTCTCTATTGATATACTGTTCCAGTCAGCAGAATTATGCTTACATGTGATATTAGCAATATTGTTAAAAAATTTCTGCACTCTGCTGGATCCCTTTTGGAACGGGAATAAATAGGGATCTCTTCCAGTCAGTTGGCCACGTAGTTTTCTCCAGATTTTCTGGTACAACCTGCTAGCTGAGCATGTCCAGGCAGCACCTGTTTGCTGAAAGATGTGAACTGGTATTCTACTAATTCTGGGGGCTTTGTTTTGTTTTGGGTTTTTTCCCCCAATTTCTTCAGAGTAGATTAAACTTTCTCCTTTATCATCATTGGACAACAAATTGCTAAACTTGGGAGTAAACCTAACTAGAGACACAAAAGACCTTTATAAAGAAAACTACAAAACACTACTTCAAGAAACAATAATAGACCTAAATAAATGGAAAGATGTCCCATGTTCATAGATAAGAAGACTCACTACAGTGGAAATTATAATCCTACCTACCAAAAGCAATTTATATGTGTAATACAAATCCAATACAGATATCAAATTCGTTTTTCAAAGAGATTAAAAAGGCAATTAGCAAGTTTATTTGGAAAGGAAAGGGACCCCAAATAAGCAAAACACATCAAAAACCAAAAATGAAGGAGGCACAGCATTCCCTAATTTCAAAACCTTAGAAATAGCTGTAATAAAACAGCATGATACTGGTACAATGACAAACACAAAGACCAATGGAAGAGACTCAAGAGCTCAGAAATCAATCTATCTATGGTCAGCTAATGTTGGTTGACAAGAAAACAATACTTACCAAATGGAGAAGCAACAACCTCTTCTACAAATGGTACTGACAAAACAGAATTTCTACCTGCAGAAAGCTGAAGCAGGATCCCTATCTCACACCAACCACAAAAATTAACTTAAGATGGATCAACACCTAGGAGTTGTGGTGATAGTTTAAAAGTTGGCTTTTCTAGACATTGTGAGCCCCTGCTGGTTTCCAACTACCTTAATTGCAGACACTTGGTCTTGCAAATCATCAACAGGTAACAGCTGGGGGGAATGGGGAGGAAGGCGGGGAGGAGAGAGACTGAGAAAGAACTTCCTACAAAGTGGAACAAACCCGGTGAGAGTGAGAAGGAGAAAGACCCTGGTGGCAACAGTGGAGAAGAGGTACTGTGGAGAGACTGTAGCAAGTTGACTGAAGGAGAAGCTGACTTATAACTGCTCTGGATAAACCTTGCTGGATGACTGAAGAAACCTAAAGATTCTTGAATTTTTTTTATTTTTAGATTCTTGAATTTTTATTGCTGAGCTGAAACCAGGACTTTTATTAATTAAGGAATAGTGTTTTGCTGTTTGGGATGTTGGACTAAACTTGGACTTTCATTGTAAGCTTTTCTTTGCCTCCTCCACTCCCCAACCAATTTCCCTAATATATCCTAATCTTGGTGTCACACCTGTCATGTCTGTGATTCAACAATGAATAATGAAACTATATTATTGGTGGAAATATGTGCAGAAGCATGGGGGGTTGCATGCCTGATGGAACAGCAATCTATTTGCTACTATAGATATTATTAAAGAGGAGAGTTCAAGGAGAAGTCAGCCTCGGCCACCACCACCTTCACATTGCATCTGCTCCTTTTTGAGGGCAAAGCCTCAAATCATAAAGATCATGAGAGACAAAATGGGACCAAACTTAGAGGGCCTAACCTATAGTATAAAAAGGCTGGCAAAATCAGCCAGAAATGCACAACTAGGAGAAGATAAAAATGATGAACTGGACCTTCTAAAGATTAAGTCCCTGTGTGCATCAAAAAGTTTTACCTTAGGCACGCTCTGGTGGCCTAGTGGCACTGCAATCCCAGAGGGAAGTGGTTTGAATCCATCAGCTGCTATTCTGGAGAAGAAGGGACAACCCCCTCCAGTACCAGTCAGATCTGATTTGACAGTACACACACACACAAAATAATAAAAATAAAGTTAAAAAATTTTTTTTTACCAATAGGTTAAAAAGGAAATCTACAGATAGGAAAAAAATTGGCAATGGCATCTTAAATAAGGGTTTTATAATGAAAGTTTACATACTACTACAGAGCCTCCATTAAAAAAAAGACTGATAACCCAATTACAAAATGGGCAAAAAATATGGAAAGACTTTTGACAGAAAAACACACATGGATGGCCAACAGATATATGAAGAAATGCTCAAAATCAGTGGCAATAAGAGATGCAAATCAAAACTACAATAAGATGCTATCTCACCCCAGTAGCAGTGGCAAAGTTTAAAAGGACCCCAAGCGATAAATAAATGTTGGAGAGGATGTGGAAATATTGTAACTCTCATATACTGTATGTTGTTGTTACGTGCTGTCGAGTCACCTGCAACTCATTGAGACCCCATGTACAACAGCCCTAAACCTTACTCTATGCTGTGCCAATCTCACTGTCTCTGAAACACCTACCCCAATTACCCTAATAACTCAATCAATCCACCTCACATAGGGTCTTATTCTCCTGCACTGTCCCTCCACCCTCCCAAGCATAACATCCCTCTCCAAGGATCAGTCCTTCCTTGCAACATATCCAAAGTACGTCAGACAAAGTTTCAGAATCCTTGCCTCCAAGGAGCAGCCTGGTTTAAGCCTCTCTAGGGTAATGGATCTTGGCTGAAAGCAGGGAATACCAGAAGAATGTCTATCTGTGTTTCATTGATTATGCAAAGGCATTTGACTGTGTGGATCATTAACAAACTGTGGCTGACTCTGAGAAGAATGGGAATCCCAGAACATTTAATTGTGCTAATACGAAACCTATACTTGGACCAAGAGGCAGTAGTCAGAACAGAGCAGGGTAACACTGCATGGTTCAAAATAGGGAAGGGTGTACGCCAGGGATGCATCCTGTCTCCATATCTTTTCAACATGTATGCAGAGCAGATTATCTGAGAGGCTGGGCTCTATGAGGAGAATTGTGGCATCAGGATTGGTGGAAGATCTATTAACAATCTCCGTTATGCAGATGACACAACCTTGCTTGCTGAAACTGAGGAGGACCTCATGTACTTGCTGCGAAGGGTCAAGGACTGCAGCCTTCAGTATGGACTAAGGCTCAACGTCAAGAAGACAAAGATTCTCGCCACTGGACCAATTGGCAGCGTCAGGATGGATGACGAAGAGATTGAGAGTGTTCACAGCTTCACTTTGCTCGGCTCCACAGTCAACACTCTTGGTACCAGCAGTCAGGAAATCAAAAAGCATATTGCGATGGGAAAGTCTGCTGTTAGGGACCTCTCAAAGGTACTCAGGAGCAACAGTGTCTCTCTGGAGACTAAGGTGCGCCTGATACAGGTCATGGTATTTGAAATCGCTTGTTATGCATCAGAGAGTTGGACAATGACTAGGGAGGACAGAAGGAGAGTGGATGCTTTTGAGCTGTGGTGCTGGAGAAGGGTACTGAATGTACCCTGGACTGCCAGGAAAACAAACAGATCCATCTTGGAGAGGATTAAACCAAGCTGCTCCTTGGAGGCAAGGATTCTGGGGCTTCGTCTGACATACTTTGGACATGTTGCCAGGAGGGACGGGTCCTTGGAGAGGGACATCATGCTTGGGAGGGTGGAGGGACAGTGCAGGAGGGGAAGACCCTCTATGAGATGGATTGATTCGGTGACTGGGGTAATCGGGATGGGTGTGTCAGAGGCGGTACGGTTGATGCAGGATAGAGCAGGGTTTAGAACTGTTGTGCATAGGGTCGCTATGAGTCAGAAACGACTCGATGGCACATAACAACAGGGTAAACTTGTTCGTTTTCTTAGCGGTCCATGGTATATTCAATATTTTTCTCCAACACCACAGTTCAAAGGCATCAATTCTCCTTCTATCCTGCCTAGTCACTGTCTAGCTTTCTGACACATTGCAAAGACCATGGCCTGTATCAGGTGCACCTTAGTCTCCAGAGTGACACCAGTGCTCTTGTAAAATGACACAATCACTCTGGAAGGCAGTTTAGTATTTCTAAAAAAAGCTGAACACAATTTCCGTATGACCCAGATATTCCATTGCTAGGAATATACCCTAAGGAAAGTAGAACTGAGACAGAGATTTGTACATAGATTTTCATAGAGTAATAGTCACCATAGCAATGGAAACAAGCCAAACGTCCATCAAAAAATGAATGGACTGAGAAACTCTGTGTTACGTTCACACAATGGAACACTATGTAGCACTTAGGAGCGTTGATTTAGAAAAATAATATGGGACAATCTGGACAGTGTTGAGTGAATTAACTCAGCTTCATTAGGACAAATACAGCATAAGGCCATGATTGTAAAAAGAAAAGGATTACTAGTAAGATGTGTACAAAAGTCCAAAGGGGGACAGAGAGGGAAGAACAGGGCTGAAGTAGGAGGTTGAGGGTGGGGAAGGAGGTTGGGAATCATGAGGTGACAGAGTTCAGTGGGCAGAGTGAGGGGCTGAAAAGGTTGGGTAATAGTAGGCACACACCAATGGTAATTAATAAAATACAATGTATGGGAATGGTAGTATGAAACACAATGTGAATACAGGAATGTGTGAAACACCATGCATATAAATGAAAAATAATGAATATAAATTTTGTATGCAAACCATTTTTGTATGAATTTTAAAAAAGGTTTTTTAAAAAGTTAAATACAGAGCTACCATATGATCCAGCAAATCCACCTTTAAGTATGTATATGAAAAAGACTTGAAAGCATGGACATCAATTATTCGTTTGAGCACTATTTACAATAGCAAAAAGGTAGACATAACACAAATACCTTGTTAACAAATGAATGGGTTAATACAATGCTGTATGTACACACAATAAGCATGCAATTAAATACTACTCTGCTATAAAGAGAAATTAATATACCACAAAATAAATGAACCTTGAAAACATCATGTTGAGTAAAATAAGTGATTCAAGAAACGACAAGTACGATATGATTGACAATATGAAATACCTAATGTAGAGATCTCTAAGTTTGGGTTGGAATTGCAACTTCCTACACACTAGGCCAAAGTGCTCCTCCAGAGAAATCTGAGCAATCTCCTCCTATATGATTTACATCCTCTGAAAATCTGCTGGAGCCTGCTGGAGCGACAGCTCTGAATCCTACTCTAAGGCAATGAGTTGAGTATAGAGATTTAGTTTTACAGTCATTAAGAGGGGTAAGAGAGAAGTTAGCGTAATTGTTTATCAAAAACTGAGTTTCCATATATAGTGATGAAAAATTTGGCAAATGGATACTGGTAATGATCTAATTAGGAACATTAATGTAATTGGTCTCACTAAATTGTATACTTTTAAAATTGTACAAATTTTGTATTACTTTATATTCTTTATATTTTCACAACCATTTAACAACCACCACAACAAAAACCCTAAACTCTCCTAGAAGAGATGATAAAAGGTTTCTTATTTAAACTAGTAAGGAAAAGATTAGTTAAATCAGTAAAGCAAAATTCAGTAACACACCTGAGGTATCTATTTTAACTATACACAAACAGTTGTCATAGAAGAAAAACAATACATTTCAATATCTTAATTAATGAATCCTCTGGAAATGTAGCTCCTTTAAAATGTCATGACAATGAAAACAGAACAGAACAATACATAAATCAGGTTAAACAACGTTAGTGTGATCTTAACCCCCAAAACAGCTTTCATTCAAGTACTTGCTCAGATTATAAATCGTCTCTTTACACATTTACTGCATCTATTCCTAATTAACACAGGATAGAGCAGGGTTTAGGGCACTTGTACATAGGGTCACCATGAGTCGCAAGGGATTCAATGGCACATAACAACAACAAACAAGTCATAATTAATAGCACTCCAAAAAAGATAACAAGGGCAGCAATTTTTAAAATTCTTTTAAGCATCCTGTTTTTGTCCTGTTTTTGTGCTATTTGCCCCAGGTTACAATGACTGCTCTAAGAAGCATAGTAACCAAGTATTTCTTTTACCAACATAATAAAAAAAGAAGTTATTGAGTATATTTCATACATGTACTATTTTAAAAAGCACTACTTTTCCATTTTCTTCTAAGACTCTAAGGCACTTAACAACAACAACCACTAAAAGTTTATATTTTAGCAGTTTAATTTTATACCTTTAGACTAGGTACAGTTAAATGGGAAATTATCAGAAGACAACGAAATGATTCAGAAATTACAGCATACAATATATGAATAAAGATGACAACTAATATTTAACATCTTTTAGGATGATTAGGGGTGGGATGTACATAAAACTTCAATGAGACGATTTCCTAAGAGCAAGCTTTACTTTTCTGGGAAAGTAAAAAAGTAGCTAAATTGGCTATGGTAGTTATAAGAAACCTTGTGCTATCATTCGCCACCTTGTTTTCTGCGTTTTTTTTTGCCTTTTTTTTTTAATTTTCGGCCTTATTTTTTTTTTTTTTTTTTAAATGTATTATTAATTTCAACTAAAATTTAGAGACTTTGTATTTCTATTCATTCATTGTTGCACTTTTCTCCCCTCTCAACCCTCCCCCCAGCACACTACCCTCTTGGAAAAGTAAAAGAAAAATTCTTTCATTGATTTACAAACCCTCCTCAAGGTCCACTCCACTATGCAGCCTTTGTTCTAGACTCCTGTCACCACAAAAATACCTAATCACATATCCCTTTTAAATCCCATATCCCTCATCTGTTTCAATGCCGTATACATTATTGAACCCATGTTTCTCAGTCTCCCCCCAACCTCAATGTCAGTCCTGTTTTACAACAGTGGCACCATGTAGTATTTGTCTTTTTGTGGAGATATTTCACTCAGCATAGTGTCCTCCAGGATCACCCATTTTGAATAGTATTGCATGAATTCCTTGTTTTTCAATGCAGCATAGTATTCCATTGTGTGAATATATATCACAGCTTCTCCATTTGTTTGTTGATGGGCACTTAGTTTGTTGCCAACTCCTTGCTATCATGAACAAAGCCACAATAAACACGGGTGTGCATATATCTGCTTGGATGTCAGTTATGGTCTCTTTGGGGTATATTCCCAGTAGTGGAATTACTGGGTCAAATGGTGTCTCTATTTACAACTTTTTGAGAAACAGCCATACTGCCTTCCACAGTGGTTGCACCATTTTACACTTCCACCAACAGTGAATAAGCGTTCCAGTTTCTCCACCATCTCGCCAGCATTTGTTGTTTGCTGTTCTGTTAAATTTTGCTATTCTGACTGGGGTGAGATGATATCTCATAGTTGTTTTGATTTGCGCCTCTTAGACGATTTTGAACATTTCTTCATATGCTTGTTGGCCATCTGAATGTCTTCTTTGGTGAAGTGTGTTAACGGTTGTTGTTGTTGTTGTTGTTTAATGCCGTCGAGTCGTAGATGACTCATAGCGACCCTATGAACGAACAGCCTGAGCACTGTTCCTACATAGTTTCCGGAGGCAAGCCATTTTGGAAGTGGATGCCGCTCCTGCTTCCAGGCTTGATTTAGTCGGGAAGCTCCAGCCAACACTGTCCACCATGGGTGCCCATTACCACGATTGGCACATCACTGTCACAGGCTTCAGCATCACAGCAACCACGAGTTACCTCTGTACCGCAACGCACAGACCAGTGCTATACCACCAAATCTGGTAAAAGTGCTTTCTTCCCTATGGCATTCTAAAACTTTAATAAAAACTGTATTAGTCCTCACATATTTTCTTTAATTTTCCAGATACATATTCCTTTTTCCCAGCATATGTAACTACTTTGAGTATGTTAAGGTATCTTCCCCTTTTCTGCTGTCCTGAAACACATTTCAACATGACTTACGTTATCTCTACCTCTGGTAATAGAATTTCAGACAACAAAGTATGTCCCTGGAACACATCCTCTTCAGTTACAGTAGAATAAATATTTTGAAGAAGAGCAAGACAGAAGTACAGCGTGAATCTGTAGAAGGAGATAAGTGATAAACCAGGATAGAAAAAATAAAAGAAAAAAAATATGGTTATAAAGAATAAATTCCCCAGAAGTCAGGGGTGAAATTATAGCTAGCTATGTGGGAATTTCTTCAAAATTTTAAAAACAAAAGTAACATATTTTTTTAAAAAGCCAATATTCCGTCTATGTCATTTTTAGCATAGTGCTTTCAAAGAAGATGAAAAAGAATTTACTTTTTAAATGAATTATTAACATCTTCATCTTAGAATGAGAAAATTAAAAGCACAGACTAATACTCAGTGTATGAGAGAGGTCAAACTAACACAATTATCTCAAAATAGTGCTCTATACCCTCCTCCCAGGGCTTTCCCTGTAAGTCATATGTGCCCAATTAAACTTATTAAGGGGCAGGTGGTGAAAATGATATGCCACAGTAGGTTAACATTTTAAAATACGCTTTTTTAGAGATCATCAAAATGACATGTCCCAAAGGAATGTCACTGAGCTCTCACTTTTCAACAAGGAGCAATTACACTGTAGTTTTATACACTATAGAAAATGGGTTATGACATAGCTCATAACGCTTGATAATATATAAAAATATAAATATCGTAACAAGAGAAAATAAAGATGTAGAAATGAAGGGGAAAATGTCATTTATAAAACTTTTCACAAAAGGTGTACAGAACTACTGCTCTAAACCATAGGGAGAAAAATCTGACAAAGGCTGAAAAATTGAGAAGAAACAAAAGAAGCAGGAGCAAGCATATAAATAATGGGATTGCTGTGTTTACATAAAAAACTTAAAAATTGTGTAGATAATTTCAGAGTCTACTATAGCCACACACACACACACAACCCAACAACAAAAAACAAACCATAGTAGGCTTTCCAAGTCTGATTTTCATGAAAAACAAACATAAACCAATTGCTATCCAGTAGATTTCGATTAAGAGTGACACTGAATGGGCAAAGTAGTACTCGCTGTAGTGCTTCTAAGGCGGTAAATTTGATGAGAGTGGTAAGGAGCTGACATGAAATTCCAATCCACCAGCTGCTCCAAGAGAGAAAGATGGATAACCTCCGCCCAGCAATTTACAAATCTCTGAAACCCTGCTGGAGGGTCAGCTATGGGTCGGTTCGGATTCCATAGCACGTAACTGGTAGGTTTGACCCACTAGCAAAACAACTCTTATTCACTTAACCTCAAGAGTTTCTTTTTTTTCCTTTGGGGGGGGGGAGGGAAATGTATATCCTTCTCACACTCACAACCCGCGTAGATGACTCCTGGCAGCACTCCATTGGGTCCCCGAGGCTGCAAATCGCAGGAAGAGGAAGGACCATCTTTCTTCCTTGGAGGATTCCAAAAGCAGAAGAGATGCATCAAGTCATAAGTGCTATGCTATCGGAGCTCCCTAAAACCCTCTTACAAAGTGCAAAAACACCAGGGAACAGCAAAGCAAGGAAAACAAACTACTGTCATCTCGTCTGATCAGTATTTCCATACTGAATTACTCCTCACTTCTCTATAGGAGTAATCAGACAAAAACTCGTAATTTCTCAAAGAAGTTACTGTCTTTCTCAAGAAAATATCGCCTGATAAGATCCCCCCTCTCAATTCTTCCTACTTCGTTGTTATCAAAAAAGTATTGTTCATAGGGTCGCTGTGAGTCATGTTCTACTCAAGGCAATCACCAACAAGAACAAGACATTGTCTAGGCTTCCCTCCCAGCACTTGCTATAAAAGGATGAAAAGGCAGACCTGATCATTCGCCAACTTGTGGGGCCTCGATAAAGAAGCAGACAGTCAACTTCACTTTAAATCTATGTGCAGTCAGTCTCTCCGCCTCCCCTGGGCATTCCCAGAGCTCAGGAAGCAAAGAAGCAGGTTTAAAAAGTACCCAGACTAGCACAAGGAAAAAGAAGGTAGGATACAGCACAGTGAGACACTAGATCTCAACTTTCCACATGGAGTCCCCGGGACCCAAAGTCTGCGCCAGAGTGCGCGCCTCGAGGGGACCGTTCGTACTTGCAGCCAAGGGTTGAAGCCCGCCACTCACCGCGGCAAGACCTTCAAAGTTGCTAGCACCTCAACTCTCGGATTCTTCATGGCAGATTCCACACTGACTCGCTTATACTCCGAGAAGACTGAATATTTAGAGCGAAGTCCCAGTGGACAGTCGGATCTCAGATTGCAGATCAAAGGATTATATAGTTCCTATAGTCAAAGCGCTTCCATCTGCAAAGCAAGAAACAAGAAATCTGTAACGAATCACAAATTATAGGAATAAATATGCTTCTTTTTAAAAGTCCAGAACCTTTGACGTCACTTCCGGCAACAATAGGAAACGTCAAAACTCAGCCAGTCGGCAGCTTAAGACGGCTGCAGATGGGGCTGCCGGAATTCAGAGGAATCTGGCACTGTTTCTACTACTGTAGGCACATCACTTTCATCGATTTGAGCAAATCAAGCTAGAACCGACTTCTCTATCGCCTGGACACCGGGTCCCGGCTGAGGCTCTTTCTTTCTCCTTTTGGCTAAAAGCCCCCGTTCAGAGGCTGATTCGTCGCGGCGGCGGCGGAGATCGCAGGTCGCTCAGGTATAAAAGTGATCCTATATATTTTAGATCTCTTGTCTCTTCTCTACATAACCTCCGCTTTTATTCTCAGATGTAAAGGCAACCGATGCTTGCCAGTTGGCAGAAACTTGCAGACCAGCAAGAGTTTGGGACCAATGACAATGGAAAGCGTTCTGAGTGACAGTAGTAATGGCTTATTAAAATAAGGAATCTTAGTCAAGAAGCGGGAATGAGGTGGGTTAGGCCATTGACGTGTAGGTCAGCTTGGGTCCTCAAGCAATGACCCAGTATCACTGGGAAATCGGAGAAATTACAAAGGTTACTTTCTACTGGCCCAACTGTTGCTTTTCAGAAGTTAGCGTTTTCTTTTTGTGCTGATGTAAATTATTTTTTGTTCTTTACTTTCCATTATATGTGACAGCAAAGAAAGAAAGTTAGGGTCACAATCGTTTGCAATTGCTTTAGCTGTCAAACTGTTTATAAAAATTGGAAAATATTAATTTTCATTATTTCTCTGTGGCTGAGATCTACTATTTCTGTGATGGGTACTCAATAAATTTTATATATATAGAGAGAGAGTGAAATAGCATAAATGAATCAATCTGCAGTCATATAAGAATGGAAATTACTTTTAGATTCTTTATTTAACGGTTTAATAATTGAATCTACTTGTTCTAGAAGTGACATTTTTTTACTTAAAGGATCCTAGGTGTTTATTTTCAAATAAGTCTATCAAGATTTTTCTTATTGTGAGATGAAGCAAATTTCTATTTTCATTTCAGCTTTCCTTTTCCTTTCACCTCTGAACTTATTTTGTTGATTGCCATCCAGTCGAGCACGACTCATAGCAACCCTATGAACAAAAGACTTGAAGCCTTTCTATAACTGTCACTTATCAAAGATCATAGTTTCCAGAGGCATGTTGTTTAGGAAGTGGATGCCACTGTTAACCATATTTCGCAGATAAGTGGGATCTCCCCACCATAGTATGGTTTACAGAAATAGAGCTATCCCAATATGAGACATAGACTTAATTATTATGTTTCATAAGTTGAGTAGGAAAATCCTCACATTTATCTAGTTAAGATGCCAATTTGTTTAATAAAATACTGTATTAATTTCCCACTGCTGAGTAAGAAATCAAACCCACATCTGTGGAGTCAGTCCAAATGTGTGCTTGTATCAGCTTTACATCATGATTATAAAACTGTAAATCTTTAGGAGACACTGTCCATCTTTCTCCTGCGTAGGAGTTTATGGATTCAAACTGTTGACCTTTCTGTTAACAGTCTCACACCACCAGGACTCACTGTTGAAGAACAGAGAGTTAATTTTTGAAGCTTTAAACAGCAAACATTAGTTCATTTCCTTTGTGTCAAGAATTCCAGTGAAGCTTAATAATATATTCAAAGTTTCTTATAAGGTCAAACTAGAGTTGGGAGTTAGCATTGTCTGTGAAGGTTTCACTATGGTGTAGAGGGAACACAAGGTATTCCACTTTCACTCGTTAGCAGGCCTATGCTGCTTATCACATGAACCTTTCTACAGGATTGCCTCATAATGTGGCAAGAGTTTCCTCATGGTGAGTGACCTAAAAGAGAGCAGCTAAGATGGATGCCACAGCCGTGAATAACCTAATCTCTAAAGTGATATTCCATCACTGCTACAGTCATGCATTTGATTCAAGTGAGTCAGTAATTCCAATTCAAAATCAAAAGAAAAATTTTACAGAAGGTCATGAATCCAGAAGTCAGGGATCATTCAGGCTTTTTTTAGAGGCTGTCTGCCATAGGATTCTGACCGATAACTTTCAGGACTAACTTAACAAAAATCTATAATAAAGGGAACTACAAGACCGTTTTTTAGAAGTTAAGTAATTAAAGAGTTATAGACAAGGTAATAGAAACAGGCAGAGGGACATACCTGGACAGGATTTTTAGGAAGGGAAAGGAGGGGCATTCCATTGTGGTTTAGCCAGATGGGTGGTCTTCTTGGGAAGGAAAGGAGGAGCACTCCATGGTAGTTGAGGCTGTTCACTCCCTTTGTTGACATGTTGATATTCCATGAATCCTTTGTTCTCCCTTTGACCTTAGTTCTGGCCTGACTTTTTTTTTAACCATTTTACCTAATAATTTTAAATAATTTAATGACATTTATCTAGTGTAAATTTGTGTGCTTGTTTCTTTCTCATTATCTTATTTTCTGACCAATTTCTTGATAGTGAATCTACAATAAAAGAAAGTATCCTTAACTTAAATTTAACTGGAGTAAGATTAAATCATATTTGAATCAAATATTTAGTGATAAAATGATGATGACAGATAATACATGATTTAGGTTTGGAGAGTTATCAATAGGTGTTTATTCTTCTAGAGGCTTCATAGACTACTGTAAAATGAGCAAGGACCACTTGGGGATGGCTATATCTGACCTCTACTAACCCTACAAGGAGGAACTGCTTAAAACCAAATCCCATGCAGTTAGACGTGTTCCCCACCTCTTTCTACTTATTCCAGCACCAATCTTACTGCTGTTGTTGTTATGTGCCGTCGAGTCATTTGGGACTCATAGCGACCCTATGTACAACAGCCCTAAACCCTGCTCTATCCTGTGCCAATCGCACTACCTCTGACACACCCATCCTGATTACCCCAGTCACTGAATCAATCCATCTCATAGAGGGTCTTCCCCTCTTGCGCCCCATGATGTCCCTCTCCAAGGACCTGTCCCTCCTTGCAACATGCCCAACCTTACTGCTGTACAGGGTACAAAATCCATTGCAAAAATTCACATACTAACTTGAACACTAATCTTAATGCTTTACAGGGTCCATAATCCATTGCAATAATTCACGGAGTACACAGAAACATTCTTGCTATCACGGGGTTTATTGGGAATGATAACAGGATACAATTCCAAAGTGGGCTTGTAGGCCTTACAGCTTTACAGCTTTAGACCAGTGTTAACAAAAGCTCTTGTTGTTTACCATCAAGTCAACACATTGAAACCTTGCAGTAGTATCCTTTGCTAGCCTCATGCTCTCTTCCATAATCAAGCCTATTGCTGCAGTCACTGTGTCAATGAATCAATCTTTCTGAGGATCTTCTCTTTTGCTGACTTTTCCCAGCATAATGTCTTTTTCTGTGGACTGGTACCTCCTGATTACATGATTTGTTCACTCTTTTGGCAATCCATGGTATTATACAAGCAATATATTCGGTACATAGAGGGAATGCGGGATGTAGAAATAATATAAAAGATTGTTACCATTCCTATAAACTTTAAATGTTATTAGATTAATAACTAATATCATTTAAAAGTTCTGATGGTATTGTGATTAAGCACTGGGCTTCTAACTCAAATGTTGGCGGCTTGATCTCATCAGTTACACTGCAACAGAAAGATGGAACAATCTGTGTCTGTAAAGATTTCTGCCTTGGAACTCCTACTGGATGTTCTTCTATTCAGTCTTACTGAGTCACTCTAAATTGAAATTAACTCAGTGACAATCAGTTTATAGTTACTGATAATTAATTTTTAGTGTGTATTGCCTTCTAATTTGTGTTTCTATATGCCCTGTTATACCATATATATGTTGTTTAGGTGCTGTCGAGTCGAAGACGACTCATAGAGACTCTATGAATGAAACACCTGAACACTTGTATAACTTTCATCGTTTTTCAAGTTCATAGGGTTTCTGGGAACAAGCTATTTCAAAAGTGGATGCCACTCCTGCTTCCAGCCTTGTTTTAATTGGGAAACTCCACCAAACACTGTCCAAACATTATTGCATTTGACACATCAGCATCACAGCAGTCACGAGTTAACTCTGTACAGCAAATAGACAGACCAATGCTATGATCCTTAGAAGAATGTTTGACCAAAAACAGTTAAAACCAGGCCTGAGAGCCCAATCAGATTTAAAAACCAAGGCATGATTTAAATGCCATGAGCTAAAGCTTTCCCACTGTGTCTCACTGCACAAAAGGCCCCGACTGGGAGCATTTAGCTCCTTCCTGAGAAAACATCTAAAATCATGTCCTTAAAGATGTGTTACTCAAATTTCAGTTGAAATAAAAGTGACCCAGGAATTACATACTGTTTTACCAAGTGAAAAATACTTCCATGTTCATTTAATAGGAGCTCTGGTGGCCTATAGTAAGCAGCTGCACTGCAATCGCAAAGGCACACAGTTAAAATCCACTAACTATTCCATAGGGTTGGTTCTGACTTGATGGCACACAACAGCATTTAAAATAGCCCTGTTGTCATGTGGGTTAAGTACTGAGCTATTAATTAGGTCAGCAGTTCAAATACAACAGTCATGCCATGGGAGAATGTTGTGAGTTTTTCCCTTATAGATGTACAGCCTTAGAAACTACAGAACCATTGTACTATCATCTTCTTTAGAGTTGCTATTATTTAAAGTTGTACTATCTTATCATCTATCATCATTATTGATGGTGAAGAGATTGAAATGGTTAACAGTTTCATTTGCTTGACTCTACAATCAACACTTTTGGTAACAGTAGCCAAGAAATTAAAAGATGAATTACATTGGGAAAGTCTGCTGGAAGAGACTTCTCCAAGGTACTGAGGAGCAACAATGTCAGTCTGGAGACTAAGGTGTGCCTGATCCAGGTCATGGGCTTTGCAGTTACTTGCTATGCATCCGAGAGCTTGACAATGACTGGAGATAATAAAAGGAGAGTTGATGGCTTTGAGCTTTGGTGCTGGAGAAGAGTATTGAATATACCATGGATTGCTAGGAGAACAAACAAGTTCGTTCTGGAGAGAGTGAAGCCAGGCTGCTCCTTAAGGCAAGGATTCTGAAGCTCCGTCTGACATACTTTGGACATGTTGCAAAGCAGGATCAGTCCTTGGAGAGGGATGTCATGCTTTCAGAGGTGGAGGGGCAGTACAAGAGAAAGACCCTCAATGAGATGGACTGATTGAGGAGGAAGATTGGCACAGGATAGAGCAGGGTTTAGAGCTGTTGTATATAGGGTTGCTATGAGTCACAGGCAACTCGACAGCACGTAAGAACAACAACTATCTTATTTAGAGTTGGAATTGACATGCTAGTTTTATTTTCATATACATTGGTATATGATGGCCAAAGCGCTCAATTAACTGCTTAACTAAGGCTGGTATTTCAAACCTACCAGCTTGTTCCCTACAAGAAAGGTAGATAGCTTCTCTGAAAATATAGTCTGGGAAACTCTCTGTATGCATATTTACTGTGCCATAAAATTATGAGCAAGAATTAACTGAAGGCAGTGGGTCTTTGGGTTTTTATAAATGCTATTTTATTTGAAGTTCATAAGAAGCCTGTAACAATGATTTTCCCCAATTACTGGAAATGGAGGCTCAGAAACTTTGAAATACTTAAGGTTACACAGTAATTGTGGTATAGAGCTCCAGTTTTACATTCATCCTGCAAATTAACCGTGTCAAAAAAATCTTAATACATTCCTCTAAAAGCAGTCATCATATCACCCACATTATCTAATCAAAGAAAGATATAGCCAGAAGCCATTTCAAATAATTCTGACAAACTCATTGTCATCAAGTCAGTTTCAACTCATTGCAACAATCCATTAGGTTTCTTTCTGATGCTCTAAATCCATATGCGGAACAGGTTATTCAGGAGACTGGACTTTATGAGGAGGAAGGTGGTGTTGAGATCTGAGGAAGACTTATCAACAACTTGTGTTATGCAGATGATACAACCTTGCTTGCTGAAACAGGAAGATATGAGGTTTGCTGCAGACGGTTGGACTGTAGTCTTCAATAAGGATTGATGTTCAAAGTCAAGGAAACTAAGATTCTCACTCCTGGGTCAGTTTGCAGCTTCACATAGAGAAGACATTGAGATTATTAATGGCTTCAGATTGCTTGGTTCTAAAATTAACATTCTTGGCACCAGCAGCCAGGATATCAGAAGACAAATTGCACTGGGAAAGTCTGGTGTTAAGGACTTTTTTCTAGATTACTGAAGAGCAATGATGTCAGTCTGGAGACTAAGGTGCTCCATACACAGGCCATGGTCTTGACAATTACTTGCTATGCATCAGAGAGCTAGACAGTGACTAAGGATGACAGAAGAATCAATGCCACATTCCTCCTCATGAAGTCCAGTTTCCTGAATAATAATCTATGAACATAGTGAAATAATGTTAATCGTAGAACAGAGTTCAGATCTTTTGTTCATAGGGTCGCTGTGAATAATATTTGACTTGACAGCACTTAACCACTGCTAAGTGAGACTAGTGTTATATTTTGGAGGAACATTCTTCTACTTTGTACATCACTCTTTTGTAAGTTTGCTGTACTGAGGTAATCTGGGTTTGCTGTGATGCTGAACCTTGTGACATTGGAATGTCAAATGGTTTCCCAGTGTGGACAGTGTTTGGTGGTGCTCCCACTTGTAAAACAGGTTTGGAAGCAGGAGTCATCCACTTCCTAAACCACATGCCTTTGGAAACTCTATGAACTTGGAGAAACGATGATAGTTATAGAAAGGCATTAGGCCTTTTGTTCATAGAGTCTGTATGAGTTGTGCTCGACTCGACGGCATTCCAACCACAACCACCAAATCCTGGAGCTCAAAGAATTCCTACTATGTTTTTTTCTATTACTTTTCTAGTTTAAACAACAAGTGTGTGAATAATAGCATAAAACCAATATGATTCATAAACCTTCACTGAAATAAAAAATAAAGGGTTTATAATTTTTAATTAGCTTATAAGTCTACAATCCATTTCAAGTTCATATTTTTCTTATTTTTATTATCAATTTTTTTTTATTTTCTAATGGAAGCCTGCATGACAGACACCTTATTTTGAGAATAGAGACAGAATTACAAGCACTAGGTATCAGGGATAGGATTCAATATCTTCATAAACTTAGATAATACTAACCAGAACTCATGATGTACATGCACTGAATAAAATGCTTCACATTACTATGTGCAAGATTTTCCTGAGAAATTAATACCACAAAGACAAATGGCCATTTGAGAACTCAGTCTTGAAAACAATTTTAGCATGTTTTGATTGTTACAAAGAACCATATGGCATCCAAACAACAAAACCATTTGATTTGTAAATTTTATTTTCTTTTTATTTTATATTGGTTTATTTGCAAAGTTTGAATATATTGTTTTTCTCACCAGATCTTTCCCATTTCTTTCAACCCCCCTCTGATCATTGTAAGACCCTATAATTACCTCCCCGTCCACCGTCCTCAACCCTCTGTTTCTCCCCTCCCCTCCCCTTGGATCCTCATACTCATTCTACAATAATGGGTTTATGCAGTATTTGTCCTTATGGAACTGAATTAGTTCACTCAGCATTATGCTCTGCAGTCCCTCCCAAATTAGGTAGAAATTTGAAAAATCATTGCTCCTGTATACTACATAGTATTCAATAGTGTGAATGTACCATCATTTCCTCAATCCATTTGATTGTTGTTGGACATGTGGTCTGTTTCCATGTTCTTGCTATGGTGAATAACACTGCTATTACCATTGGTGTACAAGCCTCCATTGGTGCTACTTCGACTTTGTACATCACTCTTTGTTTGCTGTACTGAGGTAATCTGGGTTTCCAAGTAGTAAAATAGCTGGGGCATATGGAATGTTCAGTTTTTTGAGGGAAGACCAAACTACTTTCCAGAGTGGTTGTACCATTTAACAAACCCACCAACAATGTATAAGAGTTCCTATCTTGCCACATCCTCTCCAACATTTATTATTTGCTGTCCTGTTAAACTTTGACAGTGCTACTGGAGTGAGAAGGTATCTCATTTGTGCTTTTGATTTGCATCTGTCAAAATTGGGAAGGGCGTACACCAGGGTTGTGCCCAATCTCCAGTCCTTT
>NW_006399768.1:6596476-6600143 GCF_000299155.1 Elephantulus edwardii | reverse complement strand
GTTCTAGACTTTTCTCAATGTCTCTTTTGACCATATGTCATTGTTTTTGTTTTATTTGCATTTAATCTTAGTAGCCATGCATAATCATTTTTAAGAAATGCAGCCCTAGGATTTCCTTTAGAGTCTTTAAGGAAGTTCTATCAACAACCTATGTTATACAGATGACACATCTTGCTTGCTGAAAGTGAGGAGGACTTAAAGCACTTGTTGCAGAAGATCAAGGAACATTGCCCCTGGTATGGATTGCATCTCAATGTCAAGTGAACAAAGATACTTACCACTGGATTGATAGGCAACATCATGGTGGATGGGAAGAAGAGTCAAACTGTTAACAGCGTCATCTTGCTTGGATCCACAATTAACACTGTTGGAAATAAGGGGATGCATTGCACTGGGGAAATCTACAGTTAGGGACATCTCAAAATTATTGAGGAGTAATGATGGCAGTTTGAGGACTAAGGTGCATCTGATTCAGGCTATAGTCTTTCCAATCACTTATTTGTTATGCATCTCAGAGCTGAACAATGAATAAGGATGGCAGAAAAAGAATTGACACCTTTCAGCTGTGGTGTTGGAGAAGAGCACTGATGGCTAAGAAAATAAACATATATGTCTTAGGGTGCAGCCAGAGTGCTCTTTGGAGACAAGAATGATGACAATTTGCCTCATATTCTTTGGACATGTTGTTAAGAGGAGATATTCCTTAGAGAAAATGTTGGGAAGGGTGGAGGGTCAAAGAAGGAGAGGAAGACCCTCAACTAGATGGATTGACATGGGAACTGCTGCAGTGAGACAAATATCGATCTCTTCCAATCCAGTCACATTTGGTTTATTAAATAAGAAATTTTTGTTTGGAGAAAAAATCATCAAAGTAATTATTTGTGTAAGAGAATTTTCTGACTTCATTTTTTTTCAATGAATTTTCCCAGAAAAAAAAAAAGGAATATTTTTAGGGCAGCACTTAATGGGAAGTCTTGGCCAGTCATTTTCTAACATTTTAATAATATAATTACAATAATTACAATAGCTGCTTTGGTTGAAGTTTAGTGTAACAGGTAAAGAGATACTGCTGCTCTGGTTAAAAGTCAACTGGAGATGTAGAGCCTAAACATACCTTCCCACTCATCTGTGAGAAATTGATCAGGATGTGGGGTGAAGAATTGGAAAATTAGTCTACAGTATGTTTTTTTTTTTTAATTTAACACCAAAGTTAAAGTTATTTTGAACTGTTTATCATGGAGTTGTCATTGTCTAATTTATAAGGTTTCTGAATGAGACTTCAGGGACCGTGTTGCATTTCATTACAGTCTACAACATAAATGTGGACTAGCAAAAGTAAAACTAAAAGAATGATTCACAGCTGTTAGACATCTAGGAGTTTGGTTAAAAGGGTCTTGCTTAGCTTAGCTTGGGTTGTGATAAAAAGCAGGGTCTAGAGATCTGTTAAGTAAAAGTCCAATGCTCTGATTAGGGCTGATTTAATACTGGCGCATAAGGTCACATAATTATAATTTGTGAAAAAAGAGTCTAGGACATCAATAACTTAAATCCTACCATGTGAAAAATGATTGTCATCTGTGAGCCTTCATAGTAGCCAGCAAACTTGGTTAAAGATGATCAAACCAAATATTTCTGATTTTTTTATACTAGTTTTGACCTTGTAGTGTTCCAGTTATTCAGTGTAATATGCCACTACTTTTAATGTTTTAATGAGGATTTTAATTTTGACAAATTAATACTTCCTGTCAGATTTGTTATATCACTGGGAAAAATGGGCTACTTTTTTTAGCATAAGCCTTTTATTGCATTCTGGCTTTCTCCCAGTCTTGCAGATGGGTCAGGGCCTGTGGAGAGTGGCCAGAAACCAGCAGTTACAACAAGAAGGCTATAGTGATCAAGGCTACCTCACCAGAGAACATAGCAGGAGAATGGCTGCCAGCAACATTTCGAATGCCAGTCATCGTAAACAAGTCCAAGGAGGCATTGACATCTATCATCTTTTGAAGACAAGAAAGTCTAAAGAACAGGAAGGATTCATTAATTTGGAAATGTTGCCTCCTGAGCTAAGCTTTACCATCTTGTCCTACCTGAATGCAACTGACCTTTGCTTGGCTTCATGTGTTTGGCAGGATCTCGCAAATGATGAACTTCTCTGGCAAGGGTAAGTTAAAACCACTGGTAATTCATTCATACAGCGTTAGGAATAATCATGTTTAAATGGGTCCTTTTCTTAAGAATAGATAATATGTGAAATAATATTGTGAAATACTTATTTTTCATTTGTGCTTGTACTTTGAGTTGTTTTTTACTAAAATCTAGAAAAAAATATAGTTATCATTACAGACAAATGTGATTTGGAAAATGTGACTGGGAAAAGAAGGACAATATAAAAGGAGAACTTGTTCAGGAGAGTTCTGATCACTTTATGGTGAAAAGAGACATAATTAATAAGGTCTGTTAGTTTACTATAAATAAGAGTTTGTCAGTATATTCTAAAAATATAGTAAAATTGTAAAATGAAGATTTATAATCTGAAATTTAGAATGTTGACTTATCTGCTATAGTGTGTTTCCCATATATATGTCCAAACGTAAGGATATTTAAAAATAAATAAATTTCCCCCAAGTCTTTTTATTCTCATTGGGTACACATAGACTTTTATTTATGATTTTTAAAAATTTCTTTTACATTTCTTTGAGGTGCAACCACATGAATTTTGTTGTATACCATTGAGTCTGAACTGATCCCTAGCTGACCCTCCAGTAGGATTTCAGAGCCAGTTAATCACACAAGAGAAGATTGCCCATCCTTCACCTTCAGAGCAGCTGGTGGACTCAACCACATGCCTTCAGGATTGCAGTGCAGCTTCTTGCCACTAGGCCAGCAGACCTCCCTACATAAAATTACTGAACCTTTACCTACTTTGACAAATATTTGGTAGCAGAGGAATATAAAAAGTATATTTTCTAACCTTGAACTATATAGTAACTATTACCAGTTTAAACTAAAAATCAATAAACACTAGGTAGTATTGAGTCTAAGTACTCCATAAGTCATACTATATATATTTTTATAATGTTGTTGTTATGTGTCAAGTTTCTTATGACGCATAGCAGCCCTATGTACAATAGCTCTGAACCGTGCTCTATTGTGAGTCTCTGACTCACTTGCCCTCATAACCCCAGTAACTGAGTCAATTCATCTCATCTAGTTTATTCCTCTCTTACACTGTCCCTCCATCCTCTAAAGCATGATGTCCCTCTCCACAGACTGGTCCCTCCTTGCAATATGTCCAGAGTATGGCAGATGGAAGTTCAAAATCCTTGCCTCCAAAGAATAGCCTGGCTTCACCCTCTCCAGGACAAACCTGTTTGTTCTCCTAGTGGTCCATTCAATACTCTTCTCCAGCACCACAGCTCAAAGACATCAATTCTCCTTTTGTCATCCCTAGTCAATTGTCCAGCTTTCTGAGGCAAAGCAAATAATTGCAAAGATCATGGCCTGGATCAGGCACACCTTTATAATTATAGACAAACCTTTATCATTTTATAAATAAAGGCACATCTTTATAATTGTTCTTTTTGAGTCTTAAAGATTCACTGAATCTTAAATTTTCTAGCATCCTTAACCAAAGTTTAATATTAACCTTTTAGTATTTTTAAATGAA
>NW_006399768.1:6589026-6593223 GCF_000299155.1 Elephantulus edwardii | reverse complement strand
GATCATTCTCTCTCCACCTCCATTTCTGTCACCGAGTAATTTTTAATCAGTGCATACCTATGATAAAATGAAAGTACTTTAAAATGGACTCATTCTTTAAATATCTTTTTTACATTTTCATATTCATAAACTTAGTTTGTGTTCTGATAGCTGAAGTTACAGAAAAAGAATTTATTTCTTGAATTATATGAACTAAATCAGAATATACTTTTATTGTTTTCCATATAATTATACCTATTCTTATGATACTTTAATTTTTCCTTTATTAATAGATAGTTCCTATTTGAAATTAAAGACAGTTTTTATTTTAACTTTGAATGTGTTTTTTTATACTTCATAATAATTGAGAGCTTCAGGTATTCTCACAGAGTTTAGTAACAATTGTAGTATAGTATTATGTATAGTATGGTACTATAGTATATAGTGAGCTGATTGGATTTGCCAGGTTTAAGCTAACAATGAGCTGTGGCCTGGAAGCCTCTTGTTTAGAGTCAATGAGGACCTGAGGCTTTGTATTTAAAAGGTGGTCAGATCTGACTTAATCTCTAATTTGAAGGCTCATGTGTGACACGGTTGGATTCTGAAAGGTGAATTCTCTTGTTTTGGTGAGATTCAGATGTGGACAGTTTGCTTGGTTTTTAATTGGAGTTAATTGTGTTTGGGATGAACATTCTACTAAGTGGTATAGCACTAGTCTATCAGTGGGGCTGCTTTGATGCTGAACACTGTGCCACTGGTTATCAAATTCCATAATGGTTACCCATCGTGGATAGTATTTGGTGGAGCTTCCAGATGGAGACAAGTTTGGAAGCAGGAGTGGCTTCTAAACAACATGCCTCTAGAAACTCTTTGAACTTAGAGAAATGACAATAGTTCTAGAACAGGATTCAGGTCTCTTGTTCATAGGGTCGTTATGAGTTGTGCCCAACTCAGTGGCACTTAACAACAACTATGTACATTATAGTATACCACTGTGTTGTTGCTGTTGTTGTCAAGTGCCATCAAGTTAACTATGTCATACTGACGCTATGAACAACAGATCTGAAACTTGCTCTGTTCTGCGCCATCATTTTTACCTCTGCCATACTCAAGTCCATTGTCACTTTATCAATCTGTGTTGTTGAGGGTATTCCTCTCTTCACAGACCACTTATATTTTCTAGCATTTCTTTTTTCTTTCCAAGGACTGGACAGTCCTCCCGAGAACTTGCTGTTTCACCAAGCCTGCCTCCTTAGAGACTTCGTCTGCCTCTATCACAGACTCCTTGTTTGGATTTTTTTGTTTGTTTGTGGTGTTTTGTTTTTGTTTTGAGTTTGTTTTTTGTGTTTGTTTTTTGCATTCTGTGCTGTATTAAGTACTGTTCTCCACAACCACAATTCAAAGGCATAAATTCTTCCTCAGTCTTCCTTATTTATTATACAATTTTCAGATACCTAAGAAGTTATTGAAAATATGGCACCTCAGGCCCACCCTACTCTTTAAACTGACATCGTAGCACTTTAGAGCTTTCAGACCAAGAAATACTAAAAGGCAGGACTGGCCATCCATGTCTAAAATAATAGGCTTGACCTGACCTCCAGCACCCACCAAGATATCTTGGGCACTCATGAGCTTAGAAGAACCTCCATTGCAAGATCCTCATTTCCCCCCCTCAGGTCTGTCTGTCCTCAAGCCCTGCCCCCAATAAAAGCACTTGAGAAGAAAATAAATTGACTTAGTTTGGTGCAGTACTCTGAACACATCCACGAGGTCAAGTTGGCTGGTTGCATAGTTTAGATCTTCTGCATCTTTGTTAAGTTTCTTTTGAGTTGACCAGTCTTTGGATGAGAGTTATGCATTAGTCTCTTTCCACTATTTTGGTGCTATTTCTTCAAGTTTGTTAACTGTTGTTTTAAGTATTTTGTAGGTCTATCATTTGGTGTGTAGATGTTGACCAAGATTATGTCTTCCTGATCTATTATGCATTTAATCATTATATAATGCCTTTTCTTATCTTTTATGCTGGATTTCATCCTGAAATCTATTTTATCAGAGATTAGTATTGCCACTCCTCTTTTTTTAATACCATATGCTTGGTATATTTTTTTCACCTTTTGATTTTTAGCCTATCTTTTTCCTTGATCCTTAGATTTGTCTCCTGTAGACAACATATTGATGCACTTTGGTTTTTTTTATCCATTCTGCTACTCTTTTTCTCTTGATTGGTGAATTTAAGCCAGTCACATTAAGTATAATTATAGACAATTCAGGTTTTATCATTGACATTTTGCTTTGTTTTTTTTATCTGTTGTTTCTGTTTACTTTTTTCATCCTCTCTCCTTTGGTTTCTCTGTGTGAAGGACTTCTCTTAGAATTTCTTGTAGAGTTGGTCTTGTTTTCATAAACTCTTCATAAAGTTTGTTTTTCTAAAATGGCCTAATTTCTCCTTCATATTTGTTGGACAACTTTGCTGGGTACAGGATCTATTGTTTTTCAACTTTCTGATATGACATACCATTGTCTTCTTGCTAATCCGAACTTAATCCAGTTTGTTCTTTTTAGGTGACTCTTTGTTTCTCATGCTACTTTTTAGTATTTTATCATTATTTTTTATTTTGGGGAATTTGAATTTAAGTATGCTATGTCTTGATATTTCTCTTTTGGGATCTGTTTGGGGTTCATTGAGCTTCTTAAATGTGCTTTTCCTCATTCTTCTTGTTATCTGAAAAGTTTACTTCTAGTACCTCTTCCACAATTTTTTCAGTGCCTTCCCTGTCTCGTTCATGTTCTGGGGTTATAGAAATATGTACATTGTTCCTTTTGATGTTATCCCACACGATTCCAATGTTTTCTTCATTTTCCTTTCATCTCTGATTTCTCTTCTAGTATATTCCCATTGTAATATTTGTCTTCCAGCTCACTAACTCTCTGTTCCAGTTCTTTTATTCTATTTTTCTGTCTCTCCAATGTGTTGGAAAATCTGACATTTTAGTTCTAATATTCCATATTATATTTTTATGAATTTCTGTTCTTTGTAGTACTGTATAGCCTGTACTCTCTGTCTTATGATGATTTTTAAGTTCTTGTGCCTCTATCTATAGTTTCAGTTCTTTTTTCCACTTTGTTCAATGTCTTCTATAGTAGTTCAAGTTCATCCACATTGCTATATTTCTTCTGGCTCCCTGTCTCTGGAGTTTTTCTTTGTTTATAGCTTCCATTCTCTTTTCTATCATTTGCACCTCCTTCCATTGCTATCATATAACTCTACTTCAACATATTTCTCCTTGTTCCCCATCTCTGGGGTATTCACTTTATGTCTGATTCCATTCTTTCTTCCATCATTTGCACTATGTTTGATACCTATCCACATCAATATATTTCTTCTGCCTGTCTAACTCTGGGATAGTCACTGAGTCAACAATATGCTCTGTCTTTTTTGGGAAGACATAATTTGTTTCATTATGTTTGAAGCTGCCTGCTGCTTTCTTGACATTAAATGAAGTTTTTCTTGGTATGTGTTAGGCCTTTTTTCTTGTGTCTGCATGGGTTGTTGATACTTCTTTATGACGTTATTCTTTAGCGTTAAAGGCTTGAAGTGTGCTTTAGTTAAAGGCTTAAAGGTGGTTAGCAACTGGCTCTACTGGACCCCTCTTCTGGGGCTGTGGAGTTGGAAAGTTTACCTTTCCTAAAGTCATTCAGGTTCTCTCTACTCTGAAGAGCAGCCCTGCAGGAATCACACCCTATTGTAGCCCCTTCTCTTAAAGTTACTGTCCTCTTTTGTCTATTTCCTAACAGTTACAGACAAAGACGATTATTTCCTTTTCCTTTACTTTGTGGGTATAAATAAAGAATTTTATGACAAAAATTGGTAATAAATTTTAGAAAGAGTAACTATTTTCAATATATTTGTCTCATCAATAGCATACTTTTTTAAAAATATACCCACCAAAATCACAATTTTGAGGCAGAGACTCATTAAAAGTGAAATAAAATGTCATATCCTATAGGTCTGTATCACCTGATGGTATGCATAGGAACCAGATCGATTACATCTGTGGAAAGAACCGCTGGAGAAGCTCAATATCAGCTGTGAAAACTAGGCCAGGAGCTGACTGTGGAACAGACCACTCGTGCAAATTCAAGCTGAAGCTGAGGAAAATTAAACCAAATCCAAGGCAACCAAAATATGACTTTGAGTCTATCCCACCTGAATTTCAG
>NW_006399768.1:6556389-6587326 GCF_000299155.1 Elephantulus edwardii | reverse complement strand
GGTCCTTGGAGAGGGACATCATGCTTGGGAGGATAGAGGGACAGCGCAGGAGAGGAAGGCCCTCTATGAGGTGGATTGATTCAGTGACTGGGATAACTGGGATGGGAGTGTCAGAGACAGTGCGATTGGCACAGGATAGCGGAGTTTAGGGCTGTTGTACATAGGGTCGCTATCAGTTGCAAGCGACTCGAAGGCACTTAGCAACAACAACATAGGTCTGTATAGAAGTATTTCTCTTTAAACATCTAAGATTTATATGAGTTTCCAGGCATTATAATATGATAAAACTTTAAGTTTTTTTATACTAATGCCTCTGAACATCTCCGAGAACAGATGTCCCAATCTTCAGAAAAGTGTGTTTTGAGTTAAAAACTATATTTTAAGATTTGTGTCCTTTTTAAAAATAATATTTCTATGAGGTAGGAAAGAATCAGAATTTCAAAGCAGTACCTTCAAAACATTTATGTTTAATATCATATTATATAGATATAGAGATAGAGATATCCAAAAACAGTATATAACATAATCGAGCACAGAACTTACTTAATAAATCCGGTATAGCTTACTAACAAAAGTTTACCTATTGAGATTTAGAGGCCTGTAGTAAAGCTTCTTTCTTGGTTTTAAGTTCTTCCTATGCATGAATTTTTTTTGTATAACCTTGGACACTCATTTAACATCTTTATTTTCTTTACAACACTAACACCATAGGAATCTTGTAAGTATTAAGCAATTTAATACAATTAAAATGCCTAAAATAATATGTTTTATTGGATGATCACTCAATAAATATTAGTTATTATACATATTATCAATATATTTAACTACAAATAGTACTTATGAATATCATAAATTTTATTCTCCTTTGTTAAGTGCTATCAGAATTTCTAAATTTAAGTTGTTTACCTATCATACTCTAAAAAACATAAAAATCAGTACAAAATCAGACATTTAGAACCTTAGAACTTTAAAAGCTAATATTGTTTCATTTCATACGACTATTTCACCATGTGTGTGCTTGTTTAATTTAGGAAATTAAGCATAGTAATGTTTTCTTGTCTGGTTTACTCTTATTTTTGCAGGTTGTGCAAATCCACTTGGGGTCACTGTTCCATTTATAATAAGAACCCACCACTAGGATTTTCTTTTAGAAAACTGTATATGCAGCTGGATGAAGGCAGTCTCACCTTTAATGCCAACCCAGATGAGGTAAGTGAAGCACTTGAATATTTGCAACAGTTGAATTTTATTACTGTCTTGCTACAGTTTTCCAGTATTTTTTTTAAAGGCAAATAAAATAACAGGTTATTCAGCATACCTGTTTGCTCACTCAAAAGGCCAGTATTTGAAGTTATTGCTATATACCGTAGTAATTTTTTTTCCCTTTAATTTGTCATCTACAGTGTGGTGTGTGGTTTTTTTTAGTTGTTGGTTTTTTTGGTTGTTTGGATTTTTTTTTTTCCACGTTTTGTGTGGCAGCTTCCATGACATATTTGCAGTCCTCTACTGGACCTGATTGAAATATTAGGACATATAATTAGAGAGCACTGTACTTTGACAGTCAGAACACAGACTGTATTCATTAATTCTATCTATACTATTTTCTTCTTGTAATATGGTTTCTATTTAGTAATGATGTTACTTTATCAGAAATAGTCAACAGAGGATATAGTTGTAGTTTCAGACCTTAAAATGTTTTCAAATAATGCCTTTAAACGTATAATTCCACTTGATATGTAAAAAAAAAAAAATCAATAGTCTATTATGATTTTATTATATTCTTTCTTAAACTAGGAGAAAAAGTATCTAAATGTGATGACAATTCTTTCATTTTTTTTATACTATTTTTGTTTTAGTATGTATAGAAAAGTTCATATTTTCAGAAATGCTTAGGCATCTTCTAGACTTACCTTAAGAGACCTAGTGAGTATTTTATAACATTGAAAAAACTCTTTTTTTGGTGCACCATTTTCCTTGAAAAAAGTTTCATTTGACAAGTAATTTACTTAATTTTATTAACTGTTTTCTTTCTCATTTATTATATATGTTGTTGTTGTTATATGTAGTATGTATTAAATCATGTGGTTAAATATTTTCTAAAATATGTTTTCCCTTGATATGATTAGAGGATTTTATATCTCATTTTAAATACTTGAATATAAAAAAAGAATACTCATTTTATTTCTTTTTAAGCTATACATATAACAACAATAAAAATATTTTTAAATTATTTTAAAAAAGAAAATTCTTTTTTCTCCCTATATTTTATTTCTCCTTTGCTGAAACATTTTTTACATAAATATGAACTAAAATAAATCACAATGATAAATTTTACTGATATAAATGCTAATTATCATGTAATATTGACATATCCCCACATATAATAAACTATATAATGTAGTTATCATATTTAAATTCAGTTATACATTTGCTCTGTGCTCTACTGTTTTAAAAAAATTATGCTTCAATGAATAAAGGACTTAATGAAAACATAATGACTTTTAATATGTTAAAGTGCAGAATATCCATTTTTCCTAGAAGACAAGCTAATATCATAAGTTTATATTCTTTATTTGTCCTTTGTTGCAAATTTTTTCTGATGCATTTTATTATTATAAAGTCATTGGCTCTTATTTTGCTCTTGTTTAAATGTCAGTGATCTATCTTAAATATATGGCAGCAGTAAGCATGTCACATTTCTGAGCTTGCATTATGGCATACTCGCCCTATGCAAGAAGTTCTGCTGCACTTTTTTTTGAAGAATGGCATTGATTTAAGTTTTCATTTTTTTTATTCTTTATTAAGAGTTTTGTCAATTGATGCTAATTCAATTTCTGTTAAATATAATAAGATCTGTATTTTGCTATAATCTCATAATCTTTAAAAGATATTGAAAATGGCGGAATAATAGTATTTTATTCCAGATATGTAAAAATCAGAAAAGTTAACTAATGCAAGCCTCCAGTCTTTTGCCCAGTTTTTGAACACATATTATCTCTCATTATAATTTTATTGATGATTTGTAGAACTTCTATATTCAATCCATATGACTTGAACGTTACAATCTTAGAAAATATAAGTTGGTAAATATTTATAATTGTTGTAGATTTACAAAGTCGGTGTTTATGGTAAGTAGTTGTTCTTCACTAAAAGAATGCTAATTTTTAAACAAATAATAAAGTCATCCTTTTATGCAAAGATGAAAATAGATATTAAAACTCATGTACTAGAATATAATATGAATAGTTTTAAATATCTGAAATGGAATTATACAATTTAGAAATATATTTACAACTTTATAGCTACATATAGCAGACTATAGTGTTTGGAGGGAGACAAAGGGGGAAAAAATAAACATGAAATCATTTTAATCTGACAAATTTTTCTTTTTTACTATTTCAATAAATGTTTGCTAAGAGAAAGGATTGAAGTTATTAATTTTAAAATAATGTTCGTCAGTCTTTAGGTTTTAATTATCCATCCTACCTCCCATTTTCATTGAGAGTTGGCTGTATTTTCTTTTTCTTTACTTCTTGAATTGATTTAAAGCCATCCTGAGGCATTTCCAGAAGTGTTGAATTCATCAATCTGATAGAGTAGAGAGCTAAACCACTTCAAGTGTCATTTAACTTAAGAATTTGGATTCTATGCTTTTATGAACACCAGTAATCTAGCAGATGTTACCTCATACCCTAACATCAGGATAGAATTCTTTGTCAGAATGCACTTTGGTTATGAATAGGCAAAGAAAGACCTGAAGGTATACTTGATAGATGCAGAGAAATGAGGGATAGTATTTTGATTGACTAAATTCTGTGCTTTCTTTCATTAACTAATATAAATAATTACTGTAATTTGTTTAATTGTTAACTAAGCAAGGTCTTCAAAATTGAAATAATGTTAAGTAAAATCATTGTTTTAGAAGATGCTATTCTAGAAGATTTGTCTGTAGAAGTCATAGTTAGCCAGGTCAGTAGAGAGGCTCTTGCCAAGTATTGAGTAGAAGAAATCATGAAATGCCTCTTGGAAATTAATTAATTTTCTCTCACTGGATAACAGTAATTGGATGTGTCATTTTGGGTTCATCTAAACCTGAGCTAAGCTAGTTTTAACAATATATATTAATGTAAATGGTGTTTATTATAAATAATAAACTGAGATAAGATGTATACAATTGTTCAGTATTATAAAAAGTGTTTCTCACAGTTTCAAGTTTTGTGCTTAACATGTTGATAGTAAGCTTCATTAAAATATTATAAAAATAAGAATACTTACAGCCACAGGGAACAAGATTCTCCAAAGGACACCGTTCATGTCATGGATGTGGGTAACCAAACTCCACAGCAACTGGCTCATGGGGTGGGGGAGAACATCTGCACAGTTTGTGGTATGATTACCCAGCACGCTGTTATTATATGCATGACATCGTGATCTCAATTGTATGTAGCGTCTTGATCTTGTGCATGAGCTTGTGTATTTTGTGGCAGGTGAACTACATTCTAATAAAGGAATATGCCCAAAACCATCAGTTTATATTGGGCTGTTTTCCTCCTGCATGTACAAGATATGTGTGTCATTTTTATTCCATTAACTGTATTATAATAAAGTAATTTTACTTAGCAGCCCATAAGCTATATTCTTTGTGCTCCATTTAGTATGCAAACCACTTTATTGGCATAGTTATTTTTCAATTCAGACTCTTAAAAAATTGGTAGGGAACATGGATTAATGTTAATATCTACTTCTTTATGTTTGTTTAAAATGCATTTTTGAAAATATAAAAGTTTTTGGGTATATGTTTATTTTTTAAAAAAAGTTGTTGTTGTTGTTATGTGCCGTCGAGTATTGCTTTTAAAAAAAAATCCCTATACAAATGTATTTTCCTGGGCCCATACAGAAAAACCTATATGCACTTAATTTTATACTTTTTTACTATATTAATCTTGCACAGAATCTATTCTTAGACACATTTAAAACAACTATTTTTTAGATAATGAACATTATTAAAGAAGTTCCTATATATCATCTATTTGGACATTAATAAGTTATGATTAGGTAGTTTATTTACAGCACCACTTTTAAAATCCTTTAATATGTTGTGAATATACAAAATAAGAATTCTGTATGAGGTCTTTTTCAAAATTATTTGATCTTGGTATCTTTTGGGGAGGGAAGGACAGTAGTAGTTTAAAAGAATATTCCAGAAAGCCCCCTTAGAAATATACTAGTAGAGATTATCTATAAACATATGAATATGTTTCTTAAAGAATAGGTGCATTTATTAAAAGAGTGTTCACTAAGATTTTTCCAATGCTTATTTTACTTTTTACTCTCTTTCATTAAGAATTGATGAATTTGTAATTTGTTTCTTTTGGTTCTATAGCACTTATTAGAAAAACACTTAGAGTTTAATCTTAATAGGTTGGAAAGTTGTTTTCCCGTGTTCTGTATATTGTCATCTGATAGTTTAAGAATTTGGTCATTTTAAAAAATAAGGAGAGGAAAACTAACCTGAGAGTAATATTGGATTAAGATTGATATAAGTAAGCATGTCAAATAATTTGCTATACTGATAGACCATCATTTTATTTTTGGTATCTACTTATTTTTGGGGGTTTTTTTTGTTTGTTTGTTTTTTGGTGGAGGTGCCAGGGATTGAACCCAGGGCCTCGTGCAGGTATCTACTTCTTCCACTAACTCTATTATAGCTTGCTATTTTCTGAAACGAGTTCCCATTGAAGGTTGACAGTCTGCTAAGATAATTTTAATTTTGTAATTTGTAGTTTTATCATTAGTTCTACAGATGTAAAAATGTTATCTTTCAGGAATAAGCTTATGTTATAGGCTCTCCCTCTCTCATTGTTGGCAAGTCAGAAGTAGCTCACAGCTATCTCTCCAGCTAGTTTTGGGAGGTGTAAATCACACTAGAAGGGATTTCCCATCTATCTCTCATGGAGCTGCTGATGGACAGGAAAGACAAGGCCTTTGGGTTAGTATAAAAAGAGCAAGAGCCAAGTAGGGACATCCTTATCTGACTTTTACCAACTTCACAAAGGGGAACTGTCCCTATCAACAACACAAAACCAATTCCCATCAGGTCAGATATGTCCCTCACATCTCTCTTTGCTCATCTCAAAACCAATCTTCCACCTTTACTGGGTCCAGAACCTCCTGTGACAGCTCACAGACCACACTGAAGTCAAAAGACTAAAATCCACTTCCTAAATAACATGCCTCCTGAAACTCTATGAACTTTGATAAATGTCAGTAGTTGTAGTAGGGCTTCGGGCCTTTTGTTCATGGGGTCATTATGAGTCATGCTTGACTCAAAGGCAAACAAAAAGTGCAACAACAAGCTTAATACAGTCAGGACAGCTTCTGATGTGTGCTCGCAGTGCCTCAACCTTGAACCTTGCAGCTTTAGGTCAGTGTTACAAAGCTCTCAGCACTGCCAATCATGGCTCTCATTCCACCGCACCCTCCACCCCAGAACTTCAACAAACTTGGGCAAAAAGCTCTTAGCTCTGGTTCAATGGTGTAGCAGTCCCAAAATCCTCTCTGTCTCATATCAGATATCTGGTTCTACACTGTGGATGCTATGGCTGTTGTTCCTTTAGGCTCTGGTCCTGAAAAATGTATTATAATCTTCTGGTGCTTCTTTGTTGGTGGTGACATTTCTTGAATGCTACTGGATCTGCTCAATTTGATGGCAAGACAAGCCAAACTCCTAGATTTAACACACCATATTTAAATAATGATGCTCATCCACACAGCAAAGTAAATTAATGGACAGGGAAGCCATTTTGAATAATAAGCTATTAACACTACAGTTAACAGCATAACTTCCTATAGACTGTGCCACAAGAGCTCACTTTATAGAGTGTTAGGTGCCATTGAGTCAGACCAACTCATAACTGATGCTCTGGTGAGTTTTCAGAGACTATAAATCTCAAGAGAGGAGACTGCCCATCCTTTTCCCACAGACCAGCTGGTGGGTTTGAACCATGTGTCTGAGTTGGCAGTGCAACTCCTTACCAGTAGGCCATGTGTTAGGGTAGCAGATAAGAATGTGAATAAGGCTAACAGCAAGAGATACACTCTTTAAACAGTGGAAGATAGCATAAAAAAAAGAAGCAGGCACTCAAAATTCCTAGGTTTTAAACTCATTGCATTAACTGAAATCTACACAGAAATAGTTGAGTCTTTACTGTCTTTCACTATGATATTCTGCTCAGTTAATTCCATATTTTATGATCTGCTTCTTTTAATGCCTAGTTTTCCATGGTTGTATCAGGATGCTGCAAGAAACTGAGAATCTAACTAAAGTAAGTTAAGCTAAGAAGGCATCCCTGAATTATTTCAGGAATTTAGACCCTATGTATATTGACTTTTATACAATCTTAATGGTAAAATAGCTCAGTATTCTCCACATTGCCTTTGTACTTTTACAAGTACATAAGGTAGATGTTTGTTATTGTTGGGTTTTTGGGTTTTGTTTTTTTTTTTTCTTTAAAAACTGCACTGCAATTCCGAAGGCACGTGGTTTGAGGTCACCAGCTACTCCACAGGAGAAGGAAAGGCATCTCATCCCATGTGATTAACTGCCTCTGAAAATCCACTGGAGGGTCAGCTATGGGTCACTTCTGACTCTAAAGTACACAACAACAATAGCAACATTTGTCATAGAACAAAAATTATGATGAATTCCTTAACACATTGCCGCACACTTTTAAATTGACGACCATGCTTAGAAACACATTTTGCCATCATTTGCAGCAATGTGTTAAAAAAAAAGATAGCTATCATAATTCAAAATGCCACATTTCACATGACACATCCCAGCACAAGGAAGGAAGGGCATAAAAATAAAGATTGCTCCTCATTTTCCTTATTATTATGTGCCATCAGTTCGGAACTGATGAATAACTGACCCTCCAGCAGGTTGTTAGAGGTTCTATAAGACCCAAGAGAAGATTGACCATGGTTTCTCCCATTGAACATCTGATGCGTTCAAATAGCATTCATTTGGGTTGGCCACTAGACAACCAGAGCTCCTTATAGTTGTTGTTGTTGTTGGTTGTTGTTTTGTACCATCGAGTCAGAACCAACCCATAGCTGACTCTCTGGCAAGTTTCAGAGGCAGTTAATCACATGGGCGAAGATTGTCCATCTTTCTCCTATAGACTTACGGATTAATCCAAAACACGTGCCTTCACGATTGTAGTACACCTTCTTACCACTAAACCACATTGTTGCTGGTATGTGCCATCAAGTTGAGTACAACTTATAGCAGCCCTTATGAACAACAGATCTGAATCCTATCCTATTCTGTACCATCTTCACCATCTCTAATACACTTTGGCACATTGCTGCAGTCACTGTGTTTATCCATCTTGATGGGTGTCTCCCTTTCTTTGTCTGACACTCCACCCTTCCAGGAATGATATTCATTTCCAAGGAATAGCCTCTCATAACAACATGTTCAAAGTATGAGAGACAAACCTTTGCCATATTTACCTCTAAGGAGCACTCCAGCTGTACCTTATCCATGACATCTATTTGTTCTATTGGCAGGCAGCCCAGTATTCATTACTCTTCTCCAACACCACAACTCAAAGGCACCAATTCTTCTATCATCCTTATTCATTGTCCAGCTCTCAGAAGCAGAGCAAGTGATTAAAATGATCATATCCTTAATAAGGTGCACATTAGTTTTCAGACTGACATTGCTCTTCAGTACTTTGGAGAGGTCTTGCCCAAAACAATGTCTCCTTATCTCCTTACTGCTGATACTGAGGATATTGATTGTGGATCCAAGCAAGAGGAAATCATTGACAGTTTTAATCCTTTCTCCATCTATCATAATGTTGTCCATTGTCCCACTGATAAGGACCTTTGTCTTCTTGATTTTATGATGTAATCCATATTGAAGGCTGTACTCTAATCTTCCAAAATATAAGCTTCAGATCTCCCTTGCTTACAACACTCTTGGCACCAGCAGCCAGGAAATTAAAAGATGTATTGCGATGGGAAAGTCTGCCTTTAGGGACCTCTCCAAAGTACTGAAGAGCAATGGTGTCACTCTGGAGACTAAGGTGCACCTGATACAGGCCAGGGTCTTTACAATCACTTGTTATGTGTCAGAGAGTTGGACAATGACTAGGGAGGATAGAAGGACAATTGATGCCTTTGAGCTGTGGTGATGGAGAAGAGTATTGAATGTACCACAGACTGCTAAGTAAACAAACAGATTCATCATGGAGAGGATTAAACCAGACTGCTTCTTAGAGGCAAGGATTCTGAGGCTTCATCTGACATACTTTGGACATGTTACAAGGAGGAACCAGTCCTTGAGAGGGACAACATGCTTGGGAGGGTGGAGGGACAGAGTAGGAAGAGAAGACCCTCTATGAAGTGGATTGATTCAGTGACTGGGATCATCAGGATGGGGGTGTTGGAAACAGTGAGATTGGCACAGAACAGAGCAGAGTTCAGGGCTCTTGTACATAGGGTCATTATGAGTCTCAAGCAACTCAATGACACATAACAACAACAACAAAATGAAATATTCACAACTCTTCTGTAACACCATAGCTCAAAGGCATACATTTTTCTTCTGTCATCTTTATTCATTGTCCAGCTCTTAAATGCATAGCAAGTAATTGAAAAGAACATTATCTGGATCAGGTATATCTTAGGCCTAAAACAAACATCATTGCTCCTGAGTAATTTAGAGAAGTCCCTGACAGCAGACTTTCTCAGTGCTGTACATCTCCTGACCTCCTGGTTGCTAATGCAAAGTATGGTGGTGATGGGTCCAAGTAAAATGAAATAATTGACAATTTCCACCTTTTCTCCATCTCTCATGATATTGTTTATAGGTCTAGTGGTGAAAACTTTTGTTTTGTTTTTGTTGAGATAAAATATATATATTGAAGGCCTTAGTCTATAGTCTTTGATAGAAAGCATTTCAAGGCCTCTTTACTTGGAACAAACAAGGTTGTGCCATCTGCATAACTGAGATTGTTGATGAGTTCATAGATTCTAGCTTCTCAACTGATTTTCTCAACATACATACTGAATAGGTTTTGAGAGGATACAATACATACTCTTCTTAATTTTAAACCATGTAATGTTCTCTTGTGTTCATACAACATTCTTTTGGTCTAGATACAGGTTTCACGTAAGCACAATTAAATGTTCTGGGATTCCTATTCCTCTCAATTTTAGCCATAGTTTGTTATGATCTGCACAGTCAAAAGCTTTTGAATAGTCAATAAAGCACAAATTCCTCTGATATTCTCCGCATTCAGTGAGGATCCATCTGACATTATCCCTGGTACCACAGCCTCTTCAAATCCAGATTAAATTCCATCAATTCTCTGTCCATGTTCTTTTCTAGTCAGTTTTGGATGATCTTCAATAATATTTTACTGTTGCTGTTGTTGTTGTTGTTATGTGCCATCGAGTCGTTTCCGACTCATAGCGACCCTATGCACAACAGCTCTAAACCCTGCTCTATCCTGCGCCAACCGCACCGCCTCTGACACACCCATCCCGATTACCCCAGTCACTGAATCAATCCATCTCATAGAGGGTCTTCCCCTACTGCGCTGTCCCTCCACCCTCCCAAGCATGATGTCCCTCTCCAAGGACCCGTCCCTCCTGGCAACATGTCCAAAGTATGTCAGACGAAGCCCCAGAATCCTTGCCTCCAAGGAGTAGCTTGGTTTAATCCTCTCCAAGATGGATCTGTTTGTTTTCCTGGCAGTCCAGGGTACATTCAGTACCCTTTCTCCAGCACCACAGCTCAAAAGCATCCACTCTCCTTCTGTCCTCCCTAGTCATTGTCCAACTCTCTGATGCATAACAAGCGATTGCAAATACCATGACCTGTATCAGGCGCACCTTAGTCTCCAGAGAGACACTGTTGCTCCTGAGTACGTTTGAGAGGTCCCTAACGGCAGACTTTCCCATCGCGATACGCTTTTTGATTTCCTGACTGCTGGTACCAAGAGTGTTAACTGTGGAGCCGAGCAAAGTGAAGCTGTGAACACTCTCAATCTCTTTACTAGCATGTAATATTATTGATATTGTTCAATTATATTTATATAATGTTGAAAGCCAATCCCACTGTCTCCAACACATTTAACCCCATTACCCCAGTATTTGTGTCAATCCCTCTCCTCCTGGGCCTTTCCAAGTTGTATGTCTTTCTCTGGGGACTGTTCCTGCCTGGAAACATGCCCAATATATGTCTATAAAAAGAGAGCCATATGGCGAGCATTATATCTGACCTTTATCAACTTTGCAGAGGGAAACTATCCCTAGCAACTGTCCATAGCAACAGTAACATAAATTAATTCCTACGAAGTTAAATATGTCCCCCATGCTCCCATGTCTCTTTCTACTCATCTCAACACCAAATCTTACTGCTCTGCTTAGTCCAAAATCCAATGTGATAGTTCACAGTCCACACAGAACCATACTGAGGAAGTCAAAAGTTTATTGTCCAGATTAATAACAGAATACAATCAACACAGATGCCAAAATGTATACACAGCCACTTCAGCCTTGAGCCTCACAACACTAAGTGTTCCCAAGTTTTTATTGTTGTCAATATTAGCTCTCCCTTGAATTGTTCGACACAGTTCTCCATCCTGCCAATATTGACTCCCCTTCCCCTCAACATATTGTCCAACAAAGTTCTCAGTCCTGCCAAAATTGTCTTCCCACCATTGTGCAGTAGCATTCTCAGTCCTGCCAATATTGGCTCTCCTCTCAAGGTCTCATCTCACAGATATCTCCAGTTCAGCAATGGCTACTACTGCTGTCCTGAAGCATGTCCTACATTTTCCTGCCTTTGGTTCACTGTGGTGGGGAAGCTCTTCTCTTTGGGGAGGATTTTTTTCTCTTCTGGTGAGAGAAGATTTTTCTCTGCAACCAGAACTCTTCAGTTTATTCACAAGAATAGCCAATCCTCTTGTGGATTGTTAAGACTGGTCAATCCTCATGTGGAATGGCAGATAGCCAGTCCCTTGGTGGATAAGACAACAATCCTCGTTTCTGCCCATTCACATGGGTCAGTAATCTGCATTTGAATAATGCTGGGAAAGCCATATTGAAAAACAAACTCCATGAGACACCCTCTGGCTTTTCCAGCCATTAACATTATCATAAGAAAAAATCATTTTCTTTCTAAGACATACAATAGTTATAGTTCAGCAACTTCATTCCTTATGCTTTTATATCCTTAGTTTAGATAGCCAGTTTCTGGTTTGCCCATCCCTATCATGCCAGTACTCTGAGGAAAGAAGCATGTTCCTCTGAAGACTATTCTGGTCCAGTGAAAACTTTTAGCATCTGCATTCGTAAACAAAATCTAGTCAATAGCAAGTCATCCAGTTGCAGGCATAAACACTAGCTCACAGAGTGGAACATCTTCTTGGGTTCTGGTCAGTTCATCTTAAGTTGCCCAAGGCTAGGTCCAAATGGTCATCAGCTGAAAATTCACAAGTCCACAGTCTTCTTGTATTCCAGACTGACTGGTCCTTTCACTTAGTGTTTGCCACCACATGAGGCCAAGTCAATAAGATGGGATCCCCGCTTCTCAAAAGCAGCAACCCTGTTGCGCTTATCCATGTCCATACTAGGTCACCAGTGCTAATGGAACATGTCCAAACTTAGCCTGTTGTTTCCTTGGTGCATGCATCTTAGTTCTACTCTGGTGGATCCAGGTGGGCACCCAGAGTGAGCATATTCACCAGCTCCCTTTAACTTCTCAGAAGCTAGACTACTTATTTGTTTTAAAAGGTCTTTTTTCTTTTTCTTCCATATGTACCCAAAATTCCAAGGAAAATCTATTCACTTCTCAGAGTACATGGGGTGTTTAATCCTAGGTTAAGCCCCATACTGTCTAATCTGCTGCTTTCAACAAGCATTTCTCCAGGGAAATTCCTCCCATTTTAATATGTCCACTAATAGACCTTGGGACAGATTACATACTTTGAAGATTTACAATATCTAGTAATCATTTGTGCTTTACTGATGATGCAAAAGCATTTGACCATGTGGATCATAACGAGTTGTGGCTAACACTGAGAAGAATAAGAATCTTAGAGCACTTCCTTGTGCTCATGTGAAACATATACCTGGACCAGGAGGCTATTGTGTGAACAGAGCTGGAAAACACAGCATCAGTTAGAATTAAGAACGGAGTATGTCAGGGTTGTATACTCCCTACATAACTTTAATCTGTATGCTGAACAAATTATTTGAGAAGCTTGATTCTATAAAGAGGAATGTGGTATCTGAATTGGAGGGAGACTCATCAATCACCTGAATTATACTGGTAATACAACCTTGCTTGCTGAAAGTAAGAACTTGAAGCACTTGTTGCAGAAGATCAAAGGATGCAGACTTCAATTTGGATTGTATCTCAATGTCAGGAAAACAAAGATTCTTACCACTGGAGCAATAGGCAACATCATGTTGGATAGAAAAGTAATTCAAACTGTCAACAACTTCGTCTTACTTGCATCCATGCTTAACACCCTTGGTACCAGCAGTCAGAAAATAAGGAGATGCAATGCACTGGGAAAATAAGCAGTTAGGGACCTCTCTAAATTATTGAGGAGTAATGATGTCAGCTTGAGAAATTAAGGTGCATATGATTCATGCTCTGGTCTTTCTGATCACTTGCTATGCATCTGAGAGCTGCACAATGAATAAGGATAACAGAAGAAAGATGACAGAAGAAGAATTGATGTCTTTGAGCTATGGAGATCCATCTCATCGAGGGTCTTCCTCTCCTGTGCCATCCCTCCACTCTCCCAAACATGATGTCCCTCTCCAAGGATTGGTCCCTCCAATGTATGCCCAAAGTATGTCTGATGAAGTTTCAGAATCTTTGACTCCAAGAAGCAGCCCAGATTCACCCTCTCCAGGACAAACCTGTTTGTTCTCCTAGCAGTCCATAGTATATTCAACACTCTTCTCCAGCACCACAGCTCAAAGGCATCAATTATCTTTCTATCATCCCTAGTCACTGTCCAACTCTCCGATGCATAGCACTCAATTGTGAAGGCTTTAGCCTGGATCAGGCACACCTTAGTCTCCAGCCTCATGTCGTTGCTCTTCAATACTGTGAGGTCCCTGACAACTGACTTTCCCAATGCAATAATTCATCTCTTCATTTCCTGGCTGCTGTTACCAAGAGTGTTGACTGTGGAGCCAAGCAAACTCGAACTGTTAGCTGTCTCAATCTCTTCACATCCATGTCCTATTAATAGAATAAAAAAAATCACAGTGGCCTAATACAGGCAGGGAGACTTAGATCTTATTAACTTAAAAACAAACAAACAAACAAACAAAAAACCCCTCATTTGAGAGGCTAGCTCCATTACATCCCAGAAAGGTACAAATAGATTAGTCCAAGTTAATCATATCAGTTCCATATTTCTTCACTTCTGTGGTTTCTATAGAATCCAATTCTGGCTTGTGAGATGGAAGGACACATGTGGAGAAAGATTTGATTTACGTTAAAAGAGGCCAAGGAGAGTAATACTTATATTTGTGTTTGCTTCTCGACCGTGGTGGTGTATGAGGATGTAATGACCTGCATCATCTTGCATTTATGAAAGATGTTAGCCACAGACTGAGACTAGCAGGTTGGAAAGAGAGAATTTGGTCCAACGATGCCAGTAGTGAGCCTAACAACTTTGAAGCAATATTATTTTGAACCTTCTTATTATATATGTTAATAATAAATATTTTTATTTTGAATTGCAATTTCTATTGTTTGCCACTAGAAATACCCTACTAAATTATTTTTTTCAATAATTTATTTTCTTTTGGGGGATTTTTGAAAATACATACAGAAGAACATAACACCAGTTTCTACATGTACAATGAATTCATATTGATTACACTCTTTGATTTAGTGTGGTCGCTCTCATGTTTTTATTCTGAGTTATTCCTTTCTTTTAACATAACAACTGTCACCTAATTTTCCATCTAATTTTTAGTTGCTTATTTTTTTCAAATGCTATTTTCAATTTTATCCTATGTAAACAGATCATAAAAGATCTCGCTCAAGGCAAACATTCTTTATCCGTCTTAATATCATTATCCTTATTCAAACTCATAGGAGTATAAAATTTAATTCTGAGCAAAGTTACTTTATTAAAATTAATATTGCTAATTCTTTCTAAGAAGCCATAGTACGATAGTAGATCACATGTTGGGCTCCTAAGCAAAGCCTAGAATTTGGAACTCGCAAACTGTTTAACAGGAAGAGATCAACTCCCTCTTTCCCTTATGATTTACAGATTTGGAAACTCAATTGGGAGGGAGTGTCACTTTGAGTTGGAAATTACTTTGATAAAGTGAGTGTTTTAAGTTCTTTTTAGTGGACGAATTTGGTTTTTCCTAAAATTGCTGGTGTAAATGTAATTGGAAAAGAAGTGGTTCACAGTGAGAGGAACTCCTTATGGAATGCAGTTAAAATAGCTTTTCTTCTGTAAGGATTGTTTTCCTGAAGGAGCTAGAATACTCAAGTTCATTGGAAAATTTTCTTCTCTTGATCAGCACTTGGAATTAAAATATAAACCTTTATCTCTCAGACACTAAGCCGTTCTCTGTCTAGACAAGTTAATATTTTAATCGGATTATGTTGTTGTTGTTATGTGCCATCGAGTCGCTTGCAACATTGGAGAGATCGTGTGTATGTGTGTGTCTCTGTGTGTTTCTGGTCTGATCCACTATATGTAGACCTTATGGTTTAAAAAGTCAACTTTATCCTAAGCCAACTTCAGTTTATACTTGGCATAATAGTGAAACTTCATCTCACATACTGTGGGTATGTTGTCAGGTAGGATTAGTCCTTGGAAAAAAGATGTCATGCTGGGAAAAGTTGAGAGAAAAAAAGAAGACCCTCAACAATCGTTTGTTACATTGATTGTCACAATGGGTTTGAGCGTATTTGAGATTGTGAGGATGGCATAGGATTATGGCAAGATTCAGATCTGTTGTTCATCGGTTCACTATGATTCATAGTCAAGTAGAGGACACATATCAACAACCATCATACTACACCTAGATGACACATAAGAACAACACTCAAGCTACATTCTGACTGCCATTATTTCCAAGAACCATTCCTGTTATAATTAAGAATCATCTGCAGGAGGTTTTTGCAATTAGGATAAAGCTTTTAGAAGCTTCAAAGAGAAACTGGCCAAAACCTCTCTCTTCTCATTTGAGTCTAGAAAAATAAGACTCAGGTGTAAATTATTTCTTAGTTTATTTGTTGATCAAGTCACCTGATGCATTTTGCTCCTATTTTCCTTAACATACTATGATAGGTAGGTGCCTTTGAGTTGATTTTAAATTCATGGTGACAGAATACAAAGTCCTGTGTCATATGATCTCTAGCATATTCAGGTCTATTACTGTGACTTTTATGGTTCTTATTATAAAGCTCCCTCTCCTTCACTGACCCTCTGCTTCACCATGTTGTCCTCCTTCAAAGTAAGAGAATTGGACAATGATCCATTATGATCAGTAAATTTCCATTGGACTGTTTAGGTTGTAGATGATCATACTGTTGTGTTGTGTTGTGTTGTGTTGTGTTATGTTGTGTTGTGTTGTGTTTTGTTTTGTCTTAGTCTGGAAGCTCCACTGAAACTTGTGGTCCTGTTAACATTTGAAATGCTAGTAACATAGAGAATCACAAGAACATGTAAACTACCATAGTTTAACATATGGGCAGATGGTTGGTGAAGTATGCTCTAAGAGATACTAATATGTTATCTTATTTAGATAGATGTAAAGTGAAATTTATGGACAAAATGTTGATTTTGAATTTTAAACTAAAACTCAGAATAGAATTGGAACATTACAGGACCTTCTCATTCCCACCTTGCCTATAATATCTTTCAATAATTAAAAAAACAAATTGCCAAAATGAGCATGATGTTTTCTTTTTTGAATTCTATTTTTATTACAAATTTAGAAAATCTTTTACAATTTTGTATTCTGTTTTAGCAGAAAATCTGTTTGATTGTTTTCTCGTTATAATCTGACAACTTTTTTACCTACTTATATGTCCAATGGTTCCCTGGAATTTGAAATAAGCCAAGTGACATAACCTTTAGATTAGTTTTAATCTCTAATATTAATAATAGTTATCTTAGCTGAAAGTAATAACTGTTTCTACCAAAGTTACAGTAGATGTCACTCCAAAATATTTGTGCTCTATCTGAAAGACATTCCCATCATTTTTTTAGTATCGTCAATTGTAAGGCATCCATAGATTTTATTGTAGTATTTAAAGTATAAGAATATGAAGCAAATGATCCATTAAATACAGTATTTTTAGTCAACTCTCTGGTGGACATTATCATAAGAGGATATGATAATTCTTATTTTGTATCATATGTAAAGATTTTAGATAATACTTTCATTATAATCAAAGTCTAAAAATTTTGTAAAATCTTGTTTGACTGTTATTGGTTAGATACAGCATCACAGTAGTGTACAGCTTTTTATTATTTATACTGGTGGCCATTACCTTGAGTGGTATTTTAAAGTTGTATCTGTAGTTCTTAATTAGTTCAAATGACACTTTTATTTTTTAATTATTATTTTCCCTTTTTTAATTCTATTGTCCCTAAACATTAATGACTTCTATTACAGTCAACTAAAAGCTCTGTACAAATAAATTCACATATTCTTTAATATTTCTCCTAATTACTAGTTATGTAACTTTGCCCTTAAGCAAGTTACTTAATTCTCTGTTCTTCAGTTTTCCCCACCTATAATATAGTATTAGTAATATTGTTAGATGCTATTGAGTCAACTATGATTCATAGCCGACCCTATGAATGACAGATCTGAACTCTGCTCTATCCACTGCCATCCACCTCTGTCACAATTGAATCCATTGTTAAGGTCACTGTGTAAATCGATCTCATTAAGGATCTTAATATCCTTCACTCACCCTCTACTTTTCCTAGCATGATGTCCTTTCCTAAGGATTGGCCCCCTCCTAATGACATGCCCAAAGTATATGTTAACAATAGTATCTGCCAATCAATGGTGGTGGTATGAAGATTAAAGGAAATAACATATATACAAATATTTATAATAATATATAAATATTTAGTACCCCTAAGTGCTCAGCAAAATTTAGCTATATATTTGAATCATAGCTTATACTTCCTTGTGATTCTTCCTTTTTTACAGCTTTTACATTTTGGTAGATGGTTATTTGGAATTTGGGCCCTTCACAAAATGTGTCAGTGCATACGAACATCTTGTTTTGGTGATAATCTTTGCCTTCTGTTACATTTTATAACATGTGATGAGCAGTCTTTTGTATATATAACAGCTTTAACTGTTGACTTTTACCATTGAGATGATTCTTATTCATAATGAGTTTTGTGCCAGAATTGAACTTCTCCATTGGATTTTAAAAACTGATCATTCAGAAGCAAATTGTCAGGTCTGTATTCTGAGGTGCCTCAAGTTTGAACTGCTAACTTTTCCACTATTTGCTTAACCATTTCTGCCATCCAGGATCTTCAAATCAAATTGCTAATTTTCTCATTCACTTGTATTGTTATTTGTCATTCTTCAATCTAACAAAACTTTATGTCCATATGTAATTGACTTGCTTGCTTTTTCCAATTATAGACAGGATAAAGATAAAAGGGTTTCTCCAGGGCTTTGCCTCAACTACAAATTCCTCTCAGTAATAATTACAGTGACATGTATAATTAACTTGGTGGTTGTTGTTGTTGTTAGATGCCCATCAAGTCAGTCTCCTGTAATTAATAGCGACCCTATATACAATAGCTGTGAGCCCTGTCTTATCCTGAGCCTATCTCACAGATTCCAACATACCTACTCCTATTACCCCAGTTATTGTGTCATTTTCATCTGGGAGCATCCTCTCCTGTGCTGTCCCTCCACCCTTCCAAACATGATACCCTTCTCCAAGGACTGGTCTCTCCTGGCCATATACCCATAGTATGTGAGATTGAGCTTCAAAATCCTTGCCTCCATGGAGAATCTTAGTTTCATCCTCTCCAGTACAGACCTGTTTGTTCTCTTGGCAGTCTGTGGTATGTTCAGTAGTGTTTTCTAGAACCCAACAAAGGTCTCAGTTCTTCTGCCATTCGTTGTCATTGTCCTGTTTTCTGATGCATAACAAGTATTTGTGAAGACCATGGTCTAGATCAGGCATACTTAGCCCCTAAACTGACATCATTACTCTTTAGCACTTTGGCAAGGTCCCTAATGGCAGATTTTTCCAATGTAACTTGTTTTTTTGTTTCATCTTTTAACTATCACTCTTCTGATTTCCATTCTCAGCATAATTATGTAATTCAAAGCAGCTAGAGCCAGTCTGTCTCATCTCACTAATACCTAAGATGTCAATGTTCATTCATCCATTTTATTTTCACAACTTCTAGTTTTCCAACATTTATACTTCATACGTTTCACTTTCCAACTATTAAAGAATGTTTGCAGCTCTTTCTCCTAATTTTTATTCACTTCCAGTCTTGGCGCTACAGATCATACTATAGCTATTCATGTTAGAAGATAGAAAATGTCTTTTGTCCATAAAGTTTTCAGAAGTCTGCTATTTTATAATTGGATGGCCAATTCTGCTTCCTAGTCTATTCTAAACTGGGATCTCTACTAACGCCTGTCTACCATAGGTGACCCTCTGCTTTTGACAAATTAGTGGCCTAGCTTTCAATATCGAAGCAACCCACAAGTTACCTCAGTACAGCAAACTTACAGACAAATATTGTACTCATAAGAATATTATAAATAAGCTAGACTATAGATACCTTTTTGAAAAGTAATTAACAATATGTAGGTTATTCCCTCAATGCAACAAAATGACAAAATAAGTATGGTATCTCTAATAGCAAATCATATGTATAAATATCATGTTGCCAAATCCAGTTGAAGCTTGCAGTAATGTGGCAGGATGGTGTCTCAAATGGGTATAGAAGCAGTTCAACTAAGACCCACAGCTGGCTTGATGGAGTAAAGTCCTGGATGTTATTATTAAGGTCACACTGATGTCTTACATGGATTTTTGATGGTAGTGCTCAGCACAAGGCCTAGCTAGGGGTCTTAGATGGAGGGCCCAAGGCGACTGTGTTATTAGAAAGGCTGACATAGAGGGTTGATGATGCTTTAAAATAAGAGACCCAGCAAGCAAGAAGTGGTGTTAGTACTCTTCAACTGTGTATATGCACTTACTCCTTTATATTTTATTGATATTGGAAATTTTAAGTCAGATATTAAACTCTTTAACCATGTATCCCATAAAAAAGAAATGGCCAACAGTATATTTTTATAATGCTTACAAGAGGTAAATACTATTGTTTTACCAATAATTAACATAAAATTACACTAAAGGAGATAATTATTAATTATTTTAATGAGTTTATTTTTTAAATGTTTAAAGTACATTAGAATTAGTTTTTATACTTCATAGATATTTAGAAGTAGGTATGAGGAAGGAATCTTTCAAAAATAATAGTCCTTCACTGGCATTCCTTTATTTTAAATCAGAATAATATTAGACATTGGCAATACTTCTGCAATATTGCAATTTTTTAAACACACAGATCAAGTAAATATGCAGTCAACTCTCAGTTATTCAAACGAATGGAAGAGAGGATGGAAGCAGGCATTACTATTTCTCTAGTTCCTGCCCTCTAGTTCTAACAGAAAATTGTTGAGAGGCTCATTCCCAACAAATCTTATTCTTTTCATCTTGGTTATGTTATATGTTCTCACCCTTGTATCAAGTATTAGATCAAAAATACAATTTATGATCGAGTTTACAAAAAAGTTTCATACTTTGCTCTTACTTATATATTAAAATAAATTAGTATCTTATCATTCCTTTCATACTAATAAAACTTACATGAGAGTTTCATAGCAGTTGCTAATACTATTAGAATATTGCCCTGATGGCTCTTAAGATTAGTTACATATAAAAGTCTTATCTTTTATTTGCATTTCACAAATAATGAAAACCTTTCAAAGCATCACCTCATACTATGAACTTGATTTTTCATTTTTTAATATAATTTTTGTAAGAAAGTTGCTATTTTGAGGAGTCTTAAGAAGTCTTCCAACTCTGAATTGTTAATGTGTGCAGTACTTCTGAGTACTGTGTGTTTGTAAAATGAAGAAATGCTGAAGGAATTTATGTGTGAAAACAGTATGCTGCGTGTATATAATACGTCATTTTCTCTACCAATTAACTGCACACACTGTGCTGTTATCCAGACATAAGCATTCATGTGAGTGCATGTATCTGGATAACTGCTAGTTGAAATAAACACACCTGCCTTTTATTTCAAAAACTGCACATTCAAATCCACATAAGACATTTCTTTGAATGTGACCTCCGTGCATATGAGAGAACATTGGTTTCAGCGTTTGATTTTGTTTTTGATGTTTTGTTGTTGTTTTGATTTAAATCTAAAGTTAGTATAAATGAGTGATGCTTCTCTGGAAAAAAGAATGCATGCAGAGAAAAGGAAATTCAAAGATAAATCCTATAAAAAGCATTAAAATTATTTTGTCTTACGGTTTTCCTCAATATGTGTTGTAAATGCAGTCTTGGAGAATGTAGCAATACTTGCCAAACACAGCTAATAAACTTGCCTGGTGATGTGCCTACTTTAAGTTAAATATTATACTTTCTGGAATGAAATTACATTGCTTTTTCATGTGTACAATTATTTTTTTTTCCTTAATAATCCTTTTCCTTGAAAAGTGTACTAGAATATGTATCTGAGTTTTAAGAAGTTGTGTTTTCTATTAGGAAGAGGAAGTGTTCATTAAAAAGCTTATTTTCAAGTCTGTGTAGTGGTTTCTTCCCTACTTCCATCACCATATTTCTGTAGAGTTAGTTTTAACTGACATGAGCCAGAAAATTGAATTAGGATTTCTTTAGGAATCTTAACTTTGAATTTCCTACTTTTCATTGCATGTAAAATACCAGACATAAATAATAATTTCAGTTCAAGTTCTAGCTTGTATTTTGCATGTTAAAGCTATAAAAAGTCTATTTATGCTGAGAATAATTTATAGGTTTTGCTCCACTGTTACCTAATTGTTAAAGATTATAAAGACTAATTTTATTTGTATTTATTTGTTTTTCTGCCTTAGGGAGTGAACTACTTTATGTCCAAGGGTATTATAGATGACTCGCCAAAGGAAATAGCAAAGTTTATCTTCTGTACAAGGACACTAAACTGGAAAAAACTGAGAATCTATCTTGATGAAAGGTAAGAAGATAAAGTATTAGTGAGAAATAAGTTCTTTAATACTTTGAATAAGTTTTATTTTAACAACTGTTTTACGTAACAACTGTATCTTTGAAAAAAATAAGTAAAAACATGAAAAGATTCTCATATCTTCCATTTTTCTCTGTGAGCTCATGACTTGTTTATGAGTATTGTGTCACTATAAAAATTTACATGCAGAAATAGATAAAAGAGATCTGGTGGCCTGGTTGGTAAAGGATTTTGGCACCACTCCAAAGGCAGGTGATTCAGTTCCACTTGTTGCTTTGAGGGAGAAAGATTGGCAGTTTCTTCCTGTGCAATTTACAAGCTCTGAAATGCCCCTGGAGGGTAAGCCATAATTTGGTTCCAACTCAACGTAAGCACTTAAGAATAACAACATAATAAGCACAGAAGAATGGAAGCCAATCTTACGTATAATAACAAGTCAAAAACCTGCATTTTTTATATGTGGAAGTCATAGCCCTCATTTTTCCATTATAACTAATAATAAATTTCAAGTATTTGGATACCTAGATGTTATGAATTCTGAAATTGTCCATATAAAAATATAATAATGCAAATTATAGTCATAAATTCACAAATCTTAGCAATATGAAATGTGTGTATATTTGTATGTATAAAATACACAAAAGTGCCATGCATGAGCTTGATAATTCTGAAAATATGACATTTAATTATATGTTTTTCAGAGATGATGATGATGATTGTACTTGCTTGTTAAACTGTTCCAATTTGCTACTCCTTCGATTTACTTTCATTCTGGCTATCAATGAACATAAAAAGATTCAGATAATAATTGATATGACATTAGGGAGTTACCATGTTTAAAATAACTCTCATACGAACCTAATGAATTACTGGGAAATGTATTTCTATTTCTGTGTATTTTTCTGCCTTAGCATTTTTTAGAATTATTTATTTAAGTTGCAAATCTTAATCAGAAGTATGTTTTATAACCTCCTAAATGTCATTGAGATACAAACTGTACAGAAATACTTGATTTTCAAATGCACTGGATTTAAAAATTGGTAAAATGTTGCTTCCCTGGTCATATTCACTGCTTCTTCTATAAGAATTCAGTAATAGTCTGCAAACGTGTGTGTGTGTGTGTGTGTGTGTGAAAAAAGGATATAGACACCATGGGGACAGCCATACCCAACTTCTCCTAACTCCACAAAAGAGAACTACGTCATCAACAGCATCCACTCAACAAAACTAATTCCCATGAGGTCATACATGTTGCCCACCTGTTTCTGCTAATTCCAACACCAGCCTACGGCCTTATTGAAACTGAAATTTATTGCAGTAGCTATACAGACTACAAACTCATATTCATGATTAGGGAATTTAAAAGGTTATATTTAAAGTTGGCAACAGGATACAATTTCTTAGTCAGGACAACCTCTGAAGCGTGCTAACAGACTCTTTAGTCTTCAGCCTTGCATAGGCCAGTGTTACTATCAGTCTTTCAATCCTGCCAGTTATGTTGTCTCCCCTGAAGCTCTCCAGCAAGCTTGAACAAAGGCTTCTGGTGCCATAAGGTTGGCTCTGTCTCCTTCAGATCTCTGGTTCTCTTCTGTGACTGTTGCTGCTCTCGTGTAGGCCTAGCTGGCACAAGAATCTCTAGTTCGAAAGAGTGTGCATTTTCATTCACTGCTGCTGCTTTTCTGGTAGTGAGAGTCTCAAATTCTGCTGCTGAATCTGCTCAATTAAATAGCAAGAACAGCTAATCCCCTCATGACCAGACTGTCATACCCCATTTGCATATCGCTGCCCATCCAGTGACAAAGTCTAAGTCAATCAATGGATAAGAAAGCCATTTTGAACAATAAACCCCTGACATCACAATATAAAAATGGTATTATTGACCCCTTTTGACTTTAAGTCTCAGATATTGGAATCTATGGCTGGCACAGTTGGTTAAAACTACAGCTCTACACATTGACTTCTCAGATCCACCCAGAGAGGCCTCTGAAGATAAACCTAACAAATGACTTCTGAAAGATCACAGGCACTGACAATCCTAAGGAACCCTGTTCTATTCTGTAATACTTATATTGTTGTCGTTATGTGCTGTCAAGTCTCCTGCAACTCATAGCAACCCTATGTACAATAGTCCTAAACCCTGCTCTATCTTGTGCAAGTCTCATTGTCTCTGACACAACTACCTCCATTACCATAGTCACTGAATCAATCCATCTCATCGAGGGTCTTCTTCTCTTATGCTGTTCCTCAGCCCTTCCAAAAATGACATCCCTCTCCAAGGAATGATTCCTCTTTGCAAAAAAGTATGTCCAAAATATGTCAAACGAAGCTTCAGAATCTCCAAGGAGCAGCCTGGTTTAATCCTTTCTCGGATGAACCTGTTTGTTCTCCTAGCAGTCCATGGTATATATTAAGTAGTCTTCTCCAGCACCACAGCTCAATTCTCTTTCTGTCATCCTAGTCATTGTCTGGCTCTCTGATGCACCCCAAGTAATTGCAAAGACTGTGTCTTGGATCGTGGTTGCTGTGATGCTGAACACTGTGACACTGATGTGTCAAATATGATAATGGTTACCCATCGTGGACAGTGTTTGGTGGAGCTCCTCAATTAAAACAAGTGTGGAAGCAGGAGTGGCATCCACTTTCAAAATAGCTTGCCTTCAAAAACCCTATGAACTTGCAGATTGTTGATGAGTCTTTCTCCAGTCCTGATGCCACATTTCTGCTCATCGAGCCCAGCCTCCCAGATAATCTGTTCTGCATATAGATTAAAAAAGTATGAAGATAGGACATATCCCTTCCCAATTTTGAAACATGCAGTCTTTCCTTGCTTTGTGCTGACAACTGCCTCATGGTCCAATATAGGTTTTGCATAACCATTATGAAGTATTTTGTGATTCCCATTCTTCTCAGAGTTAGCTACAGTTTGTTGTGATCCATACAGTTAAATGCCTTTTCTTAGTCAATGAAATACAGATAGACATTCCTCTGGTATTCCCTGCATTCAGCCAAGATCCATCTAATATTAGCTATAATCACTAGTACCATGGCCTCTTCTAAACCCAGCCTGCAGTTCTAGTAGTTCTCTGTTGATGAAGTAGTTCCAGTCGTTTTTCGACTTACAGATTCCTAAACTCAAGAGATAACTGGCCGCAGAATAAGAAATTGGCAGCAGCTTGAGGTGTTCAGAATCACAGATACCCAGAAAGCTTGAGATATAAGCCATCATGTCGAGGGCTGGGTAGAGAGAGAGAGGTGTGAGTGGAGTAGGTGGGAGAAGAAAGAAGGGAATGCTGGTGGAGCAGGGAAATGGGTGTGTCAAGACACACATGTCAAAAGCAGGGACAACCCTGAATCTATTGGTTATTTCTACAATCGGGGAAATATCTTTTATCTGTTCTTTTCTGTAAAATTCTTGTCTGTCAGATATTGTTCTAAATCTGAGATTCCAATTAAGACAGACTAGGAAAAAGGATTGGCATGTACTTCCGAGATAGCAGGCCTTCAAAAACCCCGTGTACAATAGGAAATAAATACATATGGTCACTATGAATTAGAACCGACTTGATGGAAACTTGTTTAGGTTTTTTTTTGTGTGCGTTCATTCTTCCCCTCCCACCCCCCAAGTAATTGGCAAATTTCATTTATAAAAACTAGATTTCTTTTAAAAGATATTTTGGACTTTTCACAGCTGTTTAACTCTACTGTTTTGAATTGTAAAAGTGGACAGCAAAAATACATAAATTAATGAACTAAATTCTAATAAAACTTTACTTACAAAAATAAGTAATGCACCAATTTGAGCCACAATTTGGTTATCACTTTCGTAAACAATTGCTGGAGATCCAAGATTCTGATCATATAACTGTGATTGCTTAGTGAGGATTAAAGGATATTGTAACAAAATATAACTGTATCTTAGAATACTATTGATAGCAATATTTTATATATATGTATATACATAAAAGTACATAGTGATTTAATATGTACAAATGTACCTTTGTACGTAAATAATAATCATAATTAACTTGAATATAAGAAAATTGTTCCATCTAGTGGGATAAAATGGTATACTATGAAGTACTATATACTCATTAAAAAGAATTATTTAGATCTATATATAAAAGTGTGAAAAGATGACCACAATATTTATAAATTACTGTGCAAAAAAACCAAAAGTACTTTTGGAACAATTTCTATAATATATGTAGGCAGTTACATCTGACAGTGTGAATTGGGATAGAAAATAGAGAATCTCATTACCATATTTTATATAATTAATACACTCCCATGTGTTCATTAGGATTGTATCCTCTCCCTATATCTATTCAATCTGTATGCCGAACAATTAATTGAAAAGCTAAACTTTATGAAAAAGAACGTGGCATCAGGCAGAATTGGAAGAAAACTCAACAACTTCTGTTATGCTGACAATACACCTTGATTGCTGTAATTGAGAACTTTAATCACTTGCTGCAGAAGATCAAAAACTGTAATATTCAATATGGTTTACATCTCAGAGTCAAGAAAACAAAAATTCTCACCACTGTACAAATAGGCAACATCATGATAGAGGAAAGATTGAAAATGTCAACATTTTCATCTTTCTTGAATCCACAGTGAAGAACCTGGATATAGTTGATGGTGGTGTGTACTTTTGAGTCAGAACCAACTCATAGCTGATACTCTAGCTAGTTTTCAAAGGCAGTAAATCACATAGGAGGATATTGTCCTTGTACAAATCAACTGATGGATTTTAATTGTGTTCCTCCAGGTTAGGTGTGCAGCTCCTTACCCCGAACAGTCAGTACATCAAAAGACATGTTGTTGTTGTTGTTGTTGTTGTTGTTGTTGTTGTTGTGTGCCATTGAGTCACTTGTGACTCATAGCGACCATAGCGACCCTATGTACAAGAGACCTAAACCCTTCTCTATCCTGTGCCATCCTTACTGTCTCCAACACACTTATTTCCACCACCCCAATCACAGAATTGTTCCATCTCATTGAGGGTCTTCCTCTCCTGCACCATCCCTCCACTCTCCCAAACATGATGTCCCTCTCCAAGGACCAATCCCTCCTTGCAACATGCCCAAAGTATGTCAGACGAAGCTTCAGAATCCTTGACTCCAAGGAGCATTCTGGCTTCACTCTCTCCAGGACAAGCCTGTTTGTTCTCCTATCAGTCCATGGTATATTCAACACTCTTCTCCAGCACCACAGCTCAAAGACATCAATTCTCTTTCTATCATCCCCATTCACTGTCCAACTCTCTGATGAATAGCATGTAATTGTAAGACTATAACCTGGATGAGGCGCACCTTAGTCTCCAGCCTGACATCATTGCTCTTCAGTACATGTTACATTAGGAAAATCTGATGTTGAGAACTTTTCCAAAGTGCTAAAGACCAATGTTGTAAGATTCAAGACTATAGTATGCCTGATCCAAGCCTTGATCTTATAGATTGCTTGCTATAAATCTGAACGTTGGACACTGACTTAGGACAACAGAAGAGTCAATGCCTATGTATTATGGTATTGAGAAGTACTGAATATCCCATGAACTGCGAAAAGAACAAGGAAGAAATCATTCTTAGAGAAAGTGCTACCAGGATGCACCCTGGAGGCAAGGATGGTGTTCGTCTCACATACTTTAAATATGTTGTTATGAGGTGTCAGTCCTCAGAGAAGGACCTCATACTTGGAATGGTGGAAGGTCAGTGAAGGAAAGACAGACCCTCAACAAGGTAGATTGGCATGGTGACAACAGGCTCAACTCTATAGGTGATGGTGAGAATGGTACAGGATAGGGCAGAGTTCAAATCTGTTCACAGGGTTGCTATGAGTTGCAAACCACTCAACATCACATAACAACAGAATTTACCAAGAGGAGCTCTGGTGGCCTCGTGAGTAAGGAGCTAGGCTTTTAACCCAAAGACAAAGTTGGTTCTGATTGAGTAGCAGCTACCAATCTATTTACCAATTGCTTCCTTTCACTGAGAGATATTTTTGAAAAATTTTATGCTAGTTTTCAAAAATAAGAAGATATCAAAACTTTCCGTAGATAGTGTCATTAAAATACAAGGAAGGGACAAGGAATGGCACAAGTTGAAATTACAAGATGGAAGAAAGTTCTTGGCAAACAAACATAGAAGATACCTGTTATTTACATTTAAAAATATGACATTTTCATTAAGGAATTCTGTTTCTGTTTGGATTTAGCCAAGAAAACGTTTGAAGATTATATTCTTCTAATAATGAAAAACGTCCTTGTTCTTCATTTTATAATTATTAGTTTTACCTTAGTTTCTTATGATATAATCTGTTCATGAAATATTTTTAAATTAATTTTTCAAATGCTAATGTCTAGATTTTCTTTTAAGTTCTAAGAATTACACCTCTACTGTGAGACCTGATAACAATAAAATGTTTTCATTTAAGAATGATAATTTCTTTTTCTTGACACTATTTGTTTTCATTCTTTGATTTTCTTTTAAATAGAGAAATATTAACAAAGGCTGTATCATTTTGTCTTTCTTCTAGGAGAGATGTCTTAGATGACCTTGTGACGTTGCATAATTTTAGAAACCAATTCTTGCCAAATGCACTGAGAGAATTTTTTCGACATATCCATGCACCTGAAGAGCGTGGGGAATATCTTGAAACTCTTATAACAAAATTCTCACATAGGTTCTGTGCTTGTAACCCTGATTTAATGCGAGAACTTGGCCTTAGCCCTGGTAAGTATATGCAGTAAAATACTTCTTCCTTTCCTCCAACAATAAAAATACAAGAATAAAATATATGAGACATTTTGTTTCTAGTAATTACAAATGCTTCTATTCTTGGCTGTAGCATTGATTCCACAGAGTATATCATATACATAAACTTAGAAGGAATATCTTAGTATATGTTAGCTATTGTTTTTAATATAATAAATTAGCTGTTTTGGGGGGGAAACCACTTACCTACGTAAGTTCTTTAAGATTATTCTTGTTTATCTTTTAATATTTTTGCTAGTCTAATTAAAACAAAAAAAAATTTATGTTTATCGCAATCTACATATTATTAGATAGATAACATATAGAAAATTTCCACCAAAAATTTGTTTCTGACAGCAGTTTTCAGAGTATATATGTGAGCCTCCTATGTATTTTTTTTTATTTTATATAATTTCATTTATTTCTTCGTATGAAAATGCTTACTGTGCTTATGTTATTAAACACATTGCAGAATGTGTTGAACATTATTAAAAAGACATAATATTTAGCTTTTTTAAGACTATGTGATTCTGGAATATAAATACCGTAATTGTAGCCAACTTGTTGTTAGGTGCTGTTGAGTTAAGTAAAACTCATAGTAACCCTAGCAAATGATTATCAGAAATAGTAGGAACTGTCATATTTGATACTATTTTAGTAATAAACATTCAGTATGACCATAAGATTATATAAAGAAGAAAATCCATTTTATGCTCACACTTGGATGTAACCATCTTTCCTCGAAGATGGCTTTTGAAATTGTTATGTAACTTTTATAGATCTTTTAAATATATTTTCAAGAGAATATTAGTTCATTAATCATGTGTTATTGTTGTTATTGTTTTGTGCCATCAAGTCACCTGCAACTCCTAGTGACCCTATATACACAGCTCTAAAGCCTGCCCTGTCCTGAGCCCGTTTCACTGACTCCAGCACACCTATTCCCATTGCTCCAGTTGCTGTATCAATCCACCTCATCCAGGGCCTTCCCCTCCTGTGTTGTCCCTCCTACAATGTTTGTATTTTATTTTCTAGTACCAAGTTAGGGAGCTCTTGTGGCCTAGAAATAAATATCTGTGCTGCAATGCTGAAGGTAGATTAACTGCCTCTGAGAACCCACTAGAGGGTCAGCTATGGGTCAGTTCCCACTCCATGGTACTCAACAACAAAAACACTACGAAGTTAATGCTTTACTATTAGAAATGCTTTCAAATTAAATTTTATTATTAAGATGCCTTTATAAAAACAATAGAAAAGAATATTTTGTAAAAGTATTCTATGTAATTAAATATGTGACTTTTTTTAGAATGGCAACATACACAATACGATTGATTGTATTTTATGAATAGTTGAATGGAATGTTACATTTGAAATCTAAGGTGAAAACAAAGACAATTCTGAAATGTTTATATATATATAGAATAAATTTTGAGTATAAACTCCTACTAAAGTTATTTTCAACTGAAGAAAATGGTTCCTGAATTTCATAATTATGAATATAACTAAATTTATGTTCCGCTAGGGTGTTCTTTCATTAGTTTGCCCAGAATTTAAGAGTTTCTCAGTGCACCAAGCTTTAAATGCTAATATTGGGAAAGTCCCAGAAAGGTGGATAAGATGGTCATCCTGTAGTCAATTATGCTCTAATCGTGTTCTCTTGAAATTCTGAACATTTTTGTTCTATTTTGTCTCATTGGAACCTTATTTTTAAACAAACTAGTAATGTGAGTGCTTCTTTTTCCTTTCAGATGCAGTCTATGTACTGTGCTACTCTTTGATTCTACTTTCCATTGACCTCAGTAGCCCTCATGTGAAGAATAAAATGTCAAAAAGAGAATTTAT
>NW_006399768.1:6536777-6556289 GCF_000299155.1 Elephantulus edwardii | reverse complement strand
TAGAGTTAGTTTTAACTGACATGAGCCAGAAAATTGAATTAGGATTTCTTTAGGAATCTTAACTTTGAATTTCCTACTTTTCATTGCATGTAAAATACCAGACATAAATAATAATTTCAGTTCAAGTTCTAGCTTGTATTTTGCATGTTAAAGCTATAAAAAGTCTATTTATGCTGAGAATAATTTATAGGTTTTGCTCCACTGTTACCTAATTGTTAAAGATTATAAAGACTAATTTTATTTGTATTTATTTGTTTTTCTGCCTTAGGGAGTGAACTACTTTATGTCCAAGGGTATTATAGATGACTCGCCAAAGGAAATAGCAAAGTTTATCTTCTGTACAAGGACACTAAACTGGAAAAAACTGAGAATCTATCTTGATGAAAGGAGAGATGTCTTAGATGACCTTGTGACGTTGCATAATTTTAGAAACCAATTCTTGCCAAATGCACTGAGAGAATTTTTTCGACATATCCATGCACCTGAAGAGCGTGGGGAATATCTTGAAACTCTTATAACAAAATTCTCACATAGGTTCTGTGCTTGTAACCCTGATTTAATGCGAGAACTTGGCCTTAGCCCTGGTAAGTATATGCAGTAAAATACTTCTTCCTTTCCTCCAACAATAAAAATACAAGAATAAAATATATGAGACATTTTGTTTCTAGTAATTACAAATGCTTCTATTCTTGGCTGTAGCATTGATTCCACAGAGTATATCATATACATAAACTTAGAAGGAATATCTTAGTATATGTTAGCTATTGTTTTTAATATAATAAATTAGCTGTTTTGGGGGGGAAACCACTTACCTACGTAAGTTCTTTAAGATTATTCTTGTTTATCTTTTAATATTTTTGCTAGTCTAATTAAAACAAAAAAAAATTTATGTTTATCGCAATCTACATATTATTAGATAGATAACATATAGAAAATTTCCACCAAAAATTTGTTTCTGACAGCAGTTTTCAGAGTATATATGTGAGCCTCCTATGTATTTTTTTTTATTTTATATAATTTCATTTATTTCTTCGTATGAAAATGCTTACTGTGCTTATGTTATTAAACACATTGCAGAATGTGTTGAACATTATTAAAAAGACATAATATTTAGCTTTTTTAAGACTATGTGATTCTGGAATATAAATACCGTAATTGTAGCCAACTTGTTGTTAGGTGCTGTTGAGTTAAGTAAAACTCATAGTAACCCTAGCAAATGATTATCAGAAATAGTAGGAACTGTCATATTTGATACTATTTTAGTAATAAACATTCAGTATGACCATAAGATTATATAAAGAAGAAAATCCATTTTATGCTCACACTTGGATGTAACCATCTTTCCTCGAAGATGGCTTTTGAAATTGTTATGTAACTTTTATAGATCTTTTAAATATATTTTCAAGAGAATATTAGTTCATTAATCATGTGTTATTGTTGTTATTGTTTTGTGCCATCAAGTCACCTGCAACTCCTAGTGACCCTATATACACAGCTCTAAAGCCTGCCCTGTCCTGAGCCCGTTTCACTGACTCCAGCACACCTATTCCCATTGCTCCAGTTGCTGTATCAATCCACCTCATCCAGGGCCTTCCCCTCCTGTGTTGTCCCTCCTACAATGTTTGTATTTTATTTTCTAGTACCAAGTTAGGGAGCTCTTGTGGCCTAGAAATAAATATCTGTGCTGCAATGCTGAAGGTAGATTAACTGCCTCTGAGAACCCACTAGAGGGTCAGCTATGGGTCAGTTCCCACTCCATGGTACTCAACAACAAAAACACTACGAAGTTAATGCTTTACTATTAGAAATGCTTTCAAATTAAATTTTATTATTAAGATGCCTTTATAAAAACAATAGAAAAGAATATTTTGTAAAAGTATTCTATGTAATTAAATATGTGACTTTTTTTAGAATGGCAACATACACAATACGATTGATTGTATTTTATGAATAGTTGAATGGAATGTTACATTTGAAATCTAAGGTGAAAACAAAGACAATTCTGAAATGTTTATATATATATAGAATAAATTTTGAGTATAAACTCCTACTAAAGTTATTTTCAACTGAAGAAAATGGTTCCTGAATTTCATAATTATGAATATAACTAAATTTATGTTCCGCTAGGGTGTTCTTTCATTAGTTTGCCCAGAATTTAAGAGTTTCTCAGTGCACCAAGCTTTAAATGCTAATATTGGGAAAGTCCCAGAAAGGTGGATAAGATGGTCATCCTGTAGTCAATTATGCTCTAATCGTGTTCTCTTGAAATTCTGAACATTTTTGTTCTATTTTGTCTCATTGGAACCTTATTTTTAAACAAACTAGTAATGTGAGTGCTTCTTTTTCCTTTCAGATGCAGTCTATGTACTGTGCTACTCTTTGATTCTACTTTCCATTGACCTCAGTAGCCCTCATGTGAAGAATAAAATGTCAAAAAGAGAATTTATTCGAAACACTCGTCGTGCTGCTCAAAATATTAGTGAAGATTTTGTAGGTCATCTTTATGACAACATCTACCTTATTGGCCATGTGGCAGCATGAAAGCACAATTGCTGAGACTCCATCTTTTAACTTGAAACTAAAGCTACCCAAGGACTTGATTTAGCAATTATAGGAGGTACAGTTTTTTGATGGTTATTCTAACCTCTGTGTACAATCAAGCTTGAGTGTACAACCTTTTTTTATTTTTACTTTACTACTTTATTTTTTAGTAATTTCCTTGGAAAACTAAAGATTTTGCAAAATTTTTCTTAATTTTGCTTATCATGTTTTGCACAAACCAGAGCCATTGTCTGACATAACTATTTAAGAATGTAAAACTGACTGACCTTGTACTCTTAAAAGATGGTGTATTTGTGCATTAGATTTGCCTGAAAAACTTTATCCAGTTCCATTCTTTTTTAAAATAACCATGTAATGTAGACATATTTAACTAAAGAGATTTGTAATTGTTTTATTGTAAAGATTTTAACTAAATTTTTTCCTTTTCTCTCAAACCAACTTCTGAATTAATTTTATTCTAATCTGAGATTATTGTTATCTTTGTAAATATTGGCTCTGACTTCAGATAGATTCTAATAACAACATTCTTTTTCCTTTGAACTTTCAAATGAGTGTTTATTACTATGCAAGCTAGCACTTATTTTTATATCATTTCACTTTTTACTCTTAAAACTTCTGGTTTAATCATTCTTAATAAGTTCCTTAAAATGTTAAGCATTGCAAAATATACCAAAATTTGGATACTTAGGAATCAAATGTTATTAGAGCTCTAGTAAATCTTTTTATATATCTGAAGTCAGACTTTACTGTTGTCTTAATCTCGATTATGTATGTTCAGAATCAGTTGAGAAAGGGATATTGTGAATTATATTAAGCAGTCTTCATTCACTCATTCATTAAATGAACATCTATCTAGAACTTACTACATGCTATGTACCAACTAATACCTAAACATGAGCTCTGCCTTCTGAGATATTAATGATTGGAAATTAGAGTAAAAATACTGCTTAATTGAGAGCAAATGTATAATTCAAATGCAAAGCATTATAATATGGGAACAATGAATGTATTTATATTACAATTCACGAGTTCCTTAGAATTATCTCTAAGTAAAAGCATCAGCTTTGGAATGATACACTATGTGTACTTTAATTATAGCTGCTAGTTAAAAGAATAAGACTGATGAGTATAGAAATTCTACTGGAGGCTTCTTTCCAGATTTGTCTCTATTATTATACCTGGAATGACAGTACAGGATCTGAGGGATGAAACAAAAATAATCTTTATTTTTTCCCCCCTTTTCATTTTAAAGAGGGCTTACACTCTGAGGTGCTGTCAGATCAGTTCTTACTCATAGCAGCCCTACATACAACCAAATGAAGCATGGCCTGGTCTTTTGCTATCATCATAATCATTACATGTTTTGAAGCCATTGTTACAGCCACTGTGTCAATCCATCTCACTATAGGTCTTCCTCTTTTGCTGACCTTCTACCAAGCATAATATCCTTCTTTTAGACTGATTATAGAGTCTAAAAGGGACTTCTAGACTGATAATAAAATTTTTAATATTCCAAAGCTTATATTTAAATAATTTGTGTGTTTAATTTTTAATTTTGTGACTAAATAATTATAATTTTTTTTATTTCAGAGTAATTTATTATGTTACAAAGACAAAAAATAATGATACTATTTATTCTTACTCCTATTTTCCAGTAGATGAGAAGTTTTCCTCTCCCTCTGCTTGGTTTTTTCTTTTTTTCTTCTTTACTTTTGTTTCCATTTAAGTCCGGCCTCTCTTATACTTTGACTCATTGGGTCTCTTCCTTTTTATTAGTCACTGTGTCTCTTCCTTTTTATATTATCTATTTGTTAATTTGTTTTCTTCACCTCTCCCTCTACCCTGATCAGATTACAAATACTGACTAATAAGAAAATTTCATTTTGAAACATTTCAAACATATAGAAAAATTGAAATATCTTACAAGTAATGCCTATATGCTCACAGTATAGATTCTGTAATTAAAATTTTACTGTATTTGTTTCATCATATAATTACCCTTATGGTGATAAATCTCAAGGTGAATTTTACACATCAGTGTGTTGCATTACTAAAGACTTCAGTTTTAATAACATTAACTAGAGATCAATTTTTGTGTATATGGTCGTATTTTTTTCCTTTTAGCATAAAGTTTATATATAAAATCTATAAATCTTAAGCATATTAATAATGGAGCCTCACAAATGCATACACCTCTGTAAACCAAACCTCTACTAATATATATATAACTTTTCACAGCCTGTCTGCCATTTGTATTATACCACTTACCATAAAATGTAGAGATTTTGTCATCCTAAAGTTCTGTTTACCTCTCCCCTCATTCTTTATCTTACTACTGTTGTTGTTCATTGCCATTGAGTTGAACACGACTTATAGTGCCCCTATGAATAAAAGACCTGAAGCCTTTCTGTAACTATTGTCATTTCTCAAAATTCATGTTTCCAGAGGCTTGTTGTTTAAGAAGTAGATGGCACTCCATCCTTTGTCTTATAGTTGTCATATTTATAACATAAAATTAATATACTTTATACTGTGTAATACTATAATTTGCCTTAAACAATCACATCCATTTTAAATAAAAACTATTTTAGCCACGTTATTATTTCTTATACCTTTATTCCTAAAAAGACAGATTTCTTTCTAGTATCATTTTAACTTTTTAACTTTGTTTAATGACTATTAGAATTCTTGTATGATGGAAGTTAATTAGTTTTCTTTTACTTTAAAATAATTTTGTTTTCCATCTTGAATATATTTGCTAGAAAGAATTTTTGAGTTGACAGTTTCTTTGATTTGGGACATGATCTCCCCTCCATTGTTTCCAGAAAAAAGTCTAATTAATAGTTCAAATTGTTCTTACCCTGTAAAAATAATGTTATTTTTCTCTGAATTTTTTGTTTCTTCAGATAGTTTGTTCAGTTGTATTACCCTTTTTCTCCCTCTAAGACTCCAATTATACAAATACTATACCTTTTAGTATTGTGCTATAGACCTGTGAGACTTTGCTGATAGAATTGGTTTTTTCCCCCCTTCAGCTTATTCTTGTTTTTCTTAATCCAAATTTATGTTCGATACTTCACTGTAACCTTTTTTGTCTTGTTGTTAGGTGCCATCAAGTCAATTATGAGTCATAGTGACCCTTTGAACAACAGATCTGAACCTTGGCCTGTCCTGCACCGTCCACATGATCTGTCATGTTCAAGCCCATTGTGGTAGTCACTATGTCTTTGATGGTCTTCCTCTCTTTAACTGCCCCTCCACTTTTTTACAACATGATGTTTCCCCAAGGATTGGTGGATTGGTTACCCCTGAAAATATGACCAAACTAAGTAAAACAAAGAGTCACAATCCTGACCTCTGAGAACTCTGTACTTCCTTCAAGACCAATTTGGTATTTTTGTTCTTTTAAGCCCTTTCAATTAACTTTTTTCTTTCTATCATCATACTTTTTAGTTCTAGAATTTCCACTTAGTTTTTAAAATGTATATTCCCATACTGAGATTATAAAAGCTTAGAAATCTTTATCTCCTAGTTCATATATCTGGATTATCTCAGTGTCGGTCTTCTTTGATTATCTTTTGAGGTCTAGTCACATTTTCTTGTTTTTTAATATATTGAATAATTTACAGTGTGTCTTAAACATGGTGAGTAAAATGTTTTAGAAGCCATGAATTCTGATATATTCCTCTAAAGACTTGCAAACAGGCACTTAACTTGGCTGAACTCCAACTTCAGGCTGTGGCTCCTCTGTAATTGGTAGCTGCTCGAATTTCAGGTTAGTTCTTTAACCTAGATACTCTACTTGAAACCTGTCTTGTATGATTCTGAAACCATTCAGAATCTGGGACAGAGGTTACATAGAATTTTAGCTACCTTTCTATGATTCTCTCCTTGCCAGAGTTTCTGTTTATATTTTATTTTCCCTAGTGACTGTCACTGTCGCAAATTCTGTCTTGTTCTTTAAGCCAACAAAATGGTCAATATCTACATGATACAGACTGAGCACTGCTTTCAGGCTAAAAAGCTATAAAAATAAGAAATCTTAACTAAAGCTATTCTCTTCTTCCAAGTATTCTCTCTCATGTAGGATTAGCCTGTACATGGTTACTTCACATAATTTTCAAGTAGTTGATTTTTATATTTCTAGAACTGGAAATATTTATTGGAAGGTTGATATAGAAGAACTCTTTAGACTATCTCCATTTCCACAAGACCAGAAGAACTAAATAGAACTCGGCCACCAATACTCTGCATTTTAATCAAAGATTCCATAGCAATTCTGATCAAAGGAGGGGAAATAGAGAAGAAAATTTAAGATTCTTCTGGACTGTAGGTTTTCTAGAGCCAAGAAGAATAGATGAACAGATGAACCTCTGAAACTGTTGCCTCCAGGTGCTATTTGAACCTTAAACAAAAATATCTTAAAAAGTCAGATGTTGTTGTTGTTGATTATCTTCGAGTCCAGCACAACTCAAAACAACCCTATGAACAAAAGGTCTGAAGCCCCTCTATAACTGTCGACATTTATAAAACCCTAGAAATAATTTTCGTTTAACAAGGGGAATTGTTATGCTCATTTAAGATCCATATAGGATCAAATTAACAACAACAATTCAGAAAAATAGATATGAATCTTACGAGTCAGAAACAGTGAGTTCATGTTAATAAAAGAAAAATTCAAAAAGAACAATAAGAATGGCTGTACAACTTGAAGAATATAATCAGTGTTCCTAAATTCTACATGTAGAAACAGTTGAGTTTGGTATATATTTTGTTGTGTTTATTTTCAAAAACTATGTCAAATAAATAAATTTCACATGGGGAAACGAAAGAACATTTTAGTCACAATTAGAAGCAGAACCTCTGTCCCAATTGAGCTAAAGGCATTGATGAAAAACTAAGTAGCATAAATTGACAGAGTACCAATTGAGATGTTTCAACAGATAAATGCAATGCTAAAAGTACTCAGTTGTGTATAACAAGAAATTTGGAAAATGGTTGTCTACGCATTCAACTAGAAAAGATCCATATTGGTGCCCATTCCAAAGAAAAGTGATATAAAAGAATGTGGAAATTACCAAAGTATTATTACTGTCACATGTAGCTACAATCTAGCTGATGGTAGTTCAAAAATAGCTAGAGCAAGTACATCAACAGAGTACTATCAGAAATTCAAACTGCATTTAGAAGAGAACATGGAATGAATGATGGATTTTTATTAAAAGCAGAAAATACTGCACTAATATTTACATGTGTTTATTGACTACACTTAGACTGTACAGATCATACCAAATTATGGCCAGCATGGAGAAGAATTGGAATTCTTGGACACTTTACGGTGTTCATTTGAAAACTTTACATAGACCAAGAGGGAGCTGTTCAGTAAAAACAAGGGCATACTGAGTAGCCTAAAATCAAGAAAGATAAGTAGCAAGGTTATATCTTTTCACTGCACTTTTAAAATCTGTTTAGTGAGCAAATAATTCAAGAATCTGTACTGTATGAGAAAAACCTCAGCACTAAAGTGTTTTTTGTTACGTTCTGCCGAATCACTAGCAACTCATAGCGACCCTATGCACAGCAGCTCTGAACACTGCCCTATTGTAAGCCAACCTCATTGTGTCTGACACACCCACCCTCATTGCCCTACTCAAGGAGTCAATCCATCTCATCCAGGGTCTTCCTCTCTTGCACTGTTCCTCTCTGCTTCCAAGCATGATGTCTCTCTCCGTGGATTGGTTCCTACTTGCAACATGCCCAAAGTATATTAAATGAAGCTTTAAAATCCTTCCCTCCAAGGAGCAGCCAAGTTTCACTCTTTCTAGGATGAACCTGTTTGTTCTTTTAGCAGTCCATGGTATAGTCAATACTCTTCTCCAGCACCACAACTCAAAGGCATTGTTTTTAATTCTGTCATCCCTAGTCATTGTCCAGATCTCTGATGCATAGCAAGTAATTGCTAAGACCATGGTCTGGATCAGGTGCACCTTAGTCTCCAGACTGACATCGTTGCTCTTCAGTTCTCTGGAGAGGTCCCTGACAGCAAATTTTTTCAAATGCAATTCATCTTTTGATTTCCTGGTTGCTGGTACCAAGAGTCTTGATTGTGGAACCAAGCAAGCTGAAGCTGTTAACAATCTCTTCACTGATTATCATGATCCTACCAATTGGCCCAGTGGTCAGTATCTTTGTTGAGCTTCTATATTGAAGGCTGCAGTCCTTGACCTTCTGCAGCAAATGCCTCCCATCCTCCTCAGTAAGCAGGGTTGTGTCTTCCTCTAATCCTGATGCCTAAAGAGCCCAGCCTTTCAGATTATATGTTCAATATATAGATTGAAAAGGTATGGAGGTAGGATGCATGCCTGGCATACACCTTTCCTTATTTTGAACCATGAGTGTTTCCTTGCTCTCTTCTGACTGCTGCCTTCTGGTCTTAGTATAGGTTTCACAAAAGCAAAATCAAGTGTTCTGGGACTCCCATTCTTCTCAGAGTTAGCCACATTTTCTGACAATGAAAACAGATTAAAGGCTTAAGTGTGGAATATACCTCAACATCTTGAAAACAGAAATTTCCACAACTGGACCAATATGCAACATCATGATAAGCAGAGAAAAGATTAAAAGTTGTCTATTAATTCCTATTAAAGCAGTAGTCAAGAAATCAAATGACATTGCATTCAGTAAATTTGCTGGACAAACACTTCTTGAAAGTATTCAAAAGCAAAGGAATCGATTTGAAGACTAAGATGTTCCCTACTCATTCTGTGTATTTTTGGTAAAGGTCAGTTTGAATCCACGAGCTGATCCATGGGGAAAACAAACAATTTCTTCATGCTATTTACTGCAGCCTCTGAAAAGTCACTGTAACATCAGCTATGAGTCAGTTCCTACTTGATGACAATGAGTTGAGGTTTTGTTGGGATACATAAACCTAAGCATTATTAGTTAAAGTATATTATGGACATAAAACTATAGGGAAAGAAAACGGGAAAGCACAGCATGTTAGGCTTTGATAAAGAAGTCATAAACTCTTCTTCAAAATTCTAAGATCATGAAAGCATAGTACCCCATGAATGAGCTAAATGAGAGCTTTAAGAATGCTGGAGAATGAGGCTGGCATTGGGGTGGGGATAAGACTGAGAAATACTGGATGAAATATGTTTGCGGCATTGAAGTCTATGGGGGAGAGAATAGTCTAAAAGTATTATATTTTAGGGCATTATGTTTATCATAAGAGTACGGAACAAGGGTTGCAGAGTGGATTAAGAGTGGATTATATTAGGGGTTGGCGGATGTGTGTGGGGGATTGCGTACCAATGAGAGAGTTTTTCTTTTGCTTTTCAAGGAGAGGAGCAACCGGGGCGGGGGGAGGGGGTGTTTGTGCGGGGAGAAGGGTGCAACAATGAATGAATGGAATTCCAAAATCTCTGCAGATGTTCATTGAAATGAAAAATAAACAAACTAAATTAATAAATTAAAAAAAGAATGCTGAACTTGTGTTTGCTGCAGCCCAAGTAAACAGGTTTTTTCCCGTCTATACTCATTTTTTTAGTCTAACTTTTCTATGTAGGATTGAATTCCTTCGAGGCTATCAAATTATATTAATGCCAATAGCTATGACACTGTCTCTAGCAAAAGTCGTTCATTCTTAATGTGAAATTTGAGTTCTGCTGCAACTCACAAGAGTACTTACAGTTCATTGAAACTCAGACCTGCCTTCTCCACCAGAGCATACCAAACTGTGTACTACTAGTGAGTCCTTCCTTTTCACAGTTAACAGTTTTCTAAGGTTCAGAGTTATCTTAAAAGTGAAGAAAGGAAGTAAAAAGGAAGGTAGGCCAAACTGCTTTAAATGTTCACAGTCCACAAAATATATCACAGCAATATTTTTCCTGAGTCTATCCTATGGAAACTAACACCCTAATTGCACTGCTTACTAGACACACTCTGTATTTTTACCTTTCTGTTCATTTGCTCTCTTTTTGCTTTTTTGTTCGTTTTATTCTGAAGTTCTCTTTAACTCCTACCCTGTATTTACCTGTTATAATGCAATTCATCCTTTAAAGTCCTTTCAAGTTCTTTCCTCTTCAGGGAAATTCTCACTTCTTAGAGACTGAAATACTATTCCTCTTATACTTTTCTCAGTTCATATTTGGATCATTTTCTCAATAAATTTCATTGACTTATTTATTCTGGCTCATTTCTATGTACACATCTGTAAAGATGACTTTACTGTTTGGATCTTTTTAAAGTGTCCAGACCAAAGTATAAATTAAGGAAGATTCAGCTTACACATTAGTCTACTTATAAAGTCATCTCTATAGTATATCTAATTCTGAATAAATTAAAAGCACTTAAAAATTTTTAAATCAGGATGACTCACTGCTACTTTAAGATTTACTTTTCCCTTAAATAGTTTTTAATTGATTTTGTTATTATTTCCATGAAATAGTCTTTTAAATTTTTATGTTATTAATTATATAGTGCTCAGTGAAAGTTGCCTTAATCAGAAGTTTTCAAATGGAAAGTTACAACCTATTAAAGTTCATTTCCCTATGTTTATAGTGAACTTTTCCTTAAATTCCACTTGTCATAGCAGAACTGCCTACAGTTTCTTTTCCACAGCATGTTATCTTTTGGGTGCCCATTTTAAGAAAATAATTCATCTATGCAGAACAGATTATCCGGGAAGCTGGGCTCTATGAGGAGAAATGTGGGGTCAAGATTGGTGGACGATTTATCAACAACCTGTGTTATGCGGATGACACAACCCTGCTTGCTGAAACTGAAGAGGACCTAAAGCGCCTGCTGCAGAGCGTCAAGGACTGCAGCCTACAATATGGATTGAGGCTCAATGTCAAGAAGACAAAGATTCTCACCACTGGACCAATTGGCAGCATCAGGATGGATGGTGAAGAGATTGAGATTGTACACAGCTTTAGTTTGCTTGGCTCCACAGTCCACAGTCTTGGCACCAGCAGCCAGGAAATTAAAAGGCGCATTGCCGTGGGAGAGTCTGCTGTTAGGGACCTCTCCAAAGTACTGAAGAGCAATGGTGTCTCTCTGGAGACTAAGGTGCGTCTGATACAGGCTGTGGTCTTTGCAATCACTTGTTATGCTTCAGAGAGTTGGACAATGAGCAAGGAGGATAGAAGGAGAATTGATGTCTTTGAGCTGTGGTGCTGGAGAAGAATATTGAGAATACTGCTAGGAAAACAAACAGATTTGTCCTGGAAAGGGTTAAACCGGGTGGCTCCTTGGAGGCAAGGATTCTGAGGCTCCATCTAACATACTTTGGACATGTTGTGAGCAGAGACCGGTCCTTGGAGAGGGACATCATGCTTGGGAGGGTGGAGGGACGGCGCAGGAGGGGAAGGCCCTCTATGAGGTGGATTGATTCAGCGACTGGGATAATTGGGATGGGAGTGTCAGAGACAGTGCGATTGGCACAGGACAGAGCGGAGTTTAGGGCTATTGTACATAGGGTCGCTATGAGTCGCAAGCGACTCGATGGCACATAACAACAACAACAGGATATGAGTGTGTACTATGTACCAGACACTTTTCTAGACATCAGTTAACTAGACCAAGGTCCATCTTCATGATGTTCTAGTAGGAAGCCATGTTTGTGAGTAAAATCAGAAATAATTTAAAATAATAAATATTAAAAATGGATATCTGTGCATGCATATTTGTGTGTGCATGCATACGTGCCTGCGAACAGGTATTATAGTAACTACTATATAAAATAAAATTCTAGAAGCAAGATATTAGAGTAAAATATAAAACCTTTAGAGAATTTTTATCTTTAAAATATTATTGTGTTTTGTATTTTAAAATGAACAAAGCTCAAACTATTCAAAGTATAAAGATAAATTGTCTTTAATTTTGCTAGTGAAATTTCCTTTCAGAATATTTCCATGTAATTTTATTCAAAATTTATTTTATTTTAAAAAAGACGATCAATCAGTTAAATCAAAACTGGACAAATGTTTTGTTTTCAAGCTTACAGAAGTGGATGGTTTTATTTTATTTTTGTCTAATTGAATTAAAGACTAACAAGAGAAAAATACCAAAACTTTACTAAGAAAATTTTCGTTTGCTTAAAAAAAAAATGGCTTTCTTCTTGGCATAGTTTGGACAGGAAGGTTGGATTTAATTTAAAATGATTAATGAGATTTTGTCAGGCTCCTTGACTTTACCACCACTGCAGTTTGTCAGCACAACAACCTGGGAAGCCCGGACGCCACTCTGTCGCCCAAGACCACTCTCTAGGGACAAAATTAACTGGAAGGACCAGGGCCAGGTACACGTCAATGGCATTGTCTCTTGTGTATTGACAGTTTAAAAGTCTGAATCAGAAATGTATATGTTTTGGGGATACACATACCAAAGATACCCTTTGTAGTCTTTTTATAAGTAATTAAAACCTTTTTAAAAAATATTTAAATTTTTTACATTTTCCAGAGGAAATTCTTTGATGAAAACATGTTATTAGTATCTCTTCTCCCTAATTTGTTTTAAAATATTAAATAATTCTGGGCTTTCAGGTAATTTTTTTCCTGATACTAACTTACAGAATTAGGGTAAAACTTTAAAAAGCAGAGTCTACTTTCTGTTTTTTATAGAATACACTTTTCAAATAAGCATGACCTAATTTTCAGCTGAGTTTTTCAATTACACTTTAAGTTTGCAAACGAATTCATTATACCCTTTTAGACATAATCATATCTTTTAAAATAATCAATGTTATGTTTAAGTAAAACCAAATAACTAAATATGACTAGGAATTAGGTGGCAAATGCAGTCCACATTTGTGTTTAATTAACTACATCAGAAAGCAAAACTCAATGTTTATCATAACTTATAAAAAACCAAAAAACACCAAAGTATCCGGAAATGTTCAAGGAAAAATAATTTCACTTAGCAAAACCTCATCTTCAAAAAAAAGGCATGGAAGATATAGTAATCATACAAACACTACTTTTGTAGAAAAATAATATATAATTGCTAGTTTTTAGCAAAACAAAGAATAAAGTTAAATCATTATCATGTATACTTCTGAATGTATGCTCTCTAAGAAGACCCTCTATATTACCAGACTTCTGGTGAAAATTTGGTCACATTCCTGAGGTAGAAACTGAGAAAAGCATGGAAAAATAAAAAGAACTAAAAAAGTACAGAGAGCTCTGATGGCCTAATCCTTAGGGAGCTGAGCTGCTAACCCAAACACAGTGCGTCTCTGACAATTTGAATCCACCAACAGCTCCCCAGAAACATGGTCAAGCAGTTTTCTGCCATCTCCAAGGTTCACAGCCTTAGAAAGCCAAAGGCGGGGGCGGGGGTGGGTGAGGAGGTAGCGACGGGGGCGCGGGCTGGGGAGCAGAATCAGCCTTGAGTAAGTTCTGATTTGATACCCATAAGAGAAAGAAGTGTATCATGGCTACTTGTGTTACTGAGAGAACAAAAAAGAATAAAGGATAAAATAAGTATGTGTTATGTAACAGCACAGATCTCAACTACCAATTTATCCCATAGTTTCAACCAAAGCAAATGTTATTTTCAGCCCTGAGGCTGAAAATCCTCAGAAACTGAAGAGTGGATTTTGTATCATCTATTTTAAATGCGTGTGACTTTTAGTATGTCTGTATGTTGGATGCTTCATTGTGCCATTTTTCACAAAGTTTATTGTTCCCACAGGTTAATTTTTTTAATATTGGAATAAAAAAGTAACCCAAGAGTGTTTTCCCAAAAGGCCATCAAAGAAAATATTATGGTCATTCTCAATAATCAGCCAGAGAAAAGGAAAACTGTTGTTTGAGGCCAAGGTCATATTGGATCAAGTGAAAATATTTTGTGGCAGCTCTCACAGGATGGCGTTTATTACCATGATGGATTTGTATTGGTACTGGGTCTGGTCCATATCCCTGTAGAATCGGAAATCTGTTTTAGTCAACTTACCTCAAGCAAATGCATTTTCCATGAGATTGATCTTTAAATCCAGAGCCAAAGGAAGTATTTCAGTGATAACTTTGTGGATGTGATCACTACATTTTCTTTACTAGCCTACAGAAAGTTGATTGATGATCCAGAAATCAAGGGAAGTTGCCTGAATGAAATTGATGTTTTTTATAGCAGACTGAAAAAGCTAAACGCTTCTATCTCTCCCGAGAGGTAATTTTGTACATTTAAGTACACATAGCCAAGGTTATTCTCCCCAAAATATTGCAAACATTCTCTACCCTGTACCATAAATGTAAAATAACCCTCGTGGCACAGCTAGGTAAGTTTATCTTACCAAAGATTAGTAGTTCAAAGCCAACAGCTGCTCTGTGGGAGAACAATGTGACCATGTGCTTTTGTACAGATTTACAGCCTTGGAAGCTAAGAGGCAGTGTCACTCACGCCAACAAGTTGCTCTGAATCAGAATTGACTTGATGACAGTGGATGAGACTGTTAAATGGAACAATATTTCTGCCCTTTCCCTACCCATTTCCATTTTCCTTGGCTCAGAATGTCTCTGGCACGTTATATAATTATTGCATCAGTTTATTAAAGCCTTAATATAGATAGAAGAGGCCTACTCTCTTAAAGCCATTTATAACTGTTTTGTACCTTTTCATCATGTAGAGGAAATCTCAATTCTCACACATTCAAGTTCTGTCATACATATTTTCTTACACATTCCAGTTTTGCTGCACAATATTTAAGTACACTGTATCCTCAAGTTCTTAAATCATGACTTATAGGAAGGATATTATTTTACAGTGGAGTGAAGTTTTAATTTCGTATAGTCAAATAAGCACGCATGTGAAGAGGTCCTAGTTTGGTGGCTGAGTGGTAAAAGAGTGCACTGGCAACCCAAAGGTACAAGGTTCAAATCCACCAGCTGCCCCATAATAGAAAGATGGGTAATATCTGCCCAGCTAACATGCATAGATGTGTAGATGAACAAGAAAGGCTTGTTGGCCTGAGGAATCAAAGGAGTTGTTAGAACCCCTGGCCTATTGACTTGATTGGATCCCATTGTGGAGACTGAGGCTGAGTGAGGAGACCAAGAGGTCTAGAATGCATGGAAAGTACAGACTCCTGAGCGTGTAGCTGATGCCCATTTACACCTAGCACAGAGGGCTGGGGATGAATTGACTAGAACCCAAGGAGATGAAAAGAAGATGACCCTTAATATGAACTAGAGTTGATTGCTGCAACCTGAAGCCTTGCTCTGGACTAGATGATATTTATGGATGCAGATGCTCAAAGTCTCTAAGTTGAACAGAGTATCCTACAACAAAAGGGATATTCTTGTTTCCCTGAGTACAGGTTCAATGGGGAAGGGCAAATCAGCAATTGGCTATCTCAAAGGGGGCTAGTAGGGCATGAGGCATGAAGTCGCTGGCTTACATGCTTTCACCAAAGTAGTTGCTGGGATGTAAGAAAGGGGAGGAAATATCACCCACAATATAAATAAAGAATTGTATGGAAAATAATGTACATGAAAAATAGAATTATATGGGGCGGGGGGGCCGAGGGGTGGGGAGATGGGCAATCTCATCCCATGTAGTTAACTACCTCTGAAAACATGCTGGAGGGTCAGTTATGGGTTGATTCTGACTTGATGGTACACAACAACAGTTGTATAAGGCAGAAAAACTACTCCCCTGTTCTCTGTGTATATAGTCACACTGTTGTTGTTGTTGTTATTCTGTGACATTGAGTAGCCTGCGACTAATTGTGATCCTATGTACAACAGCCCTAAACCCTGCTCTATTCTGTGCCAATCTCACTGTCTCCAACACACCTACCTCAATTATCCCTGTCACTGAATCAGTCCACCTCATAAAGGGTCTGCCTCTACTGCACTATCCCTCCAACCTCCCAAGCAAGCATGACGTCCTTCTCCAAGGATTGGTCCCTCCTTGCAACATGTTCAGAGTATGTCAAATGTAGCTTCAGAATCTATGCCTCCAAGGAGCATCCTGGTTTAACCCTCTCTAGGCTGAACCTGTTCTTAGCAATCCATGGTATATTCAATACTCTTCTTCAACACCACAGCTCAAAGGCATCAATTCTTCTATCCTCCCTAGGCATTTGTCCAGCTCTCTGATGCATAGCAAGTGATTACAAAGACTATGAAGCGCACCTCAGTCTCCTAAGTGACACGGTTGTCTTCAGTACTTTGCAGAGGTTTCTAACAGCAAACATTCCCATCACAATATGTCTTTTAATTTCCTGGCTGCTGGTGCTAAGAGTGTTAATTGTGGAGCCAAGCAAACTAAAGCTGTCAACAATCTCAGTCCCTTCACCATCCATCATTATGCTGCCAGTTGGCCCAGTGGTGAGAATCTTTGTCTTCTTGATATTTAGCCTCAATGCATATTGAAGGCTGCAGTCCTTAACCTGCAGCAAGTGCTTCAGGTCCTCCTCAGTGTCAGCAATGTGTCATCTGCATAATGCAGGTTGTTGATGAATCTTCCTCCAATCCTGATGCCACACTTCTCATACAGCCGAGCCTCCCGGATAATCAGGTTGAAAAGGTACGGAGATAGGACACATCCCTGGCATAAACCCTTCCCAATTTTGAACCATGCAGTGTTTCCTTGCTCTGTTCTGATGGCTGCCTCCTGGTCTAAGTATAGGTTTCACATTATCATGATCAAGTGTTCTGGAATTCCCATTCTTCTCAGAGTCAGCCACAGTTTGTTGTGATCCACACAGACAAGCGCCTTTTCATAATCATTGAAACACAAACATTCCTCTGGTATTCCCTGCTTTCAGCTAAGATCCATCTAACATTAGTTACAATATCCCTTGTACCACTGTTGTTGTTGTTGTTGTTGTTGTTGTTGTTAAGTGCCGTTGAGTAGCAGGCGACTCATAGTGACCCTATGAAGGAGAGTCCTCAACGCTTGGGTGTCTTTCATCCTCTCTCCAGGTTCATAGGGTTTCTGGAGGCAAGCTATTATGGAAGTGGCTGCCACTTCTCCTTCCAAGCTTGTTTTAATTGGGGAGCTCCACCCCGCTCTCTGTCCGCATTGGGTAACCAACCATAAATGCATTTGACACATCAGTGTCACAGTGTTCAGCCTCTCAGCAACCACAAGTGACCGCTGCATGGCAACTTGTACACCAGGGCTATATGACCTAGAGCAATGTCTGAACAAAAACAATGAAAGACAGACCTGAGGGCCGCGGATTAAAAGTCACCCACCTTTGGCTTGGTAGTATTGCTTTCTGTCCACTGGGCCAGCTGATCTCTATGTTGATGTTATTGTTAAGTGCAGTTGAGTCTCTGGTGACTCATAGCGACCCTATCTTAGTACCATTAACCCTTCTAAATCCAGCCTGGACTTCTCGCAGTTCTCTGCTGATGTGTTATTCCAGTCGTTTTGGATAATCTTCTGCAGAATCTTGCTTACATGTGATATTAATGATACTGTTCAATAATTTCCACACTCTGTTGGATCACTTGTGTTTGGAATGGGAACAAATATAGATCTCTTCCAGTCAGTTGGCCAAATGGTTGTCTTCCAGATTTCTTGACAAAACTTGGTGAGCACATCTAGGGCAGCATGTATTGGTTGAAATATGTCAACAGGTATACCATCAATTCCTGGGGCCTTATTTTATTTTTTGCCAATTCGTTCAAAGCAACTTGAATTTCTTCCTTTATCACCATAGGTTCTTGCTCATATGTTGTGTTCTGAAATTCTTCTGTGTCTGCCAATTCCTTTCGGTACAATGACCCTGTATACTTTTTCCATTTTCTTTTAATACTTCCTAGATTATTTAATACTCTACCCAAAGCATCCAAAGTATAGCAACTCAAGGTTTGAATTTGTTCTTCAGTTCCTTGATCTTAAGAAATGCTGAGCAAGGCCTTTTGATTTTCTGACTCCAGTTCCTTGCACATTTCATAGTGATATTTTACTTTGTCTTCCCATACTGCATTTTCTTTCTAATATCTTGAATTCTTACAGTACTGTAATACTTTATATAGATCACAACAATATTGCAGAGCACTATAGAAGTTATGTGAATTTTGGAGAATCATAGATGACAGAGGGGGGAGAGAATTTCAACACATTTTTTAGAAGACACAATCTAATCCATAATCATATTGAACAGCAGAAGAAAATATGTTGAAAGAACTTAGAAAAAAATTAAAATTTCACAACCCAGTATTTTAGAAAGGAGAAAAAAGCTGTTAATATTAACAGTGCTGAAATCTTTATTTTCTTTTAGTATGTGCATTGCTGTTCTGACAATATCATTAATATCATATGCAAGCAAAATAATACTAAAGATTGTTTAAAAATGGCTAAAACAGTACCTAGAGAACTGCCAAAATTCAAGCTGGATGTAGAAAAGGCCATGGCACATTGTTAATATTTATAAGCCACTGGAGATTTTTGACAGGTCTTTTTTCCTAAATTGTGTTTTAATTTCTCTTTCTGATATGAAAAGAAAATAGAAATTCAAACTGAAAATATGATAGGGGATTTAATAAAGAATCTGCTATAATTACACAAATGAAACCTGATGAAAATCTGCATTGCTATTTGGAACGGAAATTTTAGAGGAAATATTTGAGAGACATTCTAGAAGTAAATCATGTTTTCAAAACACTGATTGTAGGACAGAGAGAGATAATTAAAAATTAATCAAAAGAACCTGAAAAGAAAGATGTTGCCATTATCGACAAGGCATGTAGAAGTGAAGGGCAAGTTTAATTGGTTGGGAATAAGAAATGAGAGATGAGAAACTATGGAGAGAATATAGTAGATTCTTTTTTTTTATTTTATTAATTTCAATGAACATTTACAGAGATTTGGGATTTCTATTCATTCATTGTTGAACTTTTCTTCCTACCCATACCTCCCCCACAGTTCGCTCTTCTCTTTGAAAAGTAAAAGAAAAATTTCTTCATTGGTATACAATTCCCCCCGCCC
>NW_006399768.1:6531435-6533627 GCF_000299155.1 Elephantulus edwardii | reverse complement strand
AAAACCAAGGACTATAAACTTCATTACAGAAAAGCTAGGAACAACACTAGAAGTCCTAATCCACAACATAAATAGTCTTCCCAGTATGCTGGAAAACCTACAACCAGGAGAAGATAACGTAGATGAATGGGATCTTCTAAGACTCAAATCCCTATGCACATCCAAAAACTTCTCCAATAGGGTAAAAAAGTAGATTCCTCTTTTATCCAAATAAACCTTATGTACAGATGAGGTAAATATAGGGATATGTTCTGTAGTCACTTCAAAAACTACAATTCTGAGACAGAAGACAAGAATTAGAGGTCACATTTTTTTCCTTCCTCTCCTCCCTGTTTTTCATAGAAATAATATTTTATGAGAGTTCACAACAGAAGTGATAAATAAATCTGAAAGAATAAATGTGTGTATTGAAATTGTTGTGACACTTTAACCAAATCATAGAAAATACTTATTCTAGCTTCCTCCTTGGTGGTTAGGCTTTTTTTAAAATTATTAATTTTAATTAAAATTTACAGAGACTTCAGATGCTTTTGAAGCTCTGTCTCACATACTTTGGGTATGAGTCCGGGAGAGACTGGTCCTTAGAGAAGGACATCATGCTTGTAAGGGTGGAGGGTCAGTGCAGGAGAGGAAGAACCTGGATGAGATGGACTGATACAGTAACTGGAGAAATGTGGGTAGGTGTGTCAGCTCAGAAGAGGGCAGGCTTCAGAGCTGTTGTGTATATATAGGATCGCTATGAGTCGCAGGTGACTCAGCAGCACTTAAGAACAACAACCAGAGTTTCCTATTGGAATACTAAAAACTAGAATTTTACTAAACCAAATTAAAGTCTTGATGTTTAAAATCCATACAAATTTTCCCATAGGAATAGATCTTGAAGTTCTTAGAAATTCAGGTATAGCTGTTTCTATACTTCATTGAGATTGAGGATTGGAAAACTTCTTCTATATTGTCTCATTGCCCTCTGCTTTTTCCCCAGGTCACTTCTTCTAAAATACCTATGACTACAAGGCCAAAAAGACCTAAAAAGATGCTAGTTCTCTTCAGTTCTCATGTGTGGACATGACAGAAATGGGAAGAGGAAATGTCTCCTCACAGGCCTCAGTCATACGTAGTCACGACCTCTGCCTTACTTTGCTCCACTCAGTCAGGCCTCAGCACTCTGAAACTGTGCTCTCTCTGGTATCCTTTATCTGCATGCAGATCAGCCAGAGCTCTGATCTCAGTTTCCCACCTCTCCAATTGTTCAAACAGGCCCATACTCAGCTGAGGACCACCCCTGGTGCCCCTTAGCCTCTCCATCCAAGCACCTGCCTCATAACTGGGGTGACTATAGAGTTTATTGTTTAAACCAGGACACTTTTGAGAGTGCTAAAATGCTAAACCAGATGGTACTTCAGGACAACAGGCGTAAACCAGGATGTATGGTCACCCTACTCATGACTGTAATACAATGTGATAAATGCTGTAATAAAAGTTTAAACACTTTGCAGTGGAAACATTTTGACTGTAGTGCACCAAGGGTCAAAATTTGTTTTCAATCAAAAACATCTCTAAATTATTTTCCAATTGGCATCTGTGATGAAAACCATTCTCTGGGACTAAGGATATTAGCACATGCCGCACAGCAGAGCCATGCTCTCTGGGAGCAAGCAAATCTTTCTGCTTAAAAGTGTGTTTGTTGACTCAGGGTACTTGGAGAAGAGCTCAGCACAAGAAGAAGCTGAATCTCAGAAATCTCTAGAAAACCTTCAGGGGTACTCAACAGACGATAATAAAATAAAAACGATATAACATTTATCTTACCCTTCTATTTTACTGTGTCTAAGAGCCTGGTATTCTTTAGCTCAATTCATCTTCACAAGTATCCTGTGAGGATATAAGCATGATTTTTTTAAAAGATCATAGACTATTGAATCTTGAATATTCTGTCTATAATAATAAATGCGTGTATATATATGGTTGTGGTTGTGTACGGTAGACTTGGAGCCAACCCATTGCTGACAGTTAATTGCACAGAAGGAGATTGCCCATCCTTCTCCCATGGAGTAGCTGGTGGATTCGAACCACGTCTTTGGCATTGCGATGCAGCTTCCTGCCACTAGACCAAGCTCGCTTGCTCTCCTGTGTGCTCTCACTCTCTCTCTCCCTCTGCTCTCTCCCTCTCCCTCTCCCCCTCCCCTGCTTGC
>NW_006399768.1:6528013-6531009 GCF_000299155.1 Elephantulus edwardii | reverse complement strand
TCTCTCTCTCTCTCTCTCTCTCTCTCTCTCCATTTATTTATCTATGTATCTATCAATCCATCAATCGATCTATCTATCTATCTAACCTAGAGCCATGAAATCAGTTCTGACCCTCTATCTGGTTTCTGAGTCTGTAAATTTATATGGGAGAACATGCTCCATCTTTCTCCCATAAAGGAAGTGGTGGATTCCAACTGCAGAATTTTCAGTTAGCAACCTGATATATAAGGTATTACACCAAGTCATGATATTTTCAGTTGCTTCATGTGTACATAAAAATTGGGCAATCAATACAAAAGGTCAAAGAACAATTGATCTCTGTGAATTATAGTATTAGCAAAGAACATTAACTATACCTCAGAGAGCCAAAAGAATAAGCACACATATCTTGGAAGAAGTGCACCTGGAGTGCTTCCTAGAAGCAAGGATAGTGAGGATGTTTAGGGCATGCTTATCAGGAGGGACAAGTTAGGGGCAAAAAGACATCATATTTAGGAAAATAAAGGTTCAGAGAAAAATTATGATCCTCTATTAAATTTAATTGACACAACAATTGCAATGTTTAAGCACAGTGGAGATGGTGAGGATCATGCAGGATTTGGCAGAATTTTGTTCTGTTGTGCATAAGACTGCTATGATTTGGAGCTGATCCAATGACAGCTTGTTGTTGTTGTTGTTGTTGTTGTTGTTGTTGTTATGTGCCATCAGGTCACCTGTGACCCATAGTGACCGTATGTACAGCAGCTCTGAATCCTTCCCTGTCCAGAGCCAGTCTCACTAATTCTAACACACCAATTCCTTTGCCCTATTTACTGTATCAATCCATCTCATCTAAGGTCTTCCTCTCTCGTGCTGTCCCTCCACTATTCCGAGCATGATGTCCTTCTCCAAAGACTGGTCTCTCCTGGCCACATGCCCAAAGAATGTGAGACGGAGCTTCAAAATCCTAGTCTTTCAGGAGAAACTTTATTCCACAGGCTCCAAGGCAAACCTATTTGTTTTCTTGGCAGTCCATAATATGTTCAGGACTCTTCTCCAGCACCACAATTCAAAGGCATCAACTCTTCTTCTGTCATCTTTAGTCATTGTCTAGCTCTCTGATGCATAGCAAGTAATTGTGAAGATAAAGGTTGCACCTTAGAACTGGCATCATTGTTTTCAGCACTCTGGAGAGGTCCCTGAGAGCAGATTTTCCCAATGCAAATCATCTTTTTGTTTCCTGAATGCTGGTTTTAATTGTGTTCATTGTGGGTCAAGCAGCTAACAACAATAAAAAAGTACGCACACACACATATGGCTATATATAATTATATAGGTATAGGTATCTATGTTTGGAGGAAGCTCTGGTGGCCTAGTCAAAAGAAGCTGCACTGCAATTTTGAAGGCACGCATAGTTCAAGATGATGGGCAGTCTCCTCCCATGCAATTAACTGTCTCTGAAAACCTGTTGGAGGGTCAACTGTTGGTTGGTTCTGACTCCATGGTACACAACAACAACATCTATGTTTACAGGGGGCATTAATAGAAAGAAGAATATTTGTTTAGTCTTGTGGTTAGGTGCTATCTAGTTACTAATTTTTAAAATTGTTCGATAGGAATGACTCTATTTTTCTTTATCTAATACTTATCCCCCTACAATCCCCACCAAAACCCAAACCAGAAGCAAACCATATATCATCACATTGATTTGAATTTCCAAAATAACCGTCCATTGTCTTTTTGAGACTAAATCTTTATGAAAGGAAACTACCATTTTCTCCGGTGAAGCTGTTGGTGGGTTTGACTTACAACTTGACAGTTGTTGTTGTTGTTGTTGTTGTTGTTGTTATGTGCTGGCTAGTAGCCTATAACTCATATGCACAATAACACAACCCTGTGCACAATAGCTCAGAATCCTGCCTTTTCTTGAGCCAATCTCACTGTCTCTGACACACCTACACTCATTATCCCAGTTATTGTGTCTATCTAACATATCCAGGGTGTTCCTTTCCTGCACTGCCCCTCCACATTTCCAAGCATACTATTCCTCTCCAGGAAGCGATGCCCCCTGGAAGCATACCCAAAGAATGTGAGACAGAGCCTCAAAATTTTTTCCTCCAAGAATCAGCTTGTTTTGACTCTTTCCAGGACATGTATGTTAGTTCTCTTGACAGTCCCTGGTATGTTAAACTCTAGTCAAGCACCACAACTCGAAGGCATCAGTTCTTCTTCTGTCATCTTTCCTCATTGTCCAACCCAATATAGTATACACTCCATCACCTATTTCAATGATAAAGAATATTATAATGTAAAAATTATAAAATCTCAGATCAGTCTGGTCTAAAAATGTCAGCGTGGATACAGCAATCATTTGAATTGTACCTTATTTTACAGAAATAATGGTTTAAAAAGTTCTGATTTCCTTGAGGAGTATTCCTGGCAGTGAAATAGCTAGGACATATGTGATTTTTATGCTTAGCTTTTTTGAGAAAAAGTCAAACTTCCTTCAGGAGTAATTGTACCAGTTCAAATCTCACCAGCAGTGCATGAAAGGTTTAATTTTTCTGCAACCTTTTCAACATTCAATGCTTGCTGTCCTGTTAAACTTTGCTGCTGCTACTGGTATGAGATGCTATCTCAGCTGTCCTGTTAAACTTTGCTGCTGCTACTGGTATGAGATGCTATCTCATTGTTGATTTTATTTCCATATCTTAGATTGCCAGTAATTTTTTCCAGTTATATTTTATATGAGAATGGTTGTTACATATTCTGCCAAGTAGTTACAATTTAAGAATCTACATATGCACCAAAAAAGACATTCAGATGGCCACCAAGCACATGAAGAAATGTTCAAAATCCCTAGCTCTAAGAGAGATGCAAATAAAAACAACTATGAGATATCATCTCACCCCAGGCAGAATAGCAAAATTTAACAGAACAGCAAGCAACAAATGCTGGCAAGGTTGTAGAGAAACTGGAACCCTTATTCACTGTTGGTGGGAGTGTAAAATGGTGCA
>NW_006399768.1:6525812-6526798 GCF_000299155.1 Elephantulus edwardii | reverse complement strand
CAAATTCAAAAACATAGAAATTATACAAAGTATCTTCTCAGATCACAATGCCACAAAATTAGAAATTAATAACAAGAGAATAAAGGAGAAAAAAATCACACTTTTGGAAGCTGAACAACAACTTGCTTGAACACGACTGGGTACAAGAAGAAATAAAAAATGATAATGTGTTCAATTAATTTCACATATAACATTAAATTTTAAAACTGGTATTTTAAAAATAAATAACAATAGACTATACCATTCTTCATACTAGATTGCCAGTAAATTTGAACATTGCTTCATGTGTCTCCTGGCCATCCAAATGTTCTCCTTTGTGAAGAGACTTTTCATGACTTTTGCCCATATTGTTATTGGGCTAGCAGTCTTTTTCTTGTGGAGGTCCTGTAGTATCTTACAAACTTTAGTCATGAGACCCTTGCCTGAAATGTCATTACCAAATGTTCTTTCCCAATCTCTGGACTTTCTTTTCAGCCTATGAGAGAAGTTTTCGATGCACAGAGATATTTTACTTTAAAAAGGCCCTATTCATAGATTTTATCCTTCCCTGGTTTTAGGGTTTTGTCATGCCTGAAAGTCTATCCATGCCACACATTAAGTTTGTTCCTATTTTTTCTCTAATGAACATTAAAGTTTTTTGTTTTACTCCTAGGTCTCTGATCCACCTTGAATTTTGTTGTTTTTGTTTTGTGTTTGTTTCTTTGTTTTTGCCTATGTGTTTTTATGGTGTGAAATATGGGTTTTTCTTCAGTTTTTTATAGGTGGTTGTCCAATTTTTTCAGCCTCATTTGTTAAAAAGGGTTAATAGTACCATGCTGCCTTGACTAATGTGGTTGTGTAGTAGTACTGCAGTATATACTTGGAACGGGAGGCAGATGTCAGAACAGAGCAAGGCAACTCTGCATGGTCCAAAATTGGGAAGGGCATACACCAGGGGTGCATCCTATCTCCATACCTTTTCAACCTGTATGCAGAACAGATTATCC
>NW_006399768.1:6522930-6524735 GCF_000299155.1 Elephantulus edwardii | reverse complement strand
CAAGTGACTTGACGGCACATAACAACAACAACAACTGCAACCTCTCTAGAGTTCTGAAAAGCAGTGATGTCAATCTAGAGACTAAGGTACACCTAATTCAGACCATAGTTTTCACAATTACTGGTTACACATCAGAGAGCTGGAGAATGGCTAAGGATGATAGAAGAAGAACTGATGCCTTCGAATTATGGTGCTGGGGAAAGTGTTTAACATACCATAACCTGCCAAGAAAACAAATAGGTTTGTCTTGGGAGGGTGAAACCAAGTTTCTCCTTGAAGGCTAGGATTTTGAAGTTGTATCTCACATACTTTGGGCACGTGGGCAGAAGAGACCCATCCTTGGAGAAGGACATCATGCATGAAAGGGTGGAGGGACAGTGCAGGAAAGGAAGATCCCAGAAAGGATGGATTAATACAGATGGTGTGTCAGAATTAATGAGACTGTCTCAGGACAGGGTTTAGAGCCGCTGCACATAGGGTCATTATGGGTTGCTGGCGACTCAATGACACATAACAACAACAACAATCAATATTTTTTTTCTACTCTAATTTCACACCCCCCACCCCCTTAATCTTTGCTTCTCAGGTTGTATCAGCATGTTGATAGTTTTGGTTTTTAATCCAATTTGCTCCTTTTTTTTTTTTTTTTTTCTCCTTACGGGTGTACTTAAACAATTGAGAGGCAAAGTTTTATTGCTGTCATTTCGTTTGATCCTTTTTTTGTGTTGTTGCTGATATTTTTCGATTCATCCTCTATGGCAAGGATATCCTTTAGCGTTTTGTGGGGGTCTATGGGTAGAGTTTTCCCCGCCCCCCAACATTGCCTTAGCTATTCTTAGGATGTGCTGATCTCTGGATAATATTTGATTGGGACTTCTGCTGGGTACAGGATATTCAGTTGCCAACTGTTTCTTTCAGAGGTTTGAATATGTCATTCACCTGTTTTCTTGCGTGAATGGTTTCTGCCGAGAACTCGGCACTTAATGTTATTGGTTCTCCTTTATAGATAATTATTCGTATTTCTCATGCTGCTTTCAGAATTCTTTCCTTGTCTTTAAATCTGGAAAAATTGATATACCATGACTTAGTGTTTTTCTTTTAGGATCTATTCTATTTGGGATTCACTCAGCTTCTTGCATGTGTATTTTTTCCTTTTTTTATGTTACTGGTAAAATTTTCTGCTAGTAACTCCTCTACCAATTTCAGTGCCTTTTTTTTCTTCTTTCTCTCCGGGATTTTGGATTACAATTATGTTATTCCTTTTGATGATGTCCCTTATAATTCTTATACTTTCCTTATTTTTCCTCTCCCTCCCCTTACTTTGCTGTTGTAGATCAGTGTTAAGAGTTCTGTTTTCTGTTTCACTGATTCTGTGTTTCATCTCTTTAATTCTGCTCATCTGAACCTCTAACATATTGAAACATCTGAGATTTTGGTCTTACTATTGCTTTTCTGTGATTTCTAGAACCTCACTGGTTTCATCTACTTTGTCTTGTATTGCTTTTTAAAGTTCCTCTAGTGCTTTGAAGCTTAGTTCTGGAGGTCTAGTGGTAAGAACTGCACTGTAATCCCAAATGTACAAGGTTCGAATCCACACGCTGCTGTTCTGTGCAAAGATAGCCAGTCTTTTCCTGTGCAATTAACTGCCTCTGAAGACCCGCTGGAGGGTCAACTATGTCAGTTCTGACTCAACAGCACATAACAGTAACAAAAGCAAGTCTAGGCTTAACATTTAGGAAGTTCTGGTGGCCTAGTGGCAAGAAGCTAAGCTGCAATCCCAAAGGCACACAGTTCAAGGCCACCAG
>NW_006399768.1:6518644-6521610 GCF_000299155.1 Elephantulus edwardii | reverse complement strand
GACCCCTTCTGAAACCAGCCTGGATTCCTGGTAGTTCTCTGTTGATGTGCTGTTCCAGTCGTTGTGAGGAGAGACCGGTCCTTGGAGAGGGACATCATGCTTGGGAGGGTGGAGGGACAGCGCAGGATAGGAAGGCCCTCCATGAGGTGGATTGATTCAGAGACTGGGATAATTGGGATGGGAGTGTCAGAGACTGTGATTGGCACAGGACAGAGCGGAGTTTAGGGCTGTTGTACATAGGGTGGCTATGAGTCGCAGGCGACTCTACAGCACATAACAACAACAAACACATTTTTTTAACTTTACATTTGTTTTCATACAAAGTACATATACATAGTGTTACACACTCTTGTTCAGCACCATTGTGTTTCATACAATCATTCTCATTCTTCATTTTTTCATTTATATTGGTTTGCTTATGATATTTGTATGTATTATGTTTCACACTATTCTTCATTCATATCTTGTTTCATACAATCATTCAAGTGCATTATGTTTTATAAAATCTATCACCATTGGACCTTGTCCACAATTAATTAGTCTTTTCAGGTCCCTGCCAGATCCCTCCCATTTCCTTCACCTCCCTCCCTCCAACCACCAAACTGTGTAACCTTGTCGTTTCACCCCTATTCATCCTTACCCCCTCTGATCTCACTCCTTCCCTCCTTGGGTTCTTATATATGTTTTACTAGTTATCCTTCTGTTTTTACGATAATAGTCTTACGCAGTATTTGTCCTTATAAGACTGAGGTTACTCAGCCTAATGCTCTTCAGTGTGTCCCAATTATACAGTATTTTTAAAAATTGTTGCTGCTGAGTACTGAATAGTATTCTGTTGTGTGAATGGACCACAATTCCTCAAACCATTCAGTTGTGGTTGGACATTTAAACTGTTTCCATGTTCTTTCAATGGCAAATAGCACTGCTATAAACATTGGTGTACAGATCACCACTTGTGTCTCAGTTCTAATTTTCTTGGGATATTTTCCTAGTAGTGTGATAGCTGAGTCAAATGAAGTTTCTATGTTCAACTTTTTGAGGAAATGCCAAACTGTCTTCCAGAGTGGTTGTACCATTTTACAATCTCACCAGTAGTGAATGAGAGTTCCCACCTTTCTATATCCCTTTCAACATGTATTGCTTGCTGCTCTACTAAACTTTACCACTGCTACTGGGGTGAAATAATATCTCATTGTGGTTTTGATTTGCATATCTCCTATTGCCAGTGATTCTGAGTATTTCTTCATATGTCTGTTGGCCATCTGAATGTCTTCCTCTGTAAAAAGTCTTTCCATATCTTTTGCCCATTTTGTAATTGGGTTATCAGCATTTGTCTTTGGGAGGCCCAGGAGTATTCTGTTAACTTTTGTTATGAGACCGTTGTTTGAGATAGTATTGCCAAATGTTTTATCCCCAGTATATTAGTAAGTCCTTCACACAGAGACACCAAAGGAAAGTGAATGTTCCATAGTAACATGAAACAACAAAAAAAGAAAAACAGCAAAATGGCAATGATAAAACCTGACCTGTCAACAATCACACTTAATATGAAAGGACTAAATGCACCAATTAAGAGGAAAAGAGTAGCAGAATGGATAAAAAAAGAACCAAAAAACCCCAACAAAGCCCATCAATATGTTCTTTACAAGTGACACATTTAAGAAAACAAGAGAAAGATAGACTTACTGACTGCATTGTAAGGACCTTTTTTTTTAAATGGTGACAACTTACATTGGTTTTGTGTGATGTTTAAGGTAGTCTACTTCTATGTCATTGTAGTGATGGCTTTTTGGAAAAAGAAAAGAGTCTTCTTATATCCTGTTGTCAGTGGTCTAGTATCATAGGTTTAGTTCTGTAGGTTTTAAATCCAAACAAAGGCTTTGATTCTGTAGAGAGTTGTTTTTCACCCTTAGGTGTGCCAAAGAACTCCAGTGTTTCCACAGTTTCAACAGTATAAGCAACCTCAATGCAGGCTGCAGGTGGCCTCACCTGCTGAAGTCATGGTCAGGTAGGTGTAGCTTCTTGTAACTCTACTTATTGCAAAGCCAGAGCATGCGTCTCAAGCCAGATGGGGTCCATATAAATGAGGTCTCCAAGGAAACTTCCCTCTGCCTGAGTCTCAGGGAGTGAATATCTGGCCAGGCCTCAGCAAAGAGACAGGGCTTCTCAGAGTTAGAGTAAGACTCTCAGATTGAATAAGGACCCTGACAGTGAGGTTCTCCAAAGCCTTTCCTTTCTGCCTATGTCACTAATAATACAAATCTGGCTGGATTTTCTTCAACAGCTCTTCATGGAATTCAAGTAAGCCAGAGTCTTTGTATGTCTCTGTTCTAGCAGTGATAGGTCTATACTTCTCCAGGTCCTTCTTGCAGAAGTGAGAGGTGGCACCCGCAGTGAGGGGACAGTGTCTGCTGAGGAAGGAGGCAGTGCCCCCTGAGGGGGTGTCAGATCAGCCAGAAAATGGCAATTGATGTTCCTCTAGTGGCTGTGCAACATGCTGGTTCAGTCGTTTACTTCTTAACATCTATTTTATTAAAAAAAAAAGATAGAGGAAATCTGTATTATTCTGTTGCATGATGAGCAAAGAAAAGATATAAACAATCTAATCTCTTCTCAATATCTTTCTTGACTTAGGATTCAACAAGTAAGAATATAAACATGTCTATTATTGTAAAAATACTCTTTAGAATACCATAAATATCTGTGAATTAATCAGAATTTACAAAACTATATTTCTCCAAAAGGCATTCAAATTCCTCATCTTATATAAAGAAGTCTAAGAATAAAAAAAACCCTCTCATATTAATATTTTAGAGTGACATTTTACCTGACCATTTGAGGTACATTTAAGGTTGTAGGACAAAGGGTTAGATAATAAACATGACTGTCAATAATATGCTAAAGTTAAAATGTAAAAAAACAAAACAAAACATGTAATCTCAGCTTCGAATAATAAACTTTTTTTT
>NW_006399768.1:6509664-6514619 GCF_000299155.1 Elephantulus edwardii | reverse complement strand
CTTAAAGGGTGTCGGGTTATAATAAACTTTGAGATCTTGAAATAACTTTTAGCTGATCTTTTGGCTATTTTGTACCAGCATTACTTTTAAACCATTGAAAGCTCTGTCTTTTACCAAATCAGAATTACCAAAATTTTATACCAAAAAGGAAGAACACACCTGACATTTCTCAAGCTGAAAGAACCCAATAACAAATTCAGTCCTTAAATTGCAATACTAAAGGACACTATGGGCAAGATATTGAACCATTCAGGAAACATCAAAAGGAGATGGAAGGAATACACAGGGTACATTACCTGGGTAATACACAGGTATCATCGTGGTTGGCACAGAAGCATTTCAGGAAGTAACATACCACCAATAATCAATAGTAACAAAGAAAGAAGTTCAAGCTGCACTGACGACATTGACACAAAACAAGTCTCCAGGAATAGGTAGAATATCAATAGACGTATTTCAACAAAGAGCTGTAGCCCTGAACTTGCTCATTAGCCTATGCCAAGAAACTGGAAGGCAGTTACCTGACCAACTGACTCATATTTGTTCCCATTTAAAAAAAAGATATTTAAAAAAATGTGGAAATTATTAACAATATAATTAATATCACATACACGTAAAAGCTTGCTGAAGTTTATAAAAATAAAAAGCCAAAACAATATGTAAGCAGGAAACATCCAGAAATTCAAATTGCATTCAGAGGAGGTCATGGCATAAATGATATGGCTGCTGATGTCAGAGCTTGGCTGAAATCACAACTGTTGTTGATTGCCGTTGAGTTGAGCGCAACTCATAGTGACTCTATGAACAAAAGACCTAATTAATTCCTTTCCATAACTCCAAGTTCTTTTCCATTTCTCCAGGTTCTTAGAGTTTCCAGAGGCATTTGGTTTAGAAAGTAGATGGCTCAGGAAAAAACAGGGTTCAGAGCTTTTGTACATAGGGTCACTATGAGTCACAAGCGACTTGACACCATATAACAATAACGTCAGGAAATGTTTACTTGGGCTTTATTGACTATGGAAATGCATTTGACTATGTAATAACCAGTTGCCATCGTCAGCTTAGGAGCACTTTAAATTCTTGAACACCTTCAAGCACTTGGAATAATTAATTGTGTTCATAGAAAAATCTATGTGTAAACCAAGAAGCTATTGTCCAAACAGAACAAGGGAATGATGAATAGTTTAAAAACTGGAAAAGTGTGAATCAACGTTGTATCCCTTCTCCATACCTTTTCAATACATATGTTGAGCATGATTCAAGAAAATGGACAATAAGACAAAGAATTTAACCTTCATTATGCATTACATCTCAACATTAAGAAAACAAAAATCTTCACCACTGGACGAATTGGCAACAATATGACAGAAAATATATTGAAATTTTCAATTATTTTATTTTACTTGGATCCACAAGCAAAATCCTTGATAACAGGAGTCAAGATATTTAAAAATGTATTGCATTAGGGATATCTGTCAAGGATCTCTTTAAAGTGCTAAAGAGCAAGGATGTCAGTTTAAAAACTAAAGTGCACCTACCTAATCCAAGTTATAACATTTTCTATTGTTTTCTACACATCCAGAATTTGGAGAATGAATAAAGAAGGCTAAAGAAGAATGGGTACCTTTGACTTGTGTTGGTGAAGAATATTGACTATCCTATTAACTCAAAACAAATCAAACAAATTCATCTTAGAGTATAATCAATCTTTCTTAGAGGCAAATGTGGTAAACCTTCATCTCAAACATTTTGGGCATTTTGTCAGGGGTGGCCAGGCCTTGAGTAGATCAGAGAAAGAGAGAAAGTTCCTCAACAAAAGGAATGGAGACAGTGACAACAAAAATGGGCCTGAGTACAGCAGAGTGGGTGACAATGGTACAGGATAGGACAAGGTACCAATATTTTATTAATAGTGTCAACTCAAGGGCATCTATAACAATTAATGATATATTTCTAGGTAATTAAATACAAAGAAGAGTTAATTTGGTAGAGGAAGAAAGAAAAGGTAAAGATGTACTATCAGACTTTTTATAAAGATCTTAAATGCAAGAAGTTCCACAAATGCACATTAACATTCTATTTCTTTAAAATTCTTGTCTTTCTCTAACACAAAGTGCCTAAGTTTCTCTATGCTTCCTTTTGAGGTTTTGTTTTGTTTTGCTCTCATTGGGAAGGGGTAACAGCTAGTTGCCATCTTCAGTTCAGGAGCATTTTGTATCCTTGAACATCTTCAAGTTATCCTTTCAAATTATTATCTGTTCTAATAGACAAGCAGAATTATTTTGCAATTAAAATCTTATTAAGAATGGATATTTCATTGGTAAAATCCTATCACTTGCTTATTGTAGTGTTAGCTTAAAAGATGGTTTTTTTTATTATTTTTGTGTGCGTGTACCGTCAAATCAGGTCTGACGGGTACAGGAGGAGATTGCCCCTCCTTCCCCGGCAGAGCCTCTGGTGGATTCGAACCGTGCACCTCTGGGATTGTAGTTGCTGACATCCAAGCAGATATATGCACACCCATGTTTATTGCAGCTTTGTTCATAATAGCAAGGAGTTGGAAACAACCTAAGTGCCCATCAACAAACGAATGGATAGAGAAGCTGTGGTATATTCGCACAATGGAATACTATGCTGCATTTAAAAACAAGGAACTCATGCAATATTATTCAAAATGGTTGACTCTGGAGAACATTATGCTGAGTGAAATATCCCAGTCACAAAAGGACAAATATTACATGATGCCACTGTTGTAGAATGGGACCGTCCTTGGGGTTGGGGAGAGACTGAGTAAGATGGGTTCAATAATGTATACTGCACTGAAACAGAGGAGGGAGAGAACCGTTTAAAAGAGAGATATAACTGGGTATTTCTGTCATCACAGGAGACTAGAGCGAGGGCTACATGGTGGAGGGGACCTGGGGGAGGGTTTGTAAAACAATGAAAGAATCTTTTCTTTTACTTTTCCATAATTTTTGGACTCATGTACTTATAACTTGTTAGTCAAATTTGTGTCTTCTAGGTTGCAACACCCCCATGATACATCTTCAAGGATATGAACATGTACGGCCAAGCACAATCAATAAGAGTGCATCTAAATTCCAAAATCAATCTCCATAATAGTCTATGTGTTTCCTACTGCCAAAGGGGCCCTTTAGAGTAGTGAGAGAAGATCTTCACCCTGAAACCCACAGCGTCCCTTTTCAGCAGGAAGTAGCTAAGAGAATACGCCATCCCCTTTTCCTTATGACTCAGGGTGAAGTCTCTCTCAGGGAGGAGTGATAGGGAATGGCAAAGGACACACTGACAAAGAAGATTAATCAGAACTGGCTTTGACAAGCACTGTGGCATTTGGACAAGATCAAACTGGGAGGAGGGTAGAGAGAATAGTGCAACAATGAATGAGTGGAAGCCCAAAATCTCTGTAAATGTTTATGAAAATTAATAAAATATAATTATAGAAAAAAAAATGAGCAATTGATGGTCTATTCCATAATCAGCACCTGGCTTTGCTTTCACTGCTGATATTGAACTTCTCCAATGATTCCTTCCACAGATGTAATCAATCTGATTTCTGTGCATCTCATCAGGTGAAATTCATGTGTATAGTCTGTATTTATGTTTCTTATAGAAGGTAATTACAATAAATAAATCATTGCAAAAAAAAAAGATGGTTTTTTATAGCCTTTACTTTAACCCTCTCCAACTACCTTGACTGCAGATATATGGTCTTACAAATCAGTAACAGTTGTGGGACTAGGATAAGAGTAGAGTGCTTCTCATACTGATCAGCAAGAGTTGAGGGAGACTGGAGCAAGACCCTGGTGAGAGTAAGATCCTGGTAGCAAGACCCTGGTGATAGTGGTGAAGAAACTATGGCTTTGCTGTGGAGAAATTGGCAGGATGTAAACAGAGGAGCCCTGAGATAACTGCCAGAGTTAAGGACTTTGTTGCTCTTGTAGGATCATAGAAGGAAAAGCTGAATGCTGAACTGAAACCAGAGCCTGGGCTATCAGAGGATCTGTGCCTTGAGACTTCTGAACTTGCATTGGGTGATATTCTTTGTCTCCCACACTCTCCAACTTACTTCCCTAATAAACCCCACTTCCAGTGCCACAGTCTAAGAGTGAATAAACAAACCTCTTGCTGCTGGAATGGCTTCAGAGGAATCATGGGGCAGAGCTACAGGTTCTTTATCTGTTTTTTGTTCAGGAGCTGTGAAAGGCTGTGCTATTCTCACTCCTTCTGGCCTTTTTAGTGAGATGCTAATGACCCTATGCTCCTATATCTCATTTTCTACTCTCTAGATGGTTATATAAGACTGATTCTATAAGTTTAAAAATATTCTATACAATTGAGCAATGAAATATTGTTATCAATTATTAGATTTACTATAATTCATCTCTATGTAAATATACATGCTAAGCAGAATAGTTGCAAATTAATTTCCAATATTGTATTATTGGTTTTGTGTACCACTGAGTTGAAACTAAGAGCTGATGCTCAGAGGAGTTTCAGAGACAGTTAATCACATGTGAGGAGATTGCCCATCTTTCTTTTGTGGAGCATCTGGTGGATTTGAACCACAAGCCTTCGGGATTGTAGCACAGCTTCTTACCTCTAGAGCACCAGTGCTCCCTTATTTATTAAATTAATTTTGAGTTTGTTAAAACAATATTAAGTACTATATTGGAACACCAAACTTTACATAAAGGGGTTGGTTTGGTTTCCCATCTCCCTTTCCAGCAGACAACAGTTACTCCAGAAGTCTGATCAAAACAACCACCCCTGTTGTTTTTGTTGAGTACTATCTAGTTATATATGGTTTAGTTGGTATATGATATACCAATTGATGTATTTCAGCTAACAGATGCTGCCCTGGATGTGCTCACCAAGTTGTGCCAAGAAATCTGGAGAACAACCACTTGGCCAACTGACTAGAAGAGATTTATATT
>NW_006399768.1:6496809-6508388 GCF_000299155.1 Elephantulus edwardii | reverse complement strand
GTGTCAGAGGCAGTGCGATTGGCACAGGATAGAGCAGGGTTTAGGGCTCTTGTACATAGGGTCGCTATGAGTTGCAAATGACTCGACAGCACATAACAACAATAACAACAACAACAACTGTCTAGTTGGACCCAACTCATAGCTGACCCTCCAGTGAGGATTGATCATCATTCTCTCACAGAGCAGCTGGTGGAATGCCTTCAGGATTGCAGTGCAATTACCTTTCAAAGTTACGTATAAACAATTTTTGCTTATTCATTTATAATATCAAAGATAGAAACCAAACAGTTCAGTTCTACTGTGATTTAATCATTGTAAATATATTGGGAAAGCCATCAAAAAAGAGGAAGACCCTTGAAGGAATGGATTGACAGCCATTGTAACAGTTGTTGTTTTGCTGTTGTTTGCCATTGTGTAGGAACTGACTCCTCGCTGACCCTCCAGAAGCTTTCAGAGGCAATAAATCACATGGGAGGAGATTGTCCATCCTTCTGCAGAGCAGCTGTTGGATTCTAACAATGTGCCTTTCAGATTACAGTAGCTTCTTACTACTAGGCCACCAGCAATCTCCTTAAGCAAAGCAGCCATTGTGAGGATGGCACAGTATCCAGCTGTTTCATTTTGTTGTACACGGGGTCACTACCCATTGGAACTGACTTGAAAGCACCCAGCAATAGCCAAAATAAAGTGTGGAAACAATTTTCCACTATACCTTATACATATTAAAATGTTGTTATTAGGTGCTATTGGGTTGAGCATGACTCATAGTGAGCCTACGAACAAAAGATCTGAGCCCAATTCTATTCTAAACCATCCTTACACTTTCTGACATACAAGAGCCCATTGCAGCAGTCACCATATCAATCCACCTAGCAGAGGGTCTTCCTTTCCTTCACAGACCCTCCATCCTTTCCATTATGTCTTTATCCAAGGAATAGGCCCTCCTAGAAACATGTTCAAAGTATGGGGGGCAAAGCCTCATCGTTCTTGCCTCTAAAGAGCACTCCAACTGCACCCTCTCTAAGACATATCTGTTTATTCTCCTGGCCATCCATGGAATGTTCAGTGCTCTTCTCCAACACCACAGCTCAAAGGAGTCAATTCTCTTTCTGTAATGTTCTATTGATTATGCCCATAGAAAAAGAACACACATTATTGTATTGCAGAAAGCTGTGTCATACAGAAAAATATTTACCTCTGACTCTCACATATGGCAGATGTTGTTGTTGGCTGCCATCAAGTCAATTTTGACTCAGTGAACCTCATGTGACTGAGTAAAACTTCCCCATAACCATTTCTTGGCTGTGATCTTTGTAAGAACATATTGCCAGATCTTTCTCACATCAACACTACCCTTAAGCTTTACATGTAAATTATTCAGGGAAATTAAAATGACTTCCTACCTAAATCACTTTTCAAAGGAGAGAGGATTTTTCCTACCTGGTAGATCTAGAGATGAATAATATTCAGATTTCATTTGAGAGATACGTGATAATTCTCTTCCAAAGAAGAGTTAAATTAAGTCATTTTGTTTTATTTCTGAATGAAAGTGTCAGGTCTTACTTAGACATCTTTTGAAAACAAACCAGATGCGTGATTACAAGTATGTATATGTTGGCATGAGTGACTACTCATCACCATGGATATTATTCTAAGATGTTAGTGTTTAGAACAATTGGGAGAGGGAAAAGAAATTGTAATGATAAGTTTATCTAGCTAAAATTGAATAAAACTGACACAAAATTTTTAAGTGTCTATGCAAAGACAAATGTTCAGATTTTTAAATTAGATCTTATGATCTATACACCTGGGGCACTAGAGAAACATGGAGAGGAAAAGAAGACATTTTCTTAAGTCTGCAATCTTATACACACGTGCTTGGGAATACAGCTGGTTCACTTTTCCTTGAGCAGATGGGCCTTTGGCAAGAAGGAATAATCTGTACAACTACATACAAGGTGCATTAGTTTAATACTATTAGCTAAATTATTAACTATTAGATACAACATTTAAATAGAAATAATTAAAATAGGATGGGAATACTCATAGAAATAAATTTTTGCACCAGATTTACTCTATATTGTTGTTGTTAGGTGTCATCCAGTCAAGTATAATTCATAGTAACCCCAAGAACAAAGGATCTGAACCCATTAAGGTGTCATTTTTGCACACTTTGCCACCTTGTGGATAATCTGCAAAGTACAAGATTTCCACACTGCCCTGCCTTCCCCATATCCAGCCCAACATATTATTTTGGACTCTTAGATAGAATAGTAACCCCATGGGATCAGAGGAGAATGTCATAGGGTTTTCAAGGCTGCCACTTTTCAGAAGCAAATTGTTAGGCCTCTTTTCCAAGGCACCAACCTGTTGGCTTTCGATGTTGTTATTATTTACCGTTGTAATGGGACCAACTCATAGCTGACCCTCAATGAGGTTTCTCAGAGGCAGCAAATCACATGGGAAGAGATTGCCCCTTTTTCTCCTGAGGAGCAGCTAATGGATTCAAACCACGTGCCTTAGGATTGACAATATAACTTCTTACCCCTAGGCCACAAGAGTTCACCTGATGGCTAATGGTGATCAATAAATAGATAGATAGATAGATAGATACATACATACATACATACATACATACATACATACATACATAAATAGTTGTTAAATGAACAGTGAATAATCCCTCTATTCAAAGGCTGTTGTCATTGTCATTGAGTTGGAAACAACTAATATGTGACGCTTCACAGGGGTTTCAGAAACTATAAATCCAGTAGGAGGAGACTGTTCATTTTTCTCCTACACAGGAGTTGGTGAATTCCAATTGACTGGTTTTGAGTTGACTGCACAACTCCCTCTCTTTTAGCCACCAGAGATCCCAAAGATTATTATTACAAAGGAGCACGTAATACAAATTATCTGCACCAATATGATAACCAGAAACCTCACTTTTTAATTGAAATGAAAGTTGAAAATTATTTCAAAAATACTTGATGGGTCTATTTGTATCCATATGGTGAATTATGAAGAGGATATCTCATCTTTGTTTTGTGTAAACAGATAATCCAGATAATTAAAATTCTCATTCACTCATATATCACATAAAATTAAATCTTAGCTGGAAAATACATTTTCCACTTTGTCTGAAAACCTGTTACTAGTCTTCTTCTTACCTCAGGTCATGACAGTTGCTATTTCCGTTTCTGCAGTTCCAAACTGTGAATATGTTTTGGCCTCCTTTTTAAAAGAATGTATACAATTTTGTATTAATCTAGGGAAATAGATTATTTTCTCCTTCCTTTTCAAAATTGTATTTCATGTTTCTACTTCAGTGAGCCAGATATATATATACATACACACACACACACACAAATATCTCTGGATTTAATTTGAAATAAAGTTACTATATCATGTTGTTGTGTTTTTTATTTTTTTATTATATTTTCTTTCTTTTAAAAAAATAATTTTAATGAGCATTTATAGAGATTTTGGATTTCCATTCATTCATTGCTGCACTTCTCTCCCCGCCCATCCCTCATCCCCCCCAGTTCGCTCCTCTCTTTCAAAAGTAAAAGAACCACTCCTTCCCTGGTACACAATCCCCCCGCACCCCTCCCACCGCCCCAAGTACATTCCACTATGCAACCTTAATTGTGGACTCTTGTGATAACCATAAGACCCTATCATACATTGCTCTTAAATGATTCAGTCCCTCATCTGTTTCAGTGCAGTATACACAATTTATCCAGTTTTTCTCAGTCTTACCCCCACCCTGATATCTGTCCCAGTTTACAGCAGTGGCACCATGCAATATTTGTCCTTTTGCATCTGAGATATTTCACTCAGCATAATGTCCTCCAGGTTCACCCATTTTTAATAATATTTCATGAGTTCCTTGTTTTTCAATGCAGCGTAGTATTCCATTGTGTGAATATACCAGAGCTTCTCTATCCATTCGTTTGTTGATGGGCACCTGGGTTGTTTCCAACTCCTTGCTATTGTGAACAGAGCCACAATAAACATGGGTGTGCATTGTATCATGTTTTAAGATGGAATATTCTTCAAAGTGTCTTTTGTTTTTGAGATTTTCTTTTGAAAATTACCTTTAAAACGCAAAACATAGTACTATATCATAGCATCTTAAATTTTAAGTTGCAAAAATTCACTAGGTAATTCACCTCAAATTTCTCTCTCAGGATAATCATGTTCCTTTCTACAATCTGAAAAAGAACAACAACAAAAGAACCCAAAACCCAATAATCCTCAGAAGACACGCCATGTGACAATATGACAGTAGTTTGGTGAAAGACTTATTCCCTTTCAGTTTTCAAGTCAAGCTTATTTTAGAGTGACAATACCTAATATGACAAGATATTATGTTTTTATAATATATTGCTAAGGTAGAGATTAGATACTCTATTATTATTAATAGTTGAAACTAGGTAAATAGATTATGTAAAACTCACTTATGATTCACGGAAGCAATACTTTCCAGTGCTCATAGTCTTAAACAAATATGTACACACAGTCAAATAAAAATTAAATCCAAACAATCTTTATTTTGGCAAAGTGAATGGGAAATGAAACCTTACATACAAAACAATAGCAAAATTTTAAAATGACACATCTGAAGGAAACAGAATTTCTGAGGATGAGGAAAATCTAAGTTATGAGTTTAAAAATATTCAGATTTTAAAGATTTTTTAAACTGAAAGTTGAACTGCTAAGGTGACTTTTGCTCTTCTTATTTTTAAGAAACATTTTTATAAGCAAAATAATATCTTCTTTGTGTGACTGAGTATACATTATTATATATAAAAATATATAAATAGCAACATAAAGAATAATATTTTAATTATTTTAGTATATGTAAACAAATTTATTTCTTTCAACTGTGTCTCCAGAGTCAAGGTCTTTCGCATTTATTTGAACCAGCTATACATCTCATTTTCATAAAAGTCCCCAGAGGCAACAGTCATTCATTGTTACCTCAGCCTTCACAAAGTCAATACAGTGCAGAACGCTGTACTGTATAATAGACACCATGGAGCAGTCACAATCTCCCTCCTATTACTTTGTCAAGACTCCTTCAGGTACGAGATTAAAGCATTTTCTCTTATTATTATTATAAAATATTAATGGCCATACTAGTAGAACAAAAAAGATTATGTAGAAGAGCATGTCTTTTCCCTTGTAAGCTTGTATTGTTCGGAGAATCTCAATATTAATACCTACCACATGATCAATTGAGAACACAGATTATGTACAGAGTCCTGTGTTCACAGTACATTTTAATAAAATTGAGAAAGACAAGTTGGTGATATTCATAGGTTAAGAGTATTGCCTTTTACTATCAATATTTCTAATGATTCCTTGCAAGCATGCACTATTTTCTAATTTACATCTGAAAAATTAGAAGGGGGGGAAATGTTTAACTCCCCCCCCAAAGAGTTGAATGTTTTCCTTGGCTTTAGTAGAATGAATTCTGATTTTTCAGAGGGGTATATGTTAAGATTATTTAACAATATAACCTATAACCATACTGTTTCCTGTTTTGTAAAAAAGTTTACTGCTAAATAAGGTTGTGTATATTTTATGGCTTAATATAAAATTTGCTAAATATGAAATATGTGCTATTATTTGACAGGAGAACAATATTTTTTGTGCAAAACGTTATATTAAAGGATCATCGATTTAGAAAAACTGTTGCAAAAGACAAAGATAACTCATTTTAAAAAATATTGGCGATTTCATTTTCATTGTAACTACTCTAATAAAATTATGTGTTTTGTATGTGGTTATATTTTGTGTTCACTCTAAAATCACTCTTTTAATTACTCCCCCTCAACTCTTTAACAGTGTTCTGGGGCATGGCTAGCACAGACCATACCTAATTCCTTTCATTTTCTGAAGTGTAGCTTTGAAGAATCAAAAGTAAAGAAAAATAATTTACTGTCGTTAACACATCTCAATAGATACACAAATAAGGGAGTGGTGAGATGTGTGAACAAGGGAGTTCAGCCGCAAGGGACCGTGGATATATTATCATCTCTTTAGCTTCTTCTGTGGCTTCTGGGAAGAGAAGTAAGCAAATCCTCAAGCCTTGGGGAATTCTGGCCGTGAGGGGAGGGGTTACCTCTTTTCCTATTCTTCCTCCTCCAGGCTTCCTCTCCTGGCAGGTTTGTGTGTGGGTGAGGAGCAGAGACGATAAAAATAGAAGCAGCTCACTAAAGAGGGGGAGCCTGGCAAAATCCCTCCAAGATCCTCGCACCTTATCGGAGGAATACTTAAGACTTTACAATCACATCCTTTATCTCTCCGCCTTCCTTCTTGCTGGCCTGGGGCCCAGAATTTGGCGGATTTTGTGGTGTCTGCTGCAAAGGGGCTTAGAAGGCGTTTTAGAAGATTTAACTTTGGAGAGAAGGAAAGGAAGGGTTCTTCGGACCGCCCTGCTCTGTTCACATCCTTTTAGACAACAAAATATCCGGGAAGGATATTTGATGGATCCATACTCAAAATTATAAGGGAGTATTTCACCCGCCCCCAAGTATCAAGAGACAAATTTTCCAGAACTTTAGTGCCTGATTTCAAGTTTGTTTATAATCTTTCTTAGCTGTGTGTTTTGTTTGGATATGGTACTGACAGGAATTTTCAAAATGATGGGGTGAGAAATGAGCTGGGGAGGTATCTATCTAGAAGAACCTTGTTTGTCCCAGACCTTTACGTTACAGGAACACGCTCCCCAGGGCAGAGGCCAGGCGCAGGCTGGAGGCTAGGCTCTTGCAGCCACCGCAGGTTTTTGATGCCTCTGCCTGGTGAAAACAGTGAATCACAAAAGAAGTATTTTAAGATCTGATTGCTTAACGGGTTAGAGGGGAGAAGAGGAGGGGAAATATATGTAACTAGATGAACTCAGTCCTGCTCTTTCATTGCGCAATCAATCTGGCACTGGGTGCACAGACCATAGCTGCGGAGTCCTGAAGGAGTTCACGTGCTGGGAATAATTCCTCTTCCGAGGTAAATGCCACTTCCTCTATTTCCGAGATCAAAGCAATTCTTAAGCTCTTAAAGCAGGTGGACCCCACCCTCTGCCCTCGGGATGCAGGCGCGACTGTTGTCTGCGCACCCCTCTGCAACTCAGAATAAGAGTGGAGACTCGCAGTGTAGACGCAAACTAGAGAGAGTGGACATGCTTTTCAATTAACTGCGGAGTCTGAAATGGAATCCAATTGATCAAGGGGGACATGGAAATCTCAGTGCTCTGGAACTGCTGGGCACCGAGTATGACAGCTGTGGGAACTTGGACTTGCAGCACTGGCCCTTGGGACTGGTTGGTCACCCTTGCCTTAACTCAACGAATCCCAGCATAGTCTAAAAATCCAGGTTTACTGACCATTGTGTCATCAGCACATCCAGGACAGTGGCAAGATGCGGGGCTCTCTGGCTTTTTTTTTTTTTTTTTTTTTTTTTGCAAGCCACAGAGGCCCCAAGCAGGTTAAATAAAATAGAGTTGCTCATGATGCCCTATTACCCAGAGAATACTACCCAGAGAATTTCCAACCCCTTCGCCCCTTTTCCTGGTGAAATCCACACTTGTATTTTAAGGGGCCATCAATGGGCCTTGGTGCAGAAGATAGAGGCATTGCCAGAAGATGGCCTTTTGGTGGTTCAATAATCAGAGAAGAGACTATCCCATAATCTGATGTCACTTTTTTTAAAAAAAAATTACTTTTTTATTGGTTTTCTTACAAAGTTCGTATACATTGTGTTTTACACAATTCTTCATTCACATTGTGTTTCATACATCATTCTCATTCATTATGTTTCACCAAATTTATCACCATTGAACCTTCCCATTATTACCCTATCTTTTCTCTTGATCTGTCCCATTTATTTCCCCCTCCTTCCTCCACCCACCAAATGGTATAACGCTGTGGTTTCACCTCTACCCTTCCTCAGCCCTACCCCCTTTGAGTTAATAGTTATCCTTCTATTTTAAAATAATGGTCTTATGCAGTATTTGTCTTTATGAGACTGAGTTAATTTACTCAGCATAATCATCTCCAGCCTCGCCAAAGCGACTTAATATATATTTTTTTAAAATCATTGCTCCTGAGTGCTGCATAGTATTCCACTGTGTGAATGAACCACAATTTCTCAATCCATTCTGTTGTGGTTGGGCATTTTGATCTCCACAGGGGAATGCCAAGCTGTTTAAAGTGACACCCTCAATATCATACGCTACTGTTAGCTGCCATCTAGTCTGTCCCAGACTCAAACCTAAGGCTCACAACTAAAAGCTACCCTACAATGACATCCTCAGGTTCCATTAACTGCAGGCCCAGGTCCATTGTACTTCTTAGTCTGTTCATTGCCTGAACTTTGAAAGTTAATAGCGAGTATTTTAAAGCTCTGGCTGAACTGTTCTTTGACTATTTGCCTCTGGATTCTCCCTTTCCTCTTTGCTTTCTGTCTCCTCCACCCACTCCTTCACACAATCTTTCTGTTGTAAAGATAACAGAAACTGAGATTTTCGGTAGAAATGTTCACTAGTGCAATTTGCCTTTGTAACTTATTACTATCATTTTCAATATGTGCTTTCAGTTGAGTGTCCCCTGGAATACACTTGCAATTTCCTTTCTCAGTCATTTTGCCTCACATATCTCTGGATGTTAGACATCTAACACACAATAACAACCTAAAAACAGCAGACATCCAGCAGTTTCACAGATACTTCAGTGGATTCCAGGCACCTAACCTAACAGGGAAAAGGAATATCTCACAGAGCCCAGATACTGGGATCTATAGGGTGGGGGTGGTTTTGGAAAACTTTATAGGTAGGGAGGCATATGGTCAGGCAATCAACTTTCACCTTCTCTCAGCTTTTAAAATAGGTACTGGTTTTCATCCAGAGAACTCCACCCTCAGGCAGTCATCAGAGTTTGGCATTATTGTGTTAATTTCACACTATTCACATTAATTATTTTAAAACATATATACATACACATACATACACCCTCTAATGAACGCTTAGGTCAAAGAGAACTCAGACATCTCAGATTCCCTCTTAGCCTCTGTATTTTCCTTTATTTCTTTGTTTTAAAATCTGAATTAGAAAATTGTTAGCTACCAAAGTATTTATATTTCTGAAGCAAAAAGGCCACCAAGCAGTCTTATCTTTTTATTCTTATTGGAATGATCTCTCTCTCTCTTTCTCAATCTGTTTTAGTACAAAAGTAGAAAAATAGAAAAAACTTCAACCTTCAACTGTCAACTGTTTTCCAAACACCAGATTAATGTTCCCCAGGACTCAGTAGTAATGTGACCTTTCTGTTTTCAGATGTGTTTTCCAACATGTAATCGTTTGTTTGTTATGTCTCTCTGTACAGAAGAATAAGGAAAGCTGGGGGAAGGGGTGCTGGGTTGTCAGAGGAAGGAAAAGAAATGGGGTTTGTTCCCTTCTCAGCACAAGAAGGTTCAAAGCATATTATTTTAATTTTGAAGAGGATAATCATAAATGGGGGAAGGCACACACAAAACTCAGGCTGAAAAGAAATCAGAAGATTTGATGGCAAATTATTTAAGTAACAATACCTCTTAGAGAAAAAAAATATAATAAATGGATTTTTTAAAAGCTTATGACAGGGGATTTCTGAAATGGTGTGAGTAGTATAATTTACCTCTAGATTTTTTTTCACTTCTGATTCAAGCCTGTTTTTAGATTGTCATATACTGTAATAAAATTCTGAGAAGCTGGAAGATATACAATATGCAATATACATATAATAGGAAGATATACTATATATTTCTCTCTATATCCGATATACTTCTGAGATAGACAGTATATATAAATATATATGAAACATAATATCATAAAGTGTTATTCCCAGTATATTTTAAAACCAATATACTTAATAACTACCATTAAGGAAATTTACCAATGATGTGAATTCTGAGTTATAGATTCTGAATCAAATCTAAAACAACATACTAAAATTTATTATTCAGAAACTAGCTTCTATATTAAATCTACTTTTAGCATATCAAAATGTCACATATGCAATGAATATTTAAAGCTTGCTTTTTAAGACTGGCCAAATATTCAAACATTATACTTAAAAAAAAGTAATTAAGACTAACTTCTATTAGATGGCTTACTTCAAATAAGAAATTTTTAAAACAGCTTAACCGCACTTTAAAGGTTTTCTTTAACACAAGAATAAAGTCCGTTAAATACTTTTTTTCCATCAGTAAAATATCAGGCTGCTTCCAGGACCAGTTATTAAGTAAATATCTTCTCCTCCGCCCAATATCCAAAGACTAAATTGTTTTCGCCAATTAATCAACAGTTTTTACTGCTGGCATCAACCTAACTAAGGACTCCATTGTTTCAGTCCACTCCTTATTTCCTTTCTTACATCACCCCTTTTCAAATCGCTGCAATTTTTCCTCTTCCAGCCCATCGTAGAGAAATCGTGATTCCCAGGCTAGGAAATGATTTCTCTCGAAAAGCAGCTTTATTCCAGCGCCCCCCGGCCCCGCACCCCTCGCTCCTCTAATGGAACCTTTATCACCGGGAACAATTGCTGGGCCCACGCTTCCCACATGGAGGCTTGGCTGCCGCTTTACTTTATAGGCCCTTCCGCGGTTTTATGATTGGTTGCTGTGGTTGGAATGTTTATAGATAATAAACAACTAATCCATTTCTTGCCTAATGAATTGCCCCACCCGTGTTACCAGTTTAACACCCATAACTAGTTCCAGCATCAATGTGGGCCAACGAGCAGGGAGGTCGAAACCACCCGACTTCGCTGCGCTGCTGCCACTTAAAATCAAAGTCGAGGAACTCAAGGTCAGCAGACAGGGATTTCCCATTTTCCAATTCCTCTCCCCCGCGGCTCGACACCCTCCTTTTGGGCTTAGATCCACCCGCTCCTAGCTGCCTTTCAAGGTTCCAGGTTGGAAGGGTGAGTTCCAAAGATGCTTTTTCGTGAAGTAAAAATAAAAATAATTAAAAAAAATAATAATAAGTGAGCCCTTCCAGACTGGCGCGCCCGCAAGGATCAGCACTGCCAGTGACAAGCCAGAGAGGATGCGGGGACATCCCCAGTCGTTTGCCCCAACCTGGCTCGGAGGCACCCTCAGTAGGAGTTTTAGGCGAGAAGGCTCTAAAAAGCCTGACATTTACAAAGGCAGGCCCTTCTTCTCCCTGAAGACTGTAAAGGAAGCGCTGGGAGGGTGGACAGGGAGTGGGAAGTGCATAATCTAGTTAACACGTTCGAATTTAGTCTGCAATAAAGGAAAATGTACGTTCAAACTCCCAAGTGTGCTGGAAAACGTGGAGAATCTACCAAAAGCGCTGCAAGAACAGAAGAAACCCACGCCTGGGAGAGATTCTTTTATACACATTTTGGCAGCTGCATATGGCCTCCGTCAGTAGCTGAGGGTAGGGGTGTGATAAAGGTTGTTGGGGGGCCGGGAGGGGCCCGAGGGAAGCAGCATGGGATCCATCGTCTACCAGCTCTGCTTAGGGAGAGACCACTGTCTGGAGACAGAGAGAGAGAGAGAGAGAGAGAGAGAGA
>NW_006399768.1:6488388-6496709 GCF_000299155.1 Elephantulus edwardii | reverse complement strand
GAGAGAGAGAGAGAGAGAGAGAGAGAGAGAGAGAGAGAGATAGAGAGAGAGAGAGAGAGAGAGAGAGAGAAATCTGATGGGTGCTCGCCTCCCCTAAATGTCCCACCCAGAGGCTCGAAGCCTCAAGTTCTGAAAGAGGCAATTCCGTTCCCCAGATCCACTTAACTGTTTGTTAGCTGTGTTCTGAAAGCATTAACTTAAATAGTCTGAAAGTTCTCAGTTAGGATTTATAAATTTAATTTTAGAAATTAACCGCGTATGCTACCTGCCCACCGAGTTTCACAATCCCAAGATCTCTTCTCTCCAAGAAAGTGTAGGGTAAGAGTCCTCCGAAGAACCAAGCCAGGTGTGATATTATTTTCCTTTATTATAAAAAATAGGTGACGAAAAAATAAAAAAAATAGGTGATGTTGTTGAAGCTAAGGGTAGACTTCTGACAACTATTTTGTTTGTAAATCCCATTATTTCATGGAGGTGGGGAGGAGTGGAAAGAGAAGGGCTTCTAACTTTTTATTACTCAATTAACAACTGTTTATTTAGTGCCAGCGTCAAATGTTAGGCGGGCAAATGCTAGATTTCTGACCAAAAGGCTGGCAAGTGGAATCTACCCAGGGACTCCGTGGAGGAAAGGCCTGGCAATGAAACACTTCTGAAAAGTCCAGGTCTTGTAACCCTGAGAAGACGTCTTACTCTGTAACACGGGAAGTCCTACAAGGTAGATAACGCTGTCCTACAGGGTGGGAAGACAACTTTGATTTATTCGTTTCTAAGTTTGTTTAAGACTATGGAGATACAGCATTATTTTTTAAAAAGGAGATTAGAAACTAAAAGAAAAGAAAAGAAAGTGTCTTAGAACTTCCACTGTAGAGAGGAAGATTAAGATTACATTAAACCTCATTTAGGTCTGAGCATTGAGATGATAGGACTTAAACGGAAGAATAAGTATTTTTCCATCAACTAATTACCTATCTCATTATTACCTAAGAGATTTCTTTATCACGTGTATTTTCAGTCACACTGTCTTCCTTTCTCCCAGGTTTTCCCTCAAGTATGTGATGCTCAGGTAATAACAGATAACAGCAGCGCACGTTAATTTTTTTCACACAGCCCCTTTTCATCTGTAAGGAGTGGGGAAGGGGTGCTCCATGCCATTCTCAATAGATGTAGGTCACTCTTCAACCTGTGAAGCCTAGAGTTTATTATTCTTAGTAGTTTCTGAGGAATCTTGGCGCATGTATATGCCAGGATAACTTCAAAACAAAAAGCAGATTAGGTTTCTCTTGAGAGAAGGGGATTAGAAGAAGTAAGAATGCTGGTTCTTTCTAGATTTTGACTGATTTTTGCGAGCAGTTCTTTCAATCCTATCTTTCTCTCCTCTTCACCCTTTCAAAAAGACAAAACAAATAAACACACTCCCTTTCCTGTTCTTCTTAGGAAGGGACAGAAGTTAATAATTCCACGCAGGGCAAGGACTCCTTCAGAGGCTGAGCCTTGGTTCTTTATGGTTTTCTTCACACTCACTGCACACAATAAAACATTAATGTAAACTCCTTCACCACTAGGCCACCAGAGCTCTCCTTGTTGATTGTTACCCACAGAGAACAGAATGGAAAATAGCAAAGGAAAACGCAAAACAAAAACAAAGACATCGAAAGTTTATTGATTTTTTTCTTCTGCCTTTGCCGTTTAGTTTGAACCTGACTCATCAGAAATAAAAATAAATAAGCACATAGAACGTTGACGCGAGTCCACAGCTCTGTATGCGTGCGTGGTGGATCGAGAAAAGAAAATAAATCCTGCTTACTTAATGAAAGGAAGAAGAAGAAGGTAATTTGTGTAAATAAAACAGAGAAGATGCAGGAAAAGTCAGCTGCGACCATGGCTCCCTTCACAGATGCTTTTAGGGACTTCGGAAGCCTGAGCCACCAAACCTGTGTGGCCTGGACGCGGTAGCCTGGGGAAGCTGAGGCTTGTCCTGCGCGGAGCTGGCGCGCCTAAGGCAGTAGAGGGCTCGGCCTGGCTGTTTTACAGGGTTTAAAACGAGAATAGCCAGGCATCTAGTGCCTGCTCCCCTAGGAAGCACTGAGTGCATTGGAAAGCTGCACGCTAGGAAAGCTTTTTCTGAACTTGACCAGCAGCAGACTGTGAGGCAAGAGGGATTCTTACCTGCTGGAAGGTACAACTGGAGCTTTGGATGCCCACTTGACCTTGCTAGCGGCAGTAGGCACAGTGTGCGCTGCTGCCTGGAATCTGTGGAGCTCGGGCGTGAGAGGACCTGTTCCCTGAGCGGTGGCGCCACAGTATTGGGGGCTTCCAGGGTCATTCTTCAGCCCCCAAATAATATGCTGGGTGTCTCTTTAATGAGTGTGAGAAGGCTCAGAATCTCAACCTGTAAAAAGAAAATATGCATGAGAAAGTACTTTGTCAACTCTAAAGGCCAAGATAATTACTATGCCTATCTGACAAGTTTCTATATAAATGCAAGGACAATCGGTTTTAAAAAAAACCTAGGTAGCGTTGTGGTTTCGTTTTACTAAAATTGTTCACCCCTCTGCCACTCCCACACTCACCCTTAGTCAACATTTATCGTAACTTTACTTACTAAACACCCGGTCTTGTTGCTTTTTTCTTCTTTCGCAAAGTTCAGCTTTCTAGCCACAGACCTGGTATTAGAATTAACCAACGATCACCTCATTTCAGGAACTCAGAATTAATGTGTGCCGCGGCATGGTTAAAAGAAACATTTTCCAGTGTAAGTCTGCTGCAGATGTAGACGAAATAATTTGTACATATTGAGTCTGAGATGACTCAATCTTATCACTTTCATGTGATGAATAAACGGCATTTGACAAATTGTGGAGGTTAAATAAATCCTCTGTTCTTACTTTACTGTAGGCAGAATAGAATAATGGATATAGAGCACTACATTCTATTTTAACTCCTTAGGTGGCCTTGTAATGGTAACTTTCTATGTAAAAATAGGCATACTAAAAGTTAATCTGTGTAACAGATTGTGTGTATGCTCAGAAATTTGAGAATTCTCTTGCTTGACTTTGGGGAAGGATGGGCACCTTTTGTAAACAGAGCTCAGGATGAATGTATGGTTGGTTTTAATGTGGGTATTAGCAACAAATGAAGACTTTCAGAGGAAAATTAATTAAAACAATACTATACACAGTTTACTTAATAGAAGAATAAAGAACTTCCATTAACAACAAAAATTTCATTGGTCTGGTGAAAGGAGCTCTACTGACGAAGGGGAAGAGTCCCATGAAGAATGCTTCCCGCCCCTTGCTCTGTTGGTCCACAGACCTCAACCCTCTGAATCTAGGTGTTCTCTCATTGCTTTCTAACACTCAGGGTTCTGTTCCTTTTCTCCAGTCTCCTGTGTTACACTCCCCAACCACAGAGTGACTTGCATTGTTATGCTGACTCAGGGAACCATTCTGCAAGTCCATCCTCCATCAAAGTTGTCTAGGTTAATTCACTACTAAGTACTAAGAGTTAATAGATAAATTCATTTATATGCAAGTGCGGATGGCTTAAGGAAGCTTTGGTGGAATAGCATTTTGTGAGGAGCTGAGTTAATAACCCAAATGCCACACATCTCTGGAAGTTTGAATCCACTAGAGGTTCAACTGGACAAAGATGGGCAGTCTTCACCTGAGTTACTTACAGCCTCAGAAATACATTGGAGGGTCATTTATGAGTCAATTATAACTCTATTACAATGAGTATGCTTTTTGAAAAATCTCCAGTTGATGAATCAATGGACTCTCCATTCCAAACTAGTAGTATAAACCCAAATCCAACCTATTTGCCATTAAGTCAATTGCATTAATAAATTCCATTACCAAAGGATTTCTGAGACTTTAAATTGTTACAAGAGATGGCTTCCCTAATTGTCTTTCCAGAAGCAGCTGGAAAATTAGAGTTGAAGACCTTTCTGTTAGCAGTGCGACATGTCCATCATGCTTTATTATATTATTATTCCACAATATAGCTTCATTTCAGCACCTTAAGATAGGTAGAAATAGCAGCGGAAATAGTTGGCAGCTATATAATTCCTAAACAACTTGCTTCCGGAAACTCTATGAACTTTGATAAATATCGATAATTGCAGAGGGACTTCAGGCCTTTTGTTCATAGGGTCACTGTGAGTTGTGCTCGACTTGAAGACAATCAACAACAACAATTCCACGAGAAGACTTCTTTTTGAGGGAAGGTGTCATATACCTGTATTCTGAACTAGCCAACCACCACTTTTAGTGGTGAGCGGCGTCAGTAGTGGTAATTTTTTTACTTGGACGTTTAATCCACGAAACTAATGAAAGAAATATAGCTCTGGTGCTGAAGAGAGGGTAGTGGACCTAGAACTTGAGAAACGAGGTCAGTGGTAGGACCTACCCTCCATCTTTCCCTTGCTTTCCGGATAGTACAGTGCAACAGCTATTGTTCTGCATGAAATTGTGCAGAAGAGAGATGTAGATATGCCTGTAGATTTAAGGAATAATTAATTAGAAGTTGATAAATATGCTATAATTAGAAGTAATATTAGCCAACATACATGAGAATAATCATTTCTCTCTCTTCTCTCTCTCTCTGATGGATAGAATGAGGAGATTCTCTGTTCTTAGAATGACCATTATATAGATATAGATATAGATATAGATATACACACACAATTATTTTAGGTAAGAAAATAATTTTATGTCTTCCTTGATGCAAAAGTTTAATATTATCACCATCTGTGTTGAGGAATGTATATTAGAAGAATCGCAATACGAAGTCTGGGAAGAGAGCCACGGAATGAAATACTGTGAAAGTTGTGGAGGTATTTCCCCTGTTAGCTCCATTCACAACAGGTCAGGACGAACTGATAACAGCTGCAGAAACAATTGGGGGATTTATTCATAAAATCAAAGGCAAAATGCCAGATGGCAACCAACCAAAAGAATCAAGGATGGAGAGGATTACTAAATGCTGGTGAAACAAGGAACAAGTCCTTTGGGGACGAAATATCTCTCTCCCTGTGCTTTTGTTAAAATGTAGAGAAAGTGTTTTCTTCCCCAAATGGCAATTGATATGATGTAAAAGAAAAGCAATAGGTGTTTGTAAATGAGAAAATTTATCCAAGGAGAAAAAACAATTTTCTTAGGGCCATTGAGAATGCTCTGTCGTTTTCTTGTCTCTCTTCATAATCTCTATGTAACCCAGAAACAACTAGTAAAAGAAAAGAATCTTTGCTTCTTTAATTACTTCCTGCATATTTGACAACTACCCCAGTCTCATTGACTATTCTGCTTCAAAATAGACCATTCTTTCAAAGACAGAGCAATTATTTAAGGACACTTATTTCCCTTGCTATATATCATGCCTATCAAAACTAAATGTTTCCAACCTATCTTAATAGTGTCTTAACATCTCACTGGAACAATGTGTTTAGTAGTTAAACATTTCTTAATATCTCTGTTGGTGAATACTAAATTTTTGAAATAATGATGTAGTCAAAATCTGAAAAAAAGCCCCTCCTCATAAAATAAACAAAACCCAGAATAAAATTTATCAAAATTGAAGGTAAGAAATTCAATCTAGAATAATTAATTGATTCCAACTTAACCTCATTCTCACTTGTATTATTGACAACTTACTATGATTTTTTTTTTTTTTTACTTTTGAATGAGCCCAGGTATGCAGTGATCAAAGCACTTGGGTATAAACCAAAAGGTTAGCAGTTCATACCTGCCAGTAGCTCCTCAGAAGAAATATACGTGATAATCAGCTTCTGTAAAGATTATATCCTTGGAAACCCTATGGGAAAGTTTTACTTTATCCTGGAAGATTACTGAGAGTAGCAATTTACTTAGCAGTATCAGGTTAGGCAAAAAAAAAAATCTTTTAAATATCACTAGGTACATATTTAAACTAGTTTTTTCTTCTTAGCTCTTTTTTAAGTATTAATACATCTTATAATAATCCTACTAAGATGTTGTCATTTCAGAATATTACATATGTTTAAAATTATTACAGAGAGCTACATAGCAGTTTGGAAGCAGAGAAGCAGTAACAAGGTGGGTGGGCCCTCATGTCATTCCTAATACATGCTATGTGAAATGGAGATGAATGCAATTTTGAAAAAAAATTCAATGCAAAGCATGCCTTCAGAGAACTTGGAATGCTGCAGGGAATGAGAGATTTCCAAAATGAAACAAAATCATCCATTACAAATCAGTGATTCTGTTAATCTTTCTATCAGCATATGTATCAGAGCCATAGGAAATTTGGTAATGTGTGCTTGTATCTGGAACATATTAGACTATCGTAGTAAAATAGTGCACATCTGCATATGTGATTAACCATGCTTTAATTTTCCTTTAATAGCTTCATATGTGGAGAAATGTTTAGAAAAAACACATTGCTTGCTTTCTTATCCTTCTTAATTGAGGAGGAAGGTGGAGGAAATTTAGTCTTTTCATTGAATTGTCTATCTAAACTTGAAAGAATTGTATAATCAGTTTATAAATATGTGTGTAACAGAGATTTATGTAAAGAAGCCAAGACTCACAGGCTCCATAAATGAAAGATACTACATAAGTGCATAAATTATTAAATACTTATGGAGGTAGTAGGTATATACTATTTGTCACAAAATACAATTCAAGACAATCAATTATATTCATCTTTAATAAAATATCTGTGGAAAAAGACACAAGAACTTGATCAATTTGCTGTTTCCAGGAGAAAAACTTCATGGTTGGAATACAGGATTGAGAGGAAGTTGTGGAGTTTTTGTTGTTTTATACTTGTTTTTACCCCTTGAATTTTGAACACCTAGAATGTATTACCTGTTCCAAAGCTTACAAACTAATTAAACACAAAATTAATTTTTTCAAGTAATGGTTCAAATGGACATCAGTATGCCTTGAAATTCTGTAGGGGTCTTAATAAAGACACAGTAATCAGAATTGAATATTAGAAGACAGATACCATTTGAATAGACTGAAAGGAGTACTCCAGATAAGACAGCTGTATAGCCGTAATATCAGTTGTGAGCAGCTTTGGAGCTTTTTAGCAAAGGAAATGAGCCTCTTGATTATCTTCAGTGTAGATTGGGATAGAAGAGAAGACAGACTAACATTCTAGGCAAGGAGTTTGGAGTGTAAGTGATAGCGGTAGTTTACATGGAGCAATAAGAGTAAGACAAAGTGCCTAGCGCCTGAGGAGAGCCAAAATTCTGAAGTCCCCAAAAGTGGGTCACTCACCACCAATGAACATTCGATTCTTATGGGTTAAAAAGAGTAGGGGCTCAAAATGCAGAGCCATGTATTTAGAGACATTGAAGGAGATTAAAAATATGCCATTTGGAGGATAAAGTTAGCATGCATAACCTCCTCCCACCTTGCATTATATATATATATATATACACAGGTTGTAAAAGAAACACCCCTATTGGCTTAACTCTTCCAAGGGGAGATGGGCTCTTCTGAGAACTTTCATTATTTCAGTTTGTCTCTAATGTGAAACAAGAGGCTTGAATTTATAAAATGGAGCGAGATTTTGATGCATTGTTTTTATTCCAAATGTTAATTTATGTGCCATTCCAAGAAAATTGAATAGTTATTAGAATAAATTTATTTTTGTTCCATGTTGTCTGAGTATCTGGAAATAAATTTAAATTTTCACCAGCCAGAAAACAGTAATTTAAACACATGTGCACAAGTATACACAGCCCTATAATAAACAGAGTGCAATTATAAAATAAAAACCAGAAGTTTATATTAGCATTCCAAATCCAAATATCATAGAAGTATATGCTTGCGTGAGTGTGTGTGTGTGTGTGTGTGTGTATAAATATAACAAGTTAGAACATTATGTGCAGGCTGCAAATATCAATGTGCAACTAAATACTGTCATATACATATTTTAGAGTACTATAATTTGAGAAAAGAATTTTTAATGCTTTTTAGAACAATCTATAATAAATGTACACTGGGTTGAAAGGCAAAAAAAAAAGGAGTTAGGGGGTGAGGTAATGTTACTTTAATTCTTGATTTATAGTTAATTTTTGATAAATGTATTATCATTAGGTACCATTGAATTGGAACCAATTCATAGCTAACTTTCCAGTCGGTTTTCAGAGGCAGTAAATTGCATGGAAGGATCTTTTAACAACTGGGATCTAGAGGGAAGAGAAAAGACCAGAGAATGGCCAAAATTATTGGGACAGCTATTGCTGCCAGTTTAGGGCCTGTGTCAGGAAAAGGAAGTCTTACTCATATACAGTGCCACCCAAAGGTAATAAAGGAGGTCAGAATTGCTTC
>NW_006399768.1:6473109-6487254 GCF_000299155.1 Elephantulus edwardii | reverse complement strand
AAAAAATGTATGGGAGGAGATTACCTATTTTTCTCCCACTGGTAGGTTTGAACCCTGTACCTGTGAGTCCTTACTATTAAGCCACCAGAGCATATACTTTAATTAGTGTACATATTCATGAAAGTGGTCACAAGGTAGAATCCAGATTTTTAGTACTTAAAGTGGTAAGAAAATAAGGGCACTTGAGTTGAGATCAAAATAATCCAGTCCAATTAATATTTGTTAAATATTTAATATGCATTAGACCACTAATACATGTCAGAAACACTGAGGACATAGCCTGGAAAAAGGCAGCTAAAACCTCCGCCTTAATGGAGTTTGCAGAACTCTTGCAAAGAGAAATATTAACCATAAACACCCAATACTGAGTGGACTTCAAACTCTAAAATAAGAAAAATGGGTGTTCATAGAGCTTATGGGAATAAAATACTAGAAATGGAAAAAGAACCTGCAGGAATGTGATAGAGGTACTTGAAATACTCTTTCCCCCAACTGAATCCCAGTTTATTCTCAGGTGTAGTGGCAAAAGTCAATGGAGAGGATAGGAGCAGATAATGGCTGATGGCAAGCCCCAGGGGAAGGACACAGGTGAGGAAAGAAGCACTGTTGTTGAGTCAAATACTACTCATAGCAACCCTATGAACACTAGATTTGAGCCTTATTCTATCCTCTGCCATAATCAGCATCTCTAACACATGTGGGCTTATTGCTGCAGTCTCTGTGTCAATCCATCTCACTGAGGGTCTGCCCCTCTTTCAATGGCCCTCCACCTTTCCAAGAATGAAGTCCCTTTTTAAACAATCTGCTAGCAACATGCCCGAAGTATGTCAGACAAAGCTTTGCTATCCTTGCTTCTAAAGAGCATTCAGGCTGCGCTTTTTACAAGACTTATCTGTTCTCTTGGAAGTCCATGGGATATTTAGTACTCTTCTAGTACATCATAGCCCAAAGGCATCAATTCTTCTTGTCATCTTTTTTTCATAGACCATGTCTCACAGTCATAGCAAGTGACTGAAAAGACCATGTTCTGAATCAGGTGCTCCTTAGTCATCAAACTAACATCACTCTGATTTTTGAAGAGGCCCTTGACAACAGACTTGCCCAATGTAACTTCTCCTGATATCTCGACTGCTGCTACCAAGTGTATTGATTGTGGATCCAAGCAAGATGAAATCATTGACAATTTCAATCTTTTCTCCTCTATCTATCATAAGTTGCTTATTGGTCTGGTTGTGAGGATTTTTGTATTCTTCAGGTAGAGATGCAATCCATAAGAAGGCTGTGGTCTTTCTGTAGATCTTTTGCAGCAAGTGTTTCAAGCCCCCTCACTTTTTCAGCAAACAAGGTATTGTCATCTGCATAATGCAGGCAAGTCATTAATGAATCTTCCTCATTCTTCTCCATAGAACCCAGCTTCTTGAACGATTGTTCAGTATATAAGGTTTAAGTAAGTATGGAGAAAGGATACAATTCTTAAGCATAGGTGGAGAAATTTGTGTGTGGGGAAGGACTAATATTTTTGAGGCAAAAAGGAAGGAAATAAAAACCATAGTGGAGGTATATGCTGTTTAGAAGTTGAGATAAGGAAAGGTTGGAGTATTTGAGATTGGAATGTCAACCTTAGAGTTTAACAGTGGCTTGAGAAATACAGTTTGGAATAACTATTGGAAAAGCATGTTAGAATTAATTAACTTCATTCATTTTCAGGGATTTAAAATTTCACTATTAACTCATTAACGCTAACTCATGGCAGTGGTATGGCAAATGCAGGCATGATAATGTGTACATAGAATCTGCAGTGCTGAAATGGACTTTGATATACGGCAACAACAATCCAGCATCATTAGTTTGAAAAGCTTTTCAAAAGCATGCTTTCAAGGTTGTGGCTGTGTACTGTCGAGTCAGAACCAAGCCATAGTTGACCCTCTGGCGGGTTTTCAGAGGCAGTTGATAGATAACATAAGAGATGATTGCCCAGACTTCTCCTCAATAGAAAGCTTTAAAACTAGTTGTTGCTTTTGTGTACTGTTGATTTGACACCAACTCATTACCTGACTCTGCAGAAGGTTTTCAGAGGCAGTAAATTGCGTGGAAGGAGAATACTCGTTTTTCTCCTAGCACAGAGCAGCTGGTGGATTTGAACCGTGTGCCTTTGAATGACAGTACAGTTTCTTATCACTAGACCACCAAAGTAGGAGTGTATAAATGGCATTTGAATTTTATTTCATATAAGAATAGAATATGTTACTAAAGAATCCTTATATGGACTAACAATGGTAATAATAATAGAGTGAATAATTGAGATAATAGATTTTTAAACTTGCTTGAAATTATCACCAGATCTCACCACCACAGGTGAGGAAAGGCTCTTTTTAGTGATCTCTATGTTGCTCCTTTATGAAGTGTGTTGGAAAGGGAAGGAAGGACTCAGAAGATTGGCATGGTGGTAGACTGGAGTCAGGAGACTGAGTTCCAGGCCTCTAGTCTCAAGGCCAGTTTCAGATAAAAGCAACTGGCAAGTGAGAAACTATGTGAAGGATTGTCTCTGGTGATAAGGTGATAAACAAGACTGATATGTCTGGAATGGCAGCAGTAGCGTTTGTGCCGGACGGCTATGGAAGTAAAGGAGCAGACAAGTGGACAGGTTTGGGGGTGAGGGTGGTGTTTGATGAGTGCAGGCACCTCATTTACAGCTGCATTCTCCTGCATGGAGAGAGGCTCCCCTCTCCTTTAGTTCAACTAAGAAAGCTCAGCCTGAGAGGATGCAGGGTACTAATCTAAAATGTGTAGAAGAGGAGTGTAATCCAGATTTAGTAAACAGGAAAATAAAAAATTTCTTTCTAGAAACAGCAAACCAAACCAAAACCAGTGTCTTCTAGTTGAGTCCAGCTTATAGCAAAACAATAGGTCAGAGTAGAAAGTTCCACAGGGTTTCCAGGGCTGTAAATCTTTACAGAAGCGGCTGCTCTATCTTTCTCCTAAGGAGCAACTGATAGATTTGAACTGCCAAACTTTCAGGTAACAGTCAAGCACTTAACCACTGTGTCCCCAAAGCTCTTTGTTAGAGATTTAGCAGTTTCCTGGAAACATAGCATTGATCTATTAGTAGATATTTTAATGAATATTAAAATGTTCATATTATGCTGTCATACACACTATAGAAAAATATCTCCTTGTCATTTAGTTGTAATTATATTTCCATTTTGTTAAATAGTTTTGCTTAGGAAGCTGTTTTATACTACATGATAAATGAAGTATAAAGAGTTGTAACAACTTAAAAATAAGTACAATTTCATCCTTGCTATATTTCACAGGACATTAGAAGTCAGTCTGTCCTCATTATTACTATTTTTTTAATTTAAATTTGTCTATCAGTCTAAACATTTAAAGTCATATAACCTTTTTAAATGAAAATTCTGGATGTGATCATTGCATAGAATTAAAGTCCCAGTAAAATATGGGAAGAAGGAAGGTAAGGGGAGGTCAGATAGTGTTACTTGATAAAAGAAGACAGTAATATTTAAAATGAGGTAAGTGTTGCCCCGATTTATGATGTATTTTATCTGCAGAAGAAACCATAGTTTATCGTGGTGTCATTCAACTTGAATCGTCAGCTGTATATCTTTGACTTTTTGAATGTAACTGTTGAAAGGAAAAGATTTTCAGAGATGTGAGCTATGAGACAGATCAAACGCTTGAAGCAATTTTGCTTTGCTAGTTCAAATACATTTTTATTGAAACTTATTTTGTTGTCATGCATGTATAAATATTTTATTATAACAGTTAAAGAGGATGAAGGTCATAGTATGGCTAAGTGTTGTGAACAGACAGGCAAGTAAGAATTTAAACATCCTTATACCTAAAAATCTTTGGTCTCTGTAATTTTTGCAGTGGTTATTTTTATCCATAAATTGCCATAAATTCTATCTTAGAAACTAGAAATTAATTTAAGATGCTAGACTCACAGACTAAATTTAATAATAAATTTAAGAAACATAAATCTTTGTAAGATAGTAGGAAGCAATAGTTCTAGTATCTTAGGAAGCTATCCTTGCATACCTTGTATAACTGTTTTTTATTTTCTTTTATGTCTCTGCTTGTGCTTATTATTTTGAACTGGTAGCCCTGTCACTGGTCATTAAAAATTACAGCTACTTAATATTCAATACTTTCGTAATAATTTATTAATTTGGTTTAAGTTTAGTTGGATTTAGTTTCAGATGTTCTCACTACATTAACATTTATTCCCCTTTAAGTATTTTTAGTTATGAAGGAAAAGATATCTTTCTTCAATTATGGAAACAGATTTTCCTCATTTTTAACATTCCTTTTTTTTTCCAAGAGATCATTCTTAGTTTAGAATTAAGGATAAAAATAAACCATTAGAAATACCCTAGAATTATTAATAAAATGAGTGAATGAGCAAAAATACAGTCTTAGTACAGGAAAGAATTTAAGTTCTTTAAATATTTATTGTTGAAGTTCATTAATCCCAAACAATTAAAGTGATTTAATTTAAAATATTCAGTTGAAAAGATGATTAAGAGTAAGAAAAGACATACCTATATGCTAGGCATTTAAAATATTTTGTCTTTCCATTTTAATTTTATTGATAACTGTTACTAAAATAATTGAAATTTAACTAGCTTTTCTGTGTTCTTTTTGTCAACTTCTTACTTAAGAATGATTGCCTAGGATGTGTTCTTGCTCCTGTCTTTAGTACCATCAACAGAGCTGTGACTTGGTATATCAGGAGAAACAAAATAAAATAAGAATTGTGAATCACAAAGTAAAAAACCCAATAACCTTTATGTCATATACAGATTGTTCATTTTCTGTGCTCTAACTTAATTCTCCAAAGAGAAAAAAAACCCACAGTTTTACTTTAAGGGACTTTAAAAAATGATAAAGGGACCTGGTGTTTTGAGTCAGTGTAGCAATTTGTACAAGGAGCTTAGAAACTCTCATATAATTCTTAGTATTATTTAGAGAACAGCAACTTGAAGGATTCTGATGCCCTGTATATCTTATCCCAGGCTTTATTAGAATGTTTACAAAAATACTCACTTCATAATTCACATCCTTTCTTAGAGCAGCAACTATAAAGCAGCAAACATATGACAGATGTGTGCGTGTGTGTCTTTTCTGTCCTGTTTAGGTTCTCTTGAGAGGTTTTGCTTTTTTTTTTTTTACAGAAAATCATTAGTGGATTGTATTAACATGCTTTTATTTGCTTGTGTCTTTTTAAAGGGTTGCTTAAATACTGTATTTTCATTAGGTCCATTAGGTAACTATCGTGTAGTTTATGAATTTAAGATAGAACCCTATGCCAAATTAAAGTTTAATGTAGCTTATAGTAATAAAATACCTTTAAACATTTTCCTCATTCTTTGCTATTTCAAAAACTCGTCTTCAATATCCGCTTGCCTTTTATTTATTTATTTATTTATTTTAACAAGGTGAATATAATGTGGAAAAGAAGTTTTGGAAAACTCTGAAAGCATCTTATGGAAAATTTGGGAATAAGAAGTCTCATAATTTCTTACAATTGTATAGTGAATGATAATTATTAGAAATGTGCTTGAAAAGTACATGGTAAACACAAAAAAGAAACTAGACATTATAGACAACAAAAAGTAGAACTATGAAAAGCACCTTTATTCATTAGTGCTATTTCTTAAATAAAAGCTACACAACATGCTACATCAAATATGTTAATACTGAAATCAACATACATAAAAAATAATGTTTATTCCTGTTATTAATACAATGAGTAGCTTAAGTGAATTGCTTAAAGTTGATTGATTCTGTTAATTAATATTACTTATGGAATTAATACCAATTTAGATAAAACCTCAATTTTTAAAATAATCTCTGAATCCCTGATTCAAAGAAAGAAACAAAAAAAGGAAAAGAGATTTCTTCCTTGTGTAATAAAAGTTCTGCTGCTGCAAAATCTTTTTTGTTACTTAGACAGCTTATGTGTAACATTCTAAGGGAACATCTCATTATATTTCATGGTAAATCTCAAAATGGTACTCTAACTAGACGAATGGACGGTCAATTTAATATCCTCTGTATTTGCAAATGATAAGTGGCCATTTCTTAAAACATGATAAAATGTTGGCTTAAGACAATCCAAATGGTGTTTTCATCTCTGCTTTCTTTTTCCTCAACTTTATTTTCTTCTTTCCTTTGCATTCTCTATATTATAAGAAAGTACGTTTTCATTGTTTTTGTTATCCCTAGTTTCATTAGTAGCCTTTTCAGATAAAATTTTAAAGTTTGGGTCAGTATATTCTTCCTGGATATTGCATAAAATGTCAGTTTATATTCTGTTTTGGGGACATAAACATCAATGTTTAGTGGTTTTAAAGGGAGTTTTTGCGAAACTTTCCCAGCACAGTCATTAAATAACTTCTAATTAACTGAACACTTTAGATTTTTGGTTGCTTTTTAAGTATAAGTACTTTAAAAGTACTTCTTGGATGATGACAGTTTAAAAAACTCTTTTAGAGTAAATATTGTTAATAAAATTAATTAAGTGGTGAAAATATTTTGCAGATTCCTTGCATTTATTTCAATGCTAATTTTTAACATTTTCAGTTATTTTTAGAAATTTCTATAGCTGCTTAAGACACATACAACTGAATTATGAAAAATGAATTACAAGTAGCTTGACTGATTTATTTCTGATACTTTTTATAACTTAAAATGACTTCTCATTTTCCCTGTTAGGTGCTGTGTTACTTACTAAAAGGAAAATATAAGAAAATGAAATTAAATCAAACTAATAAATTGCCAGACACTTTAAAAAAACACATCTGATTCAGAAGCATGTCCTATAATATTTTTTCTGTTTGATAGTTTTTAGTAATTATATACTAAAAATAAGTAAAATGTTGTCTCACCTTTATCTGTCCACCCACCCATTAGCTTGTCTGACCATTTATCACAATCAGTCATTTGTCAACATGAAAAGAATCATTCAAGGAATTGACCTGAAGTGTACTGACAAATGATTTTATTAACTAACCTTAATAGTACTATATTTGAGGGAAAAACTACTTCGCCTTCATAACTGAAAACTATAAAACAACTAAAATGCAGATCTCACTAAATATTACTAATTAAAGTTAACATGGTTTCAGTAATTAAGCATACTTAGAATTAAATTATTACTAAACTCTTCACTAAAGTCTGATGTAAAAGTAAATTCAGATCTAAAAGCTTTAACAAGAATTCACCTCAAATTAACAATTGATTGTCATTGGACTCATATCTTCTCCTAGAACTAAAAAGCCATTCTGTGGCCTGAATTATCTTATTATTATGAATATTTTCTGATAATTGAACATAGATACTTTATTAAAGATGACATTTTAGGAATTAAGTTACTTCGAGAAGGCTGAAATATTGCTGACTTTGAAGTTTAACAATTGCAAAAATGTATTATCATTTTGAATTTTGATCTTGTGTTTTTTTCTCTAAGAAAACACAACAGCAAAAACTACAACAAGAAATTAAACCTTTCTGCCTGTTGCATTGCTACAATTCTTCCCTCAGAAGACAGGGCTATGAAAATCTGCAATAGCCTTCAATGTGGCTTGATGAATAGCAAGAGAGCTTAGTGGAAATGTTGAACTCCTTCATGATTAAAAAGCAAACCTTTAATGTAGTTTTTGTTTACCATGTCATAAGTGCAGCGTTGGAAGTTACTGCCAAAGAGTCATTGGAACAGGCATCAGTAAGGCAATGTCAGCCAGCCAATGCTTTGAAAATGATTCAGTTCCTCTAGCCCTTATGACTAAAATAATATCCAGTGGCTCCAGCCCCAAGCCTGGTTAATGCATCTGTCCAGAACACATAATTACTCGGTCATAACATTCCCCCGGCCACCAGCCAACAAACCAATCAGCATTTCTTCCTAACTCACCAGAATTTTTGCTGTGTCAAACTGTTTGATCTTTAGGTAGTAAAAATGCAAAAAATGGAAGGACACTGCACTGGAAGGTTTTAATTTAGAATAGTTTCTCATGGAAATTAAATTTGAAGAGAAACATGTTTTTGTTGTCATGACTGAAGTTGAAATTTTAATTTGCTATACCTTTAAATATCATGTACTTTGTTTTTTGTCAGAAAATGCATTTTTCAGTCATTGTAGTAGAGAAATATCCTAAAACCAAAATAATGATGAATATGTCTTTAGTTACTATTAAAAACTATTGTTACCAAAACATTAGCAGATATAATCGGAAAAAAAATACTATCTTTTTGGTTAACCTAAATATATCACATGTTTATCAATGTGAGATTTACTCACATCGCTTTCAGAAAAGCAAATAAGGAAGTTATTTATATGTAGGTATAAGTACATAATTGTGAGTCAGTTATAAAAGGTTTTTACACACATTCAGTAAATTTGCCTAATTGCTAACAAAATCCTTGAAAATATTCTTTGTCAAATTATTTTGTTTTTCCATATTCCCTATAAACTTAACTCAATTCTTGAAAAAAATTAATTTTACAGATTCTTTTTTTGTTGTTAGGTAAACAGTTACTAAGGATGTGAAATTTGAGCTTAATTATAAGGAGTAAATAGGACTTAAGCCACCAAAGGAAGTGAACAGAACATTACACACACACACACACACACACACACACACACACACACACACGAAAATCATGTAGCAAGAAGTGCAAGGTCTTTAAACAAAGTGGTGTGCCTAGGAAAGTCCAAGAATGTTGATCTTTTTGGAGTGAAAGGAAGGGTTTGTGAGAAAGGAATGTGAAAGGTACGTGCAATGACTGGTCTGGGTCAAGTTGTAAATGACATTAACATACAAAATAAAAACATAGATATGGGGTCTAGTTAGCTGAAGAAATAACATTGGACTACTACAAGAGCCGTTTTTTGAACTCTGAAAAATATTTTTCAATTATTTGTCTTCCTTCAACTTCTTTCATTCTGTGCTAGTTTGGAATACACACACACACACACACACACACACACACACATACACACACACACACTTTTATGGAGCTCTGGTGGCCTAGTGGTAAGACTCTCGCTGCAATCCTGAAGGCAAGTGGTTCAAATTCACCAGCTGCTCCACAGAAGAAGGATGAGCAATCTCACCCCGTGTGATTAAACACATCTGAAAACCCAATGGAGGGTGAGCTATGTGTCGGTTCTGACTTGATGGTAAGCAACAGCAACAGCAACATATACTTTTATACTGGTTTGATACCAGTGAGGCCACTGCACCATGTTTCTGGTCTGAGTAGAAAGATGTAGACCCTATGTTGTTCCCACAAACAGTAGGTAAAATGTATATGTATGGCATCACTTCTTTTCTTAGGCACACAAAAGGAACAACATCTGCAATGAGGATAAAAATGACTTCAGAAAACAAATCTTGTCTTTCAAGTAACTGGCAACTGAATTGGTAAGAGGAGTCCTGAGGACACAAAGATTAAGTGTTCTTAGTACCAGCAGCCTGGAAATTAAAAGACAAAGTGCATTGGGAAATTCTGCTGTCAGAGACCTAGCCAAAGTACTGAAGAGCAACAATGTCAGTCTGGAGACTAAGGTGTGTCCGATCCAGGCCATGGTCTTTGCAATTACTTGCTATGCATCAAAGGACTGGAAAAGAACTAGGGATGAGAGAAGGAGAATTGATGCCTTTGAGCTGTGCTGTTGGAGAAGAATATAGAATATACCATTGACTGCTAGGGGAACAAACAAGTTTGTCGTATAGAGGGTGAAGCCAGGCTGCTCCTTGGAGGCAAGGATTCTGAAGCTTCATCTGACATACTTTGGACATGTTGCAAGATGGGACCAGTCCTTAGAGAGGGATATCGTGCTTGGGAGGGTGGAGGGACGGCACAGGAAAGGAAGACCCTTGATGAGATGGATTGATTCAGTCACTGGGGTAATGGAGATAGTTGTGTTGGCAACAATAAAACTGGTGAGGGATAGAGCAGGATTTAGGGCTATTGTACATAGGGTCTCTATGAGTCGCAGGCAACTTGACGACACACGACAACAACAACAACAACAATAACAACAACTCTCAGTAAGATGGATTGACAACAGTGACTACAACAAAGGACTCGAATATAGCAAAGATGAAGAGAATGGCACAGAATAGGGCTAGGTTCAGATCCCTTGTTCATAGGCTTGCAAAGAATTGTAATTGACTTCACCATACCTAATAACTAAGCTAAAGTTTGCTTTTAGAACTCATCAGTAACTCCCCAGGAGAAGACTAGGTCATCTACTAGCATAAAGACTCCAAAATAAACAAATAAATCCCTCAAAATCCAAATTAGTTGTCATTGAGTAAATTCTGAGTCATAGTGACCCAACATGGGTTTCTCTGGCTCTAAATATTAATTGGAGGAAGGTGTCCATTTTTCTCTCCATGGAGTGGCTGGTGACGCCAAACTGCTAGAGATAAGCACCATTTTTAGGTAGCAGTACACTACACTATGGACTCCACCACCAGAACTCCCCATGAAGAAGTTCTCTTCTGTTACATGAATTCACCATGAAACAGAATCAACAATTTAGCAGTCATTCACAATATATATTGACATATATGCACATAATACTTCTTGACTTGTTTCTCTCCACAGTCTATTGTATCATTGTATATGCTTGTGAGCGAATTTTTATGTTTAAAGTTTGTAAGGTAGCCTTTATATTACGTTTCATCTTCTGATGACAGTTCTGTTCGCATGTCAAAAACTTTGACGTATTTACCAAGATACTGTAGTAGAAACCAAAACACTTCTAAGGCATAATTGCTCTTCTTTTTAAGTGATTCAATGTTTTATACTTTCAAAGATGACTTGAATATCCATACGTGTGAATATGGTTAGTTGTAAAAGACTGATATTTCTGCTGTAGCTGAACAAATAGATTTAATTTGAAAAGAAAACTTTTTTGAAAGGTATGTGCACCTCTTAAAGCAATAAACAAAATTGAAAACCAACTTATCTTAATGAGAGAACTCTAGTGGCTTAGTGGGCAAAATAGTTGCACCGCCAACCCAAAAAGAAGTGGCTCAAATTTATCTCAGGTACAGATGAGCCATCTACTCCTGTATGATTTACAGCCTCTGAAATTCCACTAGATGGTCAGTTAAGAGTAGATTCTGACTTGATAGCCCTGAGTCGAGTTATTCTAATGAGAAGAAAACATAATGTTTAAGAATTATCATTACCTTCACTAGTTGATAAATGCTGCACAGTGATTTTAGGATTGTTAGGTACCATCCAGACAACTACAACTCAGAGTGACATTATGAACAACAGATGGAAACTTTACCCTATCCTAAACCATCCTTGTGAGTTCCTACATTCTCCAGACCATTGTTACAGTCAATCTCTTTCACTGAGGATTGTCTGCTCACTCACTGATCTTCCCAGCATGTCTTTCTCTGAGGACTAGTTCCTCCTGAAAATGTGCTCAAAATGAATATGTTCCATCATCCTATGCTTTGAGGGGTAAAAAGTATTGCTCAACCTCTAATATAGATTTATTTGTTTTCTTGGCAGTCCATGGGATAGTCAGTATTCCTCACCAACATCACAACTCAAAGATATCAATTATTATTTAGTCATCCTTATGCATTGTCATTTCAGATACATTGGAAGCAACTGAAAAAAAAAATAATAGCTTGGGTCAGGTGAACCTTAGTCTTTAAATTAATATCCTTGCTTTTTTAGCACTCTGGAGATCATATTTTGATGATGTTTGACAATATTTGACAATGAATTAATCTCCTGATTTCTTGACTGAAGCTGCCATTCATGGTGATTGTGGAGCCAAGTAAATTGGCTTTGACAACTTCAATCTTTTTTCCATCTATCATGATTTTGTGTGTTGACCCAATGGTAAGGATTTTTGTCCATGCAGGCAGCCTATAGCTTCCCTGCAACAGACTGAATGGTCCCAAATCTTCTGCCTGGCACTGAGGACAGCACCCAATCAACAATTCCTGGAAGGAAATCAGAGATCCACTTCTTACCAGGACAAGAAGAGCTGGAACAATCGAAAAAAGCAAATCAGCTTGAGCTGTCCTTATCTCCAACATTGTTCATCAGAAGATAAACGCTGATAGCAAAAGGACAAGAGAAGGAAAGTGTACAGGTTTTTCTAGACCCTCAGAGATGAGAACTGACAAGCTAAAAAAATAAGAAATCCTATTATTAGTGTTTGGAAGCAGAAGTGGCATCCACTTCTTAAACAACATGCCTCTGGAAACTGTATGAACTTTGGTAAATATCAATAGATAGAGAAAGGCTTCATACCTTTTGTTCATAGGATGGTTGTGAGTCATCCTCAACTGAACGGCAATCAGCAACAACAACGCTGAGAAGGAATTCATATTGAAGACTGTAGTCTTTAATGTACTGCAGCAGGTGCTTCCAAGCCTCTTCACTTTTGGCAAGGAAGGGTTTAGGACTTATATAACATAGGTTATTGAAGAGTCTTCCTCCAATCCTGATATCATATTTTTTATAGAGTCCAGCTTCTTGAGTGATTTTCTTACCATACAGACTGAATAGGTATAGAGAAGGGATAAGACTCTAACATATACCTTTCATGATTTTAAAGCGTGCAGTGCTTCTGTTCAGACCACAGTTTCTTGGTCTACTTCTGGGTTTCACATGAGCAAGTGTTCTGGGATTCCTGTTCTTCTCCATGTAAGATGTACATTGTTTGATGTGTTTGTTACATAGTCAAATGTATTTTCCTATTCAATAAAACACACATAGACATCTTTTCAATATTCTCTACTTTCAGCCAAGACCCCTTTATTGTCACCAATGATATTCCTTTTTTTGGGAACTCTTCTGCATCCATCTTGAATTTCTGACTGTTTCCTATTGATACACTTACTACTAGCTATTTTTAATAATCTTCAGCAATATTTTGCTTGCTTGTTATATTAATGCTATTGTTAAATAATTTATACATCCTATTGAATCACATTTTTGGGAATGGTAACAAATAGATACCTTTTTCAGTCAAATAGCTAAGTAGTTCTTTTCCACATTTCTTGCTCTTATAGACTAGTAAGTACATCCAAGATGGCATCTTGTTGAAACATGTAGTTAGGGATTTAATATTGTTCAAAATGGCTTTCCTGTCCATTAATTGACTTTGACTTTGCCACATGAATGATTTGAGATATGAATAGTATGCATTGGTTTATTCACAGTGAATTGGCTAGTCTCACCTCTAGATTAAGTAGTTTCAGTGACAGATTTTGAGATTCTCATCACCAGCAGAGAATGCAGTGCGCCCATTGGGGTCAGAGATTCTTGTGCTAGCCAGATCTACAGGACAGTAGCAGCAGCTACAGTAGCGAACCAGAGATCTTTAATGAGACAGAGCTGACCTGGACTGCTACACCACGGAATTGGAACCAGGAGCCTTCATCCAAGTCTGCTGGAGAACTTGGGAGAAGATACCATAAGTATCAGGAATAAGAGATCTTTTCAATTCTGACATCAAGCCACAAAGCTGAAGTTGTACTGACTGAGAAATTGTATTCTATTAACTTCTCTAACAAACTCATTCTCATTACTGTATAATTCTTTATGGTCTGTGAGCTATTGGAAGGGATTTCAGACTCAGTAGAAGAATAAGATTGATGTTGGAATTAGTAGAAATAGGAGTGGGAGTGTATAGGCCATGAATGAACTAATGCATTTGATTTTGTATCGTGGATGTTGTTAGTGGGAGCAATTACCTTTCACAGATTTAGTAGACATCAGATATGACCATCTCCACACCACTCTTGCTTTTTTTACACGTGTGGTTTGGTATTCATTAAATTCCTGGGGCTTTATTTTAGGTTTACTTAAATACTTATCATTGTTCTCGCTCTTTATATTTTTTTTAGTATCAGATTTTCTGCCAGAAAGAAATTTTTCTCAATCAACCTAAAAAATATTTTAATTGCAAGTCTACTGTAGATGAATTTTCAGTTTTTGTTTGTCTGAAGATGTCTTAATTTTGCCTCTATTTTTGGAAAAGATGTTTGTAATTTTCAGTTATACCATTATTTCATTTAATTATATTATAGTTTTCTGGTGATTTTTGCTTATATTGTTCTGTTTGATTTT
>NW_006399768.1:6471470-6473009 GCF_000299155.1 Elephantulus edwardii | reverse complement strand
ATATATATTGCTAAATGCATTTGAGTATGACTTATAACAGCCTTATGGACAATAGATTTGGACTCTATCCTGTCCTGTACCCTCCTTATTATCCTCAGTACATATGAGTCCATTGGTATAGACACTGTCTCAATCCTTCTCATTGAGGATCTTCTTCTCCTTCAGCTTTTCAAGTGTGATGTCCCTTTCCTAACAACATGTCAAAAATAAGTGAGATGAAGCAACATATACATGTTATGGATTGAATTGTGTCCTCAAAGTATATGTTACATTGCTACAACATCTTAATTTCTATGTCTGAAGCTGTACTTTCTTCTTTAAAAGAGTTGTCTTTGATATGTTAACAAGCCAGGTTTAGTTCAGACATCTCTTTTGAAACATAAAAAGATTAAACTAGAAACAGAGGAGAGATAGGGGCTGATACGTACTAAGACACATGGAGATTTCTAGGAACAAAGACAGAAGATGGAGTGATAAGGATCTTCATCTAAAGTTAACAAAGAGAAAAGCTTTCCTCTAGAGCAAGGACCCTGCATTAGGTCTTGTAGACTCCTCCATTGTATGTATATATGTATGTACATACATATGTGTGAATATCTATCTATCTATCTATCTATCTATCTATCTATCTATCTATCTATCCAACTATCTCTCTGTGTGGATCTCTCTCTCTCTCTCTCTCAACTAGGTTCATAGGGTTTTCAAAGGCCAGTTATTTCAGAAGTGGATGGTCAATTCTTCTTCTCAGTCTGTCTCAATCTGAAAGTTCTTTACTAAGTCTGTTAATCAACTGGCAGAAATACTGAACTCCTAAGAGCGTACAATGAACAAGTGCACATTTAACTACACAAATTATAAAGAAATTAGCACCACACAAGTAATTTCTCCCTACACAACAAACTGGAAGATACATGCTGTATAACCGAATAAGAAATTATAAAAACAAGCGAGCTAGCTTGTCTGAAATCAGACAGATATCAGAGCCTATTTGAAACAGATGACTTCTTCCAGAGAAGATGGTTCCTGCTATTCTGACTGTCTTCTCTGGCTCTGGAAGATTTGGTATCAAGATAGGAAAAAGATTCATCAACAGACTTCATTATGCAGATATGCATATGCAGTATGCAGACACAACCTTGCTTGCTGAAAGAGAAGAGAACATTAAACACTTGGTGCAGAAGTTTAAAGACTACAGTTAGCAATATGGATTAAATTTCAACATTAGGAAAACAAAGATACCATTGGACCAATAGGTAACATTGTGATAGATGGAGAAAAAATTGAATTTGCCAATAATTTAATCTTGCTTGGATTAACAATCAACACCATTAATACCATCAGTCAAGCAATCAAAATACATATAGCACTGGGAAATCTTTCTTTCAGGGACCTCTCAAATAAATTGAAGATAAAATCAATGATGTCAGCTTAAAGTCTAATGTGCATTTGATTCTAACCATGCAGGTCTTTTGATTCACAGGCTGTGCATCTGAGAATAGAACAATGAATAAGGATGACAAAAGAAAGATTAATGCCTTT
>NW_006399768.1:6468388-6470465 GCF_000299155.1 Elephantulus edwardii | reverse complement strand
TTAACTATCTCAATCTCTTCACCATCCATACTGATGCTGCCAATTGGCCATTGGTGAAAATCTTTGTTTTCTTGATGTTGAGCTTTAATCCATATAGGAGGCTGCAGTACTTGACCTTCTGCAGCAAGCTCTTCAGGTCCTCCTCAGTTTCAGTGAGCAAGGTTGTGTCATCTGCATAACGCAGGTTGTTGTTGACTCTTCCACTAATCCTGATGCCACATTCCTCCTCATACAGCCCAGTATCTTGGATGATCTGTTCTGCACACAGGTTGAAAAGGTATGGAGACAGAATACATCCCTGATGAACCCCCTTCTTGATTTTGAAGCATGTAGTGTCTCCTTGCTGTTCTGACGACTGCCTCTTGGTCCAAGTATAGGTTTCTCATTAGCACAATCAAATGTTCTCGGATTCCCATTCTTCTCAAAGTCAAGCACAGCTCGTTGTGATCCATACAGTCAAAGCCTTTGCATAGTTAATGAAGCACAGATAGACATTCTTCTAATATTCTTTGCTTTCTGCCAAGATCCATCTATAATATCCCTAGTCCCACGACCTCGTCTAAATCCAGCCTGCACATCTGGTAGTTCTCTGTTGACATGTTGTTCAAATGTTTTTGGATAATTTTCAGCCGAATCTTGCTTGCATGTGATATTAATGATATTGTTCGATAATTTCCACACTCTGTTGGGTCACCTTTCTTTGGAATGGGAACAAATATTGATATTTTTCCAGTCAGTCATCCAGCTGGCTGACCTCCAGATTTCTTGGCACAACTTAATGAGCACATCCAGGGCCATGTCTGTTTGTTGAAATATGTCAATTAGTATGCCATCAAGTCTTGGAGCCTTGTTTTTTGCCAATTCCTTCAAGAGCATCTTGAACTTCCTCCTTCATCACCATAGGCTCTTGCTCATATGTTATTTCATGAAATTCTTCTGTGTCAGCCAGTTCCTTCTGAAACAGTGACTCTGTGTTCTCCTTCCATCTTCTCTTGATACTTTCTGAATCTGTACCCAAAGTATCCTTAAGTATTGCCACCCTTGGCTTGAATTTGTTTTTCAGCTCCTTCAGCTTAAGAAATGCTTTTCTGACTCCATTTCTCCACACATTTCATTATAGTGTCTTGCTTTGTCATCCCAGGCTGCCTTTTGAAATTTTCTGTTCAGCTCTTTGGTTTCTTCCTTTAACTTTGGCTCTTTGTGCACTAATGCAATACTCAGAATCTCATCTGACATCCATCTTGGTCTTTTCTTCTTTTTCAGCCTTTTGTGTTCTTCATGGACGATTTTCTTTATACCCTTCCAGAGCTCATTTGGTCTATGCTCATTGGTGCTCAAGACCTCAAACCTGTTCCTTAGATGGTTTTGAAATTCGAGTGTGACAGACTTAAGGTCAAATTTTGGTTCCCATGGACTTAATTTAATTTTCCTCAACTTCAGCTTGAACTAGCATATGCGTGGTTGGTGGTCTGCGCCACAATCAGCACTCGGCCTGGTTTTCACTGCTGGTATTGTTACAAGAGGCAATTAATTGGAAAAGGACATAATGCCTGGAGAAGTCAGCAAAAGAGAAGAAGACCCTCAATGAGATGGATTGGCATAGTAGCTGCAGCAACTGTTGTTGTTGTTATGTGCCGTCAAGTCGCTTGTGACTCATAGCGACCCTGTGTACAACAGCTCTAAACCCTGCTCTGTCCTGTGCCAATCTCATTGTCTCCAACACACTCATCCCGATTGCCCCAGTCAACGAATCAAACCACATACCAGAGGGCCTCCAGCACCTGCCCTCCACCCTCCCAAGCATGATGTCCCTCTCCAAGGACCGGTACCACCTTACAACATGACCAAAGTATGTCAGATGAAGTTTCAGAGCCCTTGACTCCAAGGAACAGCCCAGTTTAACCCTCTCCGGGATGAATCTGTTTGTTTTCTTAGAAGTCCAAGGTACCCTCAGCACTCTTCTCCATCACCAAAGCTCAAAATCATAAATTCTCCTTCTATCCTCCCTGGTCATTGTCCAGCTCTCTGATGCATAACAAGTGATTGCAGAGACCATGGCCTGTACCAGATGCACCTT
>NW_006399768.1:6465803-6467636 GCF_000299155.1 Elephantulus edwardii | reverse complement strand
AGCCTGTGCACACACATACATACACAGATCTCTGGTGATATTGGCCATGGGAAGTTGAAAAGGTAATCTAAAGTTGTGTTTCTCTGGTGGTTCAAAACCATCCGCCAGAGAGAGATGGGTAATCTCACCTGTTGCAATTACAGCTTCCAAAACCCCACTGTTGGGTCAGTTTTGATTAGGTTTCAACTTGGCAGCAAGTAAAAATTGCAAAGCTTCAACTCATTAATTTTGAGCATGTTGTTAGTAGATGCTCTTCCTTTGACATCATGTTTGGAAAGGTGGAGGGACAGGAAGAGAGAGGAAACCCTCCCACAGATAGATTGACACAGTAACTACAGAAATGGGCTCAAATATGTCAGAAATGTTGAGGACAGCACAGAATAGGGTAAGGTTCAGATTTGTTCATAGAATCTCTATGAGTCGCATTTAATTCTTCAGGACCTAACAATAGCAACAACAGTATTTAGTTGCTTTTGGTGTTGTTAGGGGCCATCAAAATGACCATGATTTATAACAACCATATGACTAACAAATCTGAAACTGGCTGTGCCACTCTCAAGATCTCTGATATGCTTGAACTCATTGTTACAGTCTTCGAGACAATTCATCTTGTTGAAAATCTTTCTATCTTTCATTGACCCTCCAACCTTCTGAGCATGATGTCATTTTTTACAGAATTGGTCCTTTCTGACAACATACTGAAAGTATGTGAGACTAAGTTTCAATGTTCTTGCATCTAAAGAACAACCTGTTTTATGAATGACAAACAGAAACATGAAGAAATGCTCCAAATCACTGGCAATAAGAGAGATGTAAATCAAAACCACAATGAGGTACCATCTCACTCCAAGTAACAGTGGCAAAGTTTAACAGGGCATCAAGTAATACATGTTGGAGAGGATGTGGGGAGATAGGAACACTTTCACATTATTGGTGGGATTGTAAAATGGTTCAACCACTCTCGAAGGCAGTTAGGTGCTTCCTCAAAAAGCTGAACATAGAAATTCCATATGATCCATCTATTCCACTACTTGAAATATACCCTGAGAATATGAGAACTGAGGCACAAACTGAGATTTGTACACCAATGTTCATAACAGCATTATTCACCATTGCAAGAACATGGAACAGCCCTAAAGTCCAACCACAAATGAATGGATTGAGAAATTATGGTACATTCACACAACGGAATACTATGCAGTACGCAGGAGCAATAACTTTGTAAATTATTACCTAACTTGGAAGGGACTGGAGAGCATTATGCTGAGTGAACTAACTCAGTCCAACAAGGATAAATAAAACTTTTATTGTGGAATGAGTATAAAGATCCAGGAAGGATGGGAGAGGATGGAAGCAGAGAGATGTGGATGTGCAGAGGGGAAGGGGGATTAATAATTAGGTTGTACAATTTGATGGGGGAAGTAAGGGAAATTGAAAGAATTTGTTCGAGTTTGTGTTCAAGTTTTGTAAATAAACTAGTAGGAAAAAAATAACAGCAGTAAAAAATAATAAAAACAAGAGAAAAGAGAGGAAAAAGACCTCCATTCAAAATAAGACTGCAAATCAAAGAACTATGATGATAGTTGGAAAAATAACCAGAAAGATCTATAATTAAAATGTTAATTCACATTGTGTAAACTGACTCTGAGAAACTGGGAATCCCAGAACACTTGATTGTTCTAATGCGAAACCAATATTTGGACCAAGAAGCAGTGGTCAGAACAGAACGGGGAAACACTGCGTGGTTCAAAATTGGGAAAGGTGTATGCAAAGGATATGTCCTGTCTCCATACCTTTTCAACCTGTATGGAGAACAGATTATCTGAGAGGCTG
>NW_006399768.1:6463858-6464908 GCF_000299155.1 Elephantulus edwardii | reverse complement strand
GAAGGATCTTTTGTGAAAGACAATGTATTCAAACTTTATAAGTAAATCAGAGTAAAGTAAAAAATAAAAATAAAATAAAGAACAACCTGTTTGCATTTTCTCCAAGACAGACTTCTTTGTTCTTTTTGCTGTTCATAGAATATACAATATTCTTCAACCATACAATTTGAAGGAATTGATTCTTCTGTCATCCTTAATCATTGTTTAACTTTCAGAAGCATAATAAGCAATTGAAAATTATATGGCTTAACTCTATGGTTTGGCTAAAAGAAGCTTCTAACAGTTTTTAAGATTCTTCACTTGAGTTATTATTATAGTTTTCAAGATCACTTTATAATCATGTGAGCAGGTGTTGACAGTAGCAAGGATAATTGGGATAGGCATGTCAAAGATAAAGATATTGGCTCAAGATAGAGCAGGGTTTAGAGCTGTTGTACATAGGGTCACTGTGAGTCACAAACAGCATTCTATAACAAGCCTCAGTTTACTGTGCAACTCATCTACTGAGTTTTTAACTTAGTTTATTTAATTTTATATTCTAAAATATCTATTTTTCTCTAAAAATTAGAAATATGGACCTTTATTTCATTGATTATTTTACTCTAAGTACAATGCGTTAACTCTAAGTCTGGAGTTTCTGCTGTATTGTTTATCTTATTCACACTGTATCTCTGTAATATTTTTCTTTTTTTAATATGTTTTCCAATTTATTCTTTTAAATTTAAATGTTGTTGTTGTTGTTATGTGCCGTGGAGTCGTTTGCGACTCATAGCGACCCTATGCACAACAGCCCTAAACCCTGATCTATCCTGTGCCAATCACATTGCCTCTGACACACCCATCCTGATTACCCCAGTCATGGAATTAAGCCACCTCATAGAGGGTCTTCCCCTCCTGTGCTCTCCTCCACCCTACCAAGCATGATGTCCCTCTCCAAGGACCTGTCTCTCCTTACAAGTCCAAAGTATGTCAGACGAAGCCCCAGAATCCTTGCCTCCAAGTAGTAGCCTGTTTTAACCCTCTCCAGGATGAATCTGTTTTTCTTGGCAG
>NW_006399768.1:6458218-6459703 GCF_000299155.1 Elephantulus edwardii | reverse complement strand
GCTTTGTGGGGAGATATGTGCAGCAAGATTGAAGGAAGATTCATCAACAACCTGTGTTATGCAGATGGCAAAACCTTTCTTGCTGAGATTGAGCAGGGCCAGAAGCATTTGTTGCAAGGGGTCAAGGACTGTAGTCTGCAGTATGTATTGAAGCAAAATATCAAGGAAAAAAAGATTTTCATCACTATGGTAATTTGTAACATCATGGTAAATAGAGAAGAAATTGAGATTGATAACAATTTCAGCTTGCTCGCCTCCAAATTCAATATTCTTGGCACCAACAGTCAGGAAATCAGAATACAAATTGCATTAGGAAAACCCGTTATCAGGGACCTCTCCAGAGTGCTAAAGAGCAATGATGTCAGTCTAGAGACAAAAGTGGACCTGGTCCAGGCTATGGTCTTCACAATTAGCTGTTATGTTCAGAGGACACGGAAGAAGAACCAATGCCTTTGGGTTGTGGTGTTGGATAAAAGTATTGAACAAACCATGGACTGCCAAAAAAATGAAGCCAAGTTGTTCCTTGGAGGCATGGATTTTGAGGTTCTGTGTCAAATACTTTGGGCATGTTGCCAGGAGGAACCAGTTCTTGGAGAAGGACATTTTGCTTGGAAGAGTGGAGGCAGAGTGAGGAGAGGCAGACTCGAGGTGAGATGGACTGACACAGTAACTGGGGTAATGAGGATAAATGTGTCAAAGACAGTGAGATTGACCAAGGATAGAGCAGAGTTCAGAGCTATTATGCGTAGGGTTGCTATGAGTTGTGGTTGACTTGAAGGCACACAAGAACAACAGCAACAATGCCTAGGCATCTGACAGCATAAACAAAATGACATTTGCCTTAGCCCATTTTCACAGATTTAGATGATTTTAAGTTGTACGCTTCCTACAATTGTGTGTATATTATTACCACTTCACCCATACTCTTTTTAAAATTTTTTTCTGTTGTTTTTTAATTTTCATTCTGATTTATTTACAAAGTTTGAATACACTGTTTTTCACAAAAGATCATTCGAATTTCCTTCACCCACCCATTGAATTGTGCAACCCTATGATTAACATTTTCTTCGTTCATCTTTGTCTCTTGAAGATAAATTCCTTCAGAATTCTAACCTGAACAGAAAGGAAGGGAAACTTATTTGCAGGTTCAGAATTGTTCTTGCCCTCTTTTTTCTTCAAGTCTGTCTAAAGTACTACTTACTTCTTACATTTTTCATTTCTCAGATAAAGTAGAAAGAAAACAAAACAAAAGTAGGTGCGAACTTGACACAAACCTAAACTCAGTTTTTGGGCTCTTCTCTTTCCCCAATATCCTCCTTTACCATTAACTTTTCAAAACTTTATTCACTTTACCATTCCATGAAGTCCATGTCCAACTTTTCTAGTCTGTACCAGAAGACTGCTTTAAACTAGCTACTTTAATGATCTTCTAAAAATTCATGATTTCTTTTTTCCCTTTTTTATATTTTATTTTATTTTCTTTAA
>NW_006399768.1:6454497-6455837 GCF_000299155.1 Elephantulus edwardii | reverse complement strand
GATTCTTCCACCAATCCTGATGCCCCATTCCTCCTCGTACAGCCCAGCATCTCAGATGATCTGTTCTGCATACAGGTTGAAAAGGTATGGAGACAAAATACATCCATGAGGGACCTTTTTCTTAATTTTGAACCATCCACTGTCTCCCTGCTCTGTTCTGACGACTTCCTCTTGGTCTAAGTATAGGTTTTGCACGTTTAAACGTTCTGGGATTCCCATTCTTCTAAGAGTCAACCACAGCTTGTTGTGATCCACACAGTCAAAGGCCTTTGCATAGTCAATGAAGCACAGATAGACATTCTTCTGGTATTCTCTGCTTTCTGCCAAATTCCATCTTAAATTTGTTTTACAAACACACTTCTCTCTTTACAATGGCAATTTATCAGCATGTTGGGAAGTTATCTAACAGAGGAAAACAGAATCCCTGTGAACTGAGTACCATCTTCTAAGCAATAACAAGTTTCATCCCATCTCTTGATTTCCTTTCAAATTTAAGTAGAATACACCTTAACCATTTTCCCATTATTTTTTATTTTCTTTAAGATAAAGTAGATTTTTTTTTTGCTACATGCTTAAAGGAAAAGTAGCTCTGGTTTGTGTCATGGGATCCTGGCATCTCAGTAAAATATACGCCAAATATTTACTTGCACAGAAGCCTTAAAGATACTTTTGCATAAATATTATTCAATATGAGAAATTTTTAATATTGCTTTTAGAACAATAATAATTTTTTTCCTATGTAGGAAGTTTTCCAACTAGAGTATTTTTGATTGCTTCAGTTGATTTTCTTTACTTTGGATTATTTGTTATTTTGTTTATTCACATACCAGAGAATAAAGTGTTTGCAATGACTGAAGTTTAGGTAAAGTAGTAGATTTCTTGGTGCTTGACACAGACTCTCATAGAAAAACCATCTGTGAAAGCTTTAGATAACTATGGAAACTTGATATATACCAGGTCTAGTTAATTTAGAAGAGAAAGAGATATGATTTGATTAGTCTAGAAATTCTTAGTGTCAACTACCTTAACTCTGAGCTCCCTTAGTGAACATATTAGAGGAAGCGTATGCCCACTCCAGACTCATGCTTTTGCTTTGCTCTTTGACAGGAGTGACTGCTATAGGCAATGACTTGGTGTGGCAACAGCTTTCCATTTTCTCATAGTACTCAAAAGCCTATATTCTTTTTAAATTTTTTAAATTTTATTAATTTTAATGAACATTTAGAGATTTTGGATTTCCGTTTATTCATTGTTGTACTTTTCTCCCTGTCCGCTCCCACTCCCCCAATTCACTCTTCTCCTTGAAAAGTGAAAGAAAAACTCTTTTATAGTTATGCAAT
>NW_006399768.1:6447262-6454397 GCF_000299155.1 Elephantulus edwardii | reverse complement strand
TTCGCTCCTCTTTTTGAAAAGTAAAACTCCTTCATTGGTATGCAATGCCCCTGCACCCCTACCTCCCACTGCCCGAGTACACTCCACTATGCAACCTCAATTCTGGACTTTTGTGATAACCATAATACCCTATCATATACTGCTTTTAAATTGTTCTCTCCTTTATTATTATTTTTTTTAAAGTGTAATTTTCATTTTATTTTCAGACGAGTTTTTTCTTCAGCCTTTTAAGGATTGAAATCCTTCCATGGGGTTTGGTGGTGGTCGTGGGGCAGCACCTGCAGGTCTAAATCTAGCTGGAGGTGTCCGGTCCTTTGGACTTCACGAGAACGGTTCCTCACCACCTTGCTGTGATTGGTACAACTCACACAGTAGCGCAGTTTCACATAGAGCTTTGGAAGCACATATGCGTTGGTTGAAAACACTCGCTTCGGAAATGTCCCTGATGGCTGCTGCCTCTACTATATTTCGGATTACTAACTTCTTAATTGCCTTGTCTTTGGGCACTCACTAGGCTCAGTTCGTACAGCCAATAGGCTGCATGTGGCTGTGGCCCTTTTTTTGGCACACCATTGTTTTTCCTTTCTTCATTATGTTGGAAGCCTCTCTCCTATATTCTTAAAGCATAATCTCATCTTCCTTGCCAAGAAACTCTAGTCTCTTGCCCTGTGTGTTTCTTTTCGTTGAGAAACAAGGTTCTAGAGGATCCACTAGGAGCATGTGCCAATGTGTCCACACAACTCATAAATGTTAACTTCTATGAGAGTCATGAGCAATGGGAGGAATGCTAAATTCTACTTTCGTCTCTCTAAAAGAAATGTCCATTGATTCAGTAGCTGGAGATGTCTTTTTCAAATGCCCAATCAGCTTATTGTGAAGCTCTGTCTTATAAAGTAATGAACTCCCTTATACTTGATATCTTTATCTTACTGCTAAATGTCTTGACTGGACTTGTTAAGTGATCTTGAGTCAAGTACAAGCCATAACAATCGCATGACAAGAGGTCTGAACCTAGACCTATCTTGTGCAATTTCCACCAATTATTATATACTTGAACCCCCTGTTTAAGTCACTATGTCAATCCATTTCCTTAGGATCTTCCTCTCTTTTGCTGACCCTCCATATTTCCAAACATGGTGTCCTTTCCCAAAGACAATCCTCTCCTGACAACATGTTTAAAGTATGTGAGACAAAATATCACCATGCTGGCCTCCAGGGACCATTCTGGTTTCACATTTTCTAAAACAGATTGTCCTGTTACCAATTTCTTCAACACCATAACTCAAAGACAACAATTCATCTACCATCCTTATTCACTGTCCAACTTTCAGATACATAGAAAGATCATGGCTTGAATCTGGTGCACTCTCCAATTAAGTGTTAGCACATCAGCAGAAATAGGAGATTCTAAATATTTAGCCAATACTGGAGATGAACAAAGTTCTTTGTTGCTCATGGTCAATAATGCCAGTTAATGCTCAAACTGTTCTGACCCTGAAGGGAAGCAAAGATCGGGTATATATAAAGACATTTGGCCATGGGGTGGATTACACAAAGTTCATTGTGGTTGGCAGTTGATAATTCTTTGTATGTGGGAGTTGTTCTTATTTCTGACTTTTCAGAAAAACCTGAAAACAACTGCATCACAGGCCAGGTGCAAGGGTAGTGGTAACCAAGCTGAGTCAGCTGGCACTAAAACATAAAGCTTAGGAAAACAGGTTATCACCCAAATTATTGAGGAACATATTTCTTAAAATGTCTGTCAGAATAAAATGGTTTCCCTACTGCTAACAGCCTTCAATATTAATTGAAGCTCAACATCAAGAAAACAAAGATTCTCCCTACTGGGCCAATTGGCAGCATCATACAGTTAAGAGATTGAGATTGTTAACAGCTTCAGGTTGCTTGGCATCACAATCAACACTCTTGGTATGAGCAGCGAGGAAATTAAAAAACAAATTGCAGTGGGATGGTCTATTGTCAGAGACCTCTCTAGAGCACTGAAGAGCAACAATGTCAGTCTGGAGACTAAGGTATGCCTGATCTAGGCCATGGTCTTTGCAATTACTTACTATGCATCAGAAAACTGGACAATGACTAGGGATAATATAAGAAGAATTGATGCCTTTAAGCTGGGGTACTATTGACTGTGTGGATCACAACAAGCTGTGGCTGACTCTGAGAAGAATGGGAATCCCAGAACACTTGACCATGCTAATATGAAACCTATCCTTAGACCAAGAGGTAGTCATCAGAGCAGAGCAGGGAGAAAACGGATGGTTCAAAATCAAGAAAGAGGTCCCGCAGGGAAGTATTTTGTCTCCATACCTTTTCAACCTCTATGCAGAACAGATCATCCGAGACGCTGGGCTGTATGAGGAGGAATGTGTCATCAGGATTGATGGAAAAATCAACAACCTGCGTTACGCAGATGACACAACGCTGCTCGCTGAAACTGAGGAGGACCTGAGGCGCTTGCTGCAGAAGGTCAAGGACTGCAGTCTTCAATATGGATTAAAGCTCAACATCAAGAAAACAAAGATTCTCACTACTGGGCCAACTGGCAGCATCAGTTTGGATGGTGAAGAGATTGAGATAGTTAACAGTTTTTGTTTACTTGGCTCCATAGTCAACACTCTTGTTAACAGCTCCACAGACAACACTCTTGGTAACAGCAGCCAGGAAATCAGGAGATGAATGATATTTGAGAAAGTCAGCTGAGAGGGACCTCTCAAGAGTACAGAAAAGCAATGATATCAGGCTGGAGACTAAGGTGTACCTAATCCAGGCTATAGTCTTCACAATTACATGCTATGCATCAGAGAGTTGGACAGTGAATAGGGATGATAGAAAGAGAATTTATTCCTTTGAGTTGTGGTGCTGGAGAAGAGTGTTGAATATACCATGGACTGCTAGGAGAACAAATGGGTTTGTCCTGGAGAGGGTGAAGCCAGAATGTTCCCTGGAGTCAAAAATTCTGAAGCTTCATCTGACATACTTTGGGCATGTTGCAAGGAGGGACTGGTCCTTGGAGAGGGACATCATGTTTGGGAGAGTGGAGGGATGGCACAGGAGAGGAAGACCCTCGATGAGTTGGATCAATTCTGTGAGTGGAGTGGTGGGAATGAGTGTGTTTGAGACGGCGAGGTTGGCACAAGATAGAACAGTGTTTAGGGCTCTTGTACATAGGGTCGCTATGAGTTGCAAAGGACTCGATTGCACATAACAACAACAACAACAATTGTAGAAAAATATAGACTATACCATAGACTGCTAGGAAAACAAACAGGTTCATCCTGGGGAGAGTGAAGCCAGGCTGCTCCTTGGAGGCAAGGATTCTGAAGTTCTCTGTGACATACTTTGGACATGTTGCAAAGAGGAACCAGTCCTTGGAGAGGGACTTCATGTATGAGAGGGTGGAGGGACAGCTAGAGAGGAAGACCATGAATGGGATGGACTGACTCAGTGACTAGGGAAATGGGGGGGTGGCTGTGTCAGAGACAACAAGGTTGGCTCAGAATACGGCAGAGTTCAGAGCTGTTGTGCATAGGGTCACTATGAGTCGCAAGTGAATCAACAACACGTAACAACAACAACAATGCTTAACATTCAAGCTGCTACTACGTGCTTGCCTCCTGTTGGTACACACTCAGACCATTGAGCGAGCATTAGAGCTTTTCAATAATGTTGAGATAAGAACAGATGTTTGAGAGACTTAATTCATGTTTGAACAAACCAGATTATGCAATTAGGTATACATGATTCAATCAGGAGGAAGAGGAATAGAAGTATTAGCTGTCTTGAGATTCTAGTGAATGCCAAGACTGCTGAGTTTCAAGGATATTTTTATTTTTAGTAGAGTATTAATAATAAGACTTGACTGATTGGCATCAAAGCAACAGGTTTTCTCTTAATGCAGCACACAACCCTCCCTGGGGAGAGAAACAGGAGATTTAAACTTTGCTGGTTCTTGTGTATAACCTCAGGTAGAGGTAAACTTGGCTGTGTAGAAGGGAAATGATATATTGAATACTGCTGAGATCTTCATCTATGGTTTGGGATAATGTAGATACTTGCATGTCTTTTTGACTAGTGCTGCTGTGGAAAGAGTTGCTTATCTGGCAATACTGAAACTTAAAAGAATAGGTACTACCGGAAAAGCATGCTTGGTAACACAAAGGCCTGGAGGATTAAGAAATTTTAGCTCTTTTGGCTATTATAAGCATTTGAAGGAGAACTTGGACTAGGACATATAAGATAGTCTCTGTTATTAGTGACCTTTAAAGACAACACTTAGTGAGACCATCTGTATAAGCTAGCCAAGTGCTGTTAGGGGCAAAATAGGTTAGGGAAGTAAACTGTGGAAAGAACTAAGGGCACCTAGACCAGCATAACATGGTGGCTTAACACATAGGCAAAGCCATCAATCAGAAGTCAGTCCAGGATGGGTCATTTTGAGGAACTGGTGTATTGCTGGGAGCATGGATGATAGAGTGGATGGCAGGACTGCAGCTTGTAACTGGTGATGAGAGAAAGGAGGAGTGCTGGCTAGGAAAGGGTGCTGATTGAAGGGAGGAACTTGCAACTCAGTTAATGATATTAGAGGTTTTACAACTGTTTTTGCATGATACAGTTGATGTTGGGTTAATAGTCCACTTTGGTGACTCGAGAGCTGCTTTTTAACTTGTGAGAAATGAATTCAAAGGTCTTGCCTTGCAACTTTGATTGCAGTGGTAGTAGTCAGGATAACTTGTCTCAGTTTGTTTCATGCAAGTTGCAAAGTATTTTTTTATGTTTTAACAAGAACTGAGTGTTCAGGCCAAAAACTGTGACAAGGCGTAGTTAAGGGGTAGTTAATGGGGTAGGCTAAAACAGTCTGAGAGATATGAGCTATCACTTTCTGAAGCTGAAGTAATTGTTCTTAGAGTTGGAATCTGTCTAGTTCTCTAAGATTAGCTGGGAATTTGGGTAAGATTAGAAGTGGCCTTTTAAACAGTATTTCATAAGGAGACAATCCATCACAATAGGGAGTGGCCTGCAAGCCTAAGAGGGTAAAGGGGAGCATTTCTGTCCACACTGTCTGGTGAGTGGCAGTTTTGTTGGTTGTATTATTTTTACACAACTTTGCTAGGGTTGTTTAAAAACTCTGTTCATTTTCTCCTCTACTTGTCCTGAACTCTGAGTCTTAAAGGCTGAATACAGTTTTCAGGTGACACCCGAAACTTAGGAGAGAGTCTGTGAGATTTTTAGATACAAAAGCGGGGCCATCATCAGAGCCAATTGACAGTGGCAACCCATACTGGGGAACTATTTCCCCTAAAGAAGTTTTACAACTTTTTTTAGCCATCTTAGTGCACTTGGGAGAGCTTCCACTCACCCAGCAAAGGTACACATGACTACAAGAAGATATTTATAACCAACGAGTGCTGGCTTGAGTTTAGTAAAATCTACTTCTACATGTTCTATGGGGGTTGAGCCCTGGAACTTAGTTCTGGCTAAAATGGTTTTGATCAGGTGGGTATTGTGATGTAGGTTAAGAACAATTGTCTGACTACAACTTTAGGAACAAATATATTTGAATCTGGCAGGACCAGCCATCCACTGACTAAGGTATTGAAGACTTACTTATTTTCTTAATTAAATACTTACTTTAAGGTATTGAAGACTACAGCCCATGACCTTCTGCAGCAAGTACTTCAGGTTCTCCTCAGTTTCAGCAAGCAAGATGTGTCATCTGTGCAATGTGTAAAATTGATTATTTTCAGTGTGAACTGTAGCTTCACATCATAAAAATAAAGATTCTCACCAATGGGTCAATTGGCTGCACCATAATAGATGAAGAGGAAATTGAGGTTGTTAGCAGTTTCAGTTTGCTTAGTTCTACAATCAACACTCTTAACACCAGCAGTCAGGAAATCGAAAGATTAATTGCAATAAGAAAATCTGCTGTCAGGGACCTCTTCAGAGTGATAAAGAGCAACAATGCCAGTCTAGAGACTAAAGTACACCTGCTCCAGGCCATGATCTTCACAGTTACTAGCTATGTATCAGAAAGGTAAACAATGACTACAGTTAGTAGAAAAAGAATCTCTGCAACTATGAGTTGTAGTGCTGGAAAAGAGTATTGAATATATCGTGAACTGACAAGAGAACAAATAGGTATGTTTGGGAGAGGGTGAAACCAAGTTTCTCCTTGAAGACAAAAATTTTGGAAGCTCCATCTCACAAACTTTGGGCATGTTCAAAGGTTTAGTCCTTGGAGAAGGACATCATGCTTGGAAAGGTGGTAGGACAGTGCAGGGAAGGAAGACCCTGGATGAAATGGATTGACACAGTAACTGGGAAATTGGGGGTAGGTGCGTCAGAGTCAGTCATATTGGCTCAGGAAAGAACAGGGTTTAAAGATACTATTTATAGGGTTGCTATGAGTCACAGGCAACTTGAGAGCACATAACAACAACAACAAAAATATTGATTGGGGACTTAGTGCTTACAATAAGAGCTTTTGATAAAGTCAATGAGCCAAATGAAATTTTAAATAGCAGTGGAAAAGATTTAGTAACTTACTGTGTGCCAGAAACTGTGATAAATGCTTTGTGTTATTTTATTTAATTTTTCAAATAGTCCAAAAGATCGTATTACTCAGATTTTGCATTATGGGAGAACTGAAGCCCTGAGTAATTAAACAACAAAGATTATTATCAGAACTGAGATACAACCTATATAATTCCAGAACTTATTTTCTTGGCCTCTAACTTTACTGTTTCTTTGACGTGTTAATATATGTATGTAAATATGGTTATTGTTATGTGCCCTCCAGTTGAGTATGACTCATAGGGATACTATTAACAATATTGCCCTATCTTACGCCATCATCACCATCTCCAATACACTTGAGTCCGTTGCTACTGTTACTTTCTTAGTCCATCTTATTGAGGGTCTTCTCTCTTACCCTGACTCTGCACCTTCCCAAGTATGCTGTTCTTCTCCAAAGGACTTGCCACTCCTGACAATATGGTAGATTCAAACAATGTTCCTCTGGTTGACAGTGCAACTCCTTACCATTAAGCCATCAGAGTGCTCTCTCTTTCTATCTATCTATCTATCTATCTATCTATCTATCTATCTATCTATC
>NW_006399768.1:6445903-6447157 GCF_000299155.1 Elephantulus edwardii | reverse complement strand
ATCCAGACTGTATATGGGGATCTAGTGATAGAGATTTCCACTGCCAACCCTAAGATGGATGGTTTGAATGTATCAGTTGCTAATTGGGAAAGGTGGGCCATCTCCTTGTATTAAATTTCTAGTCTCTTCAAACCTGCTAGAGGACCAGTTATGGGTTGATTCTGACGTGGAAATAAGTTTTTAAAATATAAATTTATATCCTTTACTTTCATTGGTCATGTTATTATTTTCTACTCTGCGAGGGACACCTGTTGTTGTTATGTACCCATAGTGCCCTTGTGGACAATGGCTCTGAACCTTGCCCTATGTGGAGCCCATCTCACCATCTCTGACACACCTGACCCTATTGTCACAGTCATTGTGTCAATCCATCTTATCCTAGTTTGTCGATACATCTCATACAGGGTCCTCCTCTTCTGTGCTTTCTACCCTTCCAAGAATGATGTTCTTCTCCAAGTACTTGTCCCTCCTAGCAACATGCCCACAGTATGAGAAGGAGTTTCAAAATCCTTGCCTCCAAGGACCAACTTGATTTGACCGTCTCTGAGACAGACTTCTGGTTCTCTTGGCAGTCCATAGTGTGTACAATACTCTTCTCCAGCATCACAATTCAAAGATCTCGATTCTTCTGTCACCATAATTCATTGTCTAGTTTTCAGATGCATAGTGAGTAATTGTGAAGACTATGGCCTGGATAAGGTGCACATTGGTCTCTAGACTGACACTGTTGCTCTTTAGCAATCTGGAGAGATCCTTGACAGTAGATTTTCCTAATTCAACTTGTCGTTTTATTTCCTGACTGCTGGTGCCAAGCGTGTTGATTGTGAATCAGTGCAAGATGGATAATCAACAACCTCACTATTTTCTCCATCTATCATGATACTATTAGCCTAGTGGTGAGGATGTTTCTTGCCTTGATAACGAGATAAAATCTATATCAAATGTTGGGAAAGTGTAAAAAAAGCAAAGGTAGCATGAGGATGGAATACCTGACTTCTACTAAATCCATAAAGGGAACTTTCTTTTTTTTTTTGGTCATACATTTAATGCCTTATCAATTCTTCCTTTCAGACAGTTCTTCACCTCATCTGTTTAAATGCAGTGTTCATTATCTATCCATTCTTCTCCTGTTCTTCCCTCAACTTCCATTATCAGTCCTATTTTTTTAATCAGTCCTATTTTATAACAGCAGTGTGATGCAATATTTGTCCTTTTGTGGTTGAGATATTTCACTCAACATGCCTCCCAGGTTCA
>NW_006399768.1:6443019-6443854 GCF_000299155.1 Elephantulus edwardii | reverse complement strand
CTTTTGGTAGTATTGCCATTTTCACAACATTGAGTCTTCCTATCCATGAGCAAGGGATATTCTTCCACTTTTCAAGATCTTTTTTTGTTTCTTGTAGTAATGTTTTGTAGTTTTCTTGGAAATGGTCCATAAACGGAACTTTCTACATCAATAACATCCACAATACAAAATTTATTTCTGTAAGTTTAGACATGGTCGCTCACACTCATGTGTCAACTTCTACTAATTCCAACACCAATATTAACTGCTTTGTGTCCATAAATTCACTGCAATATCTACAGAGACAACACAAAACTGTACTCCCATTATAATGTTTATCAGGGAACTTAATAGCCTATAGTTCAGGTTTGCAGTAAGATACAATCCCTCAGTCCTAGAAGCTTTGCAAGTGTGGTCCCTTTTGACTTTCAGCCTTATGGCTTAAGTCATTCCTACAAAGTTCCCTTAGTCCTACGAGTTATACTATCTTCCCTCAGTCCTCAAGCAAGCTTTGGTTAAAGACCTCTGCTATTGGTTCTCTGAGATATCAGTCCAAAGTCAGCTCTTCCTTTAATCATCCAGGGAGCAAAACCTTCAGTTCTGTCTCTGTGTTAAGGGTTCTGGGCCTGTCTTACCTCAAGAAATGTAGGCCTGACACCTTCTTATTCAGTCAACACAAAGATATATTCTCTCAGTTAATCAAGGCAGCTTCCAAGTCAACAGCAAGATATGTTTGGTGCAGGGACTTTTGTCCCTGAAGGATGTTCATTGTTGTTATGTGCTACGAAGTAGCCTGCAAGTTATGGTAATCCTGGGTACAGTAGCTCTAAACCCTGCCCTATTCTGAGCCAATCTC
>NW_006399768.1:6428177-6442840 GCF_000299155.1 Elephantulus edwardii | reverse complement strand
TTAAAAATGCTTGCCTCCAAGGAGCAGTTTGGTTTCACCCTCTCCAGGTCAGACCTGTTTGTTCTCATCATTCCAAGGTATATTCAATACTCTTCTCCAGCACCCCAAAGGATACGAACTACTTTTTGTGCTTCTTCTTCTTTCCTGATGTTGAGGTTCCCAAATTATGTCACTGAATCTGCTTGATTTGATGGTGAGATTATCCAAACCTCTCTGAATAAGCTAAAATACCCCATGAGAAAGAAATGGTCCACACAGTTGTTGATGACATAGCTAGGCCATCTGTCTTCAGGTCATCTAGATCAGGTTAACATACCTACAAGTCAGAGTTGAGACAGCTAGCTAAACAATGGTTTAGAGCAGCCATTTCAGGACACAGAAAGCCATAGTAACTGATCTGTTATACCACAGGATGATATACATTTCAATGTCTTTATTTGCCTATTCTTTTAGCTAACAAAGGTGCTTTTTTTCTTTCTTAATTCTACTTTTATTCATTCACTCTAAATCAGTGAGTCTCCTAAGAGCCTCAATCTTTTAAGCTGTATTGTACGCCCAAGCAAGAGAGAGGGATTAGTAAGGAGGCATGAAAAGCAAACGGCAACACCAGAAGGATGCAAGAAAGAAAACAGAGGCTTGCTTGTGATAGGAAGAAGAAGTGAAGGAGAAAAGAGTACAGATGTCCTAGTTTGGAAAACAGAGGAAATGTAGAATTCAATTGAATTCAGTTGTCATCCAGTCAATTTTGACTTAGGACTACCCTGTTTGTGTTAGCACAGAATTGGGCTTTATGGAACTTTTCAGTTTCTTTTCCCAAAAGTAGTTCTTATCTGAGACCCTTCTAATTGGACTTGAACTCCCAACCTTAATGGTGATATCTGAGCACTCGCACCATTTGCACTGCCCAGCTATCACAGAATTTAATTATGGCTGAAAATGTCGTGATTATTTTCAATGATACATGTTCTATGTATTACAATGATCCATGATCCATGATCTATGTACTTGTATGTAAAACATAGTAGGTTTTTTCTTTTTCTCAGAGAGGACTATAACAATTTCCCTTCATGTTTTTCTTGGGTGCTTTCTGTATACTAATGGCCCTTGAGTAGAAAACTTGAAAATTGTTTCCTCATATGCTGTTGTTCAAAGTAGGAATGATCCATGGTCCAGGGATATCTTTTCCCAGCTTTTCTTTACTTCATGCCAAGTATTTTGAATTTGTTCATTCAGACAGATGCGATCAATCAGACTGGTTATCCGTGTTTCATTGATTATGGAAATGCATTTGACTGTGTGGACCACAACAAACTGTGGCTAACACTGTAAAGAATGGGAATCTCAGAACACTCGATCATGCTAATGCAAAACCTATACTTGGACCAGGAGACTGTTGTCAGAACAGAGAAGTGAAACACTGCATGGTTCAAAATTGCAAAGGGTGTACACCAGGGATGTGTCCTATCTCCATAACTGTTTCCCTTTGTATTTTTGTTGTGCGGTTTCTCAGTGCTGTATACTAATCACTTACTAGAAAACTTGAAAACTCCATTTCTTCTTTTACTGTTTCTCAAAGTAGGAATGATCCATAGCTTCAGGGTTCCCTCTTTCTAGCTTTTCTTTACTTCATGCCAAATATTTTAAATTTGTTTATTCAGAGAGGTGTGAACAAGCATACTGATTACTGATGTATTTCTATACACTAGATAGAAGTTTGAATTGAGCTTAAGGACTTGAAAATTAATGACTGTGGATATTTCACAATATTTGCATAACAAAGGTTCTTTTAAGGGCCTGTCTGATGTGTTCATGTTTCTAATTTTCCCTTTAACATTACTTTTTAAATAAAGCACAGATTTTAAAGGGAGGGCTTTTTTGTTGTTGTTTCTGAAAAGGGATGTATAAAGAAGAATTGTCAAAATCTTTTAAAAATTTAAACATACTGGAATTTGAGTCTTTAATGTGGCATAAATACATTACCACAATACATTGCCACTCTAAGCAACTATAGAAATTTGTTTGGTTATGTTATCCATAGAAGAGTTGTGCTGTTATCTAAATATTTGGAATCTACAATTGACTCCAAAGGAGAAAGACAGGCAATCTTATTTGTTGCAATTTACATCATCAGATAAAAATAAGAAAGCTAAGCACAAGTCAGTTCCAATTTGACAGCAGTGAATTTTACTTTTTGAGGTTATCTCGTATGTTTAGTAGTAGAGAAAATATTTTAAACGTGATAAATGTTTGTATTAGAATAACAACAAAAAAATGTCCCCTACAGTCTTTCTCAGAGAGACTTGAAGGCTTCAATTTGTTTTTCAGTTCTTTCAGCTTGAGAAATGTCAAGTGAGTTCTTCTTTTTTCCTTCCTTTAACTCCAGATCTTTGCTCATCCCATTATAATGCTATGCATTGTCTCCTTGAACTCTTCTTTGAAATCTTCTGTTCAACTGTTTTGCTTTGGCATCTCTTCCCTTTGTTTTGTTTTGTTTGCTTTAGTGCAATTTTCAGAGTCTATTCTAATGTCTATTTTAATCGTTTCTTCCTCCTCGGTCTTTGTAGTGACTTTTTGCTCTCTTTGTTTGAAATATTTGATATTATACAACAACTCCTTTGGTCTTTGATCAATAGTGTTCAATACCTCAAACTTGTTCTTAAGATGATTTTTTAATTCAGGTGGCATAGACTTAGGTCATATTTTATTTCTTCAGACCTGTTTTCTTAGTCATCAACTGCAATTTGTACTTGCACATAGGAATTAAGGGCCATAAATTACAATGTCAGTATCTGGCCAGGTTTTGGCTACTAATATTGAGCTTCTCCGATAATTCTTTCCACACTATCTTATCACTCAAAGTATTGTACTCCATGATAGATTTTGCAACAGTCTTTTTAACTATGAATGCACTACCATTCTTCTTCCACTTTTCAAATTCAAGCCGTAGTTGCAATATAGAAATACTCTGTGGGGAATATCTTGAATCCAGGAAGTATCTTTTGAGTCTGAAAGCATTAAAAGAAGATGGAGTGAATACACAAAGTCACTAAGCCTAAAAGAATTGATTAACACTGAAATATTTCAGGAAGCAGTATATGACAAAGAGCCATGGTTGATAAGGAAAGAAGTTCAAGCTTCATAGAAGGCATTAAAAAAAAAGGCCCCAGGAATCAATAGGATAGCAATTGATGTGTTTCAACCAAAAGATGCTGTCCTGAGCATGCTTAGCAGCCTATGCCAGGAAATTTAACAGAAAGCTATCTGTTTAAGTGACTGGAAGAGATCCATATTTGTTTCCATTCTAAAGAAAGGTGATCCAAAAAAAAAAAAAAATAAAGAAAGGTGATCCAATGGGATGTGGAAATTCTTGAACAATGTCATTAATATCACATGTAAGCAAAATATTGCTAAAAATCATCCAACAATTACAAGAACAATGCATTGACAGAGAGCTGCCAGAAGTTCAAGTTGAGCTTAGAGGAGGCTGTGGCACCAGGAATATCAGATGAATCTTGGCTGAAAGCAGAGAATACAAGAATAATGTTTTGTTGTTATTAGGTACCACTGATACAGGTACAACTCATAACAACCCTGTGAACAATAGGTCTGAACCCTGTGCATTTTTGTGCCATCCTCATCATTGCTGCCATATGTAAGCTCACCATAGCAATGTTAATTCATCTGGTCGAGAGCTTTCCTCTCTTCCTCTCCTTCGCTGGCCCTCCATCTTTCCAAAAATGATGTCCCTCACCATGGAAACAACAAAGTTACTCCTTGGAGGCAAGGATTTTGAAGCTCCATCTCAATACTCTGGGAATATTGTCAAGAAGGACAGTTCTTGGTACATTTTACTAAAATGCTTCTTCCCCACCCCCCCCCTTTTTTATTATGGGTACAAAATTGGAATGCAGGTAAGAGATACTTGAAAGAAAAAAGTTAAATATATTACAATGTGACACACTGATATTGAGGTATTAGATGAAGAATACCCACCTTGACTCTAAGAAAGAGTTTGTTCATGTCCAGTTTTTACGAAGAAAAAGACATATTAGTGATCTTTGGGTTTAGAATCATTCCTGGATAACTCCTTAAAAATGAAACATCTTGATATCTCTCCAAATCTGTTACAAGCGCATCACATTTAACTGAGTGAGAGACCTTCCGTTCCCATGCATCTCTTATGTTTCTGTACAGCTTGTTACTGTAGCACTGAGAGCCTTTTATTCTTGACTGCCTTTTAAAGGTTGTTTATACAGCGAGTAGACAGATTGTATCCACCTGGGAAACAAAGGAAAGGCATGATTAAATTTGTTGTTGTTATTCATGCACTGTTAAGTCAGAACTGACTCATAGCTGACCCTCTGGTGGGTTTTTAGATGCTATTAATCACGTGGGAGGAGATTGACCATCCTTCTCGCATGGAGCCACTGGTGGGTTTGAAATGTGCGCCTTCAGGATTTCAGATTCTTGTCACTAGGCACCAGAGCTCCCTTGATTATATATATATATATTCAGTATATACAGTATACAGTACATTCAGTATCTTATGTAATTCGGCCTGAGATCGATCTATCTATCTATCTATCTATCTATCTATCTATCTATCTATCTATCATCTCAGGCAGAATTACATAAGATACTGAATGTACACTCACTACTTGACTTTCTTCATATTCTTCAGTGATGATTAGATAAGAGCAAAACAGACAAAAACTGATAATAAAGTTTCTAATCTCTGAGTTAATAGTCAGTAGCAGTCTGCTGGCATCCACGAAACTATTCTAGCTAACTTGTAAGCTTTCCAAAAGCATAAAAGTCTTGGACCATTCACAGTTCTTGACCCTATCATCTTTACCTCTTTCACACTGTACTTTTCTTCTTATAATTTATTTTCAGCTACTAATTACATATTTGATCTATTTAACTTGCTTATTGCTTATCTCCATTAGAAATGTGTAAAGTCCTTATGGACATGAGCTTTATCTGCTTTGCTCACGGCTGTTAATGCTAGTGTTTAGAATATAGGTACATAGTAAAACCCTCACAAAAACTTTTGAATGAGTTAATTTAACACGTTGTGCCTTTAGTACCTATGCAGGTAGAAAACAGTCAAATAGATTACACTCTTACTGACTTGATGATTTATATTTTTTTATAATGCTAATGTATGAACAGAGTGGTGTATAAACTGATAAGACTCCTTTCTTTCATTCCAATTTCCTCCCTCATAGTATTGTAATTTCTATGTTTATTTCCTTACCAGATTATAAGGATAAGTCTACGTTATAGCCAATTTTTAATTCACTGCATAGTTGTACAATAGTTGTAAATATTTATTAACTTTAATTCTTAAGCAGTAGGGTAATGAACAAAATGGAAAAGAAAATATTACCATATCTTCTTGACTTGTTTGTGTAAAGGTACTTACTTCTGTTGTAGGTGGAAGGAGTCTTTTTAATGTGGTGTTGTTCTTAAGTGCTGTCAAGTCTGAACCAATTCATAGCTGACCCTCCAGCAAGTTTCAGCTACAGTTAATCACAGAGGAGGTGACTGCCCATCTTTCTCCTGTGGAGCAGCTTACGGATTCAAACCACAGTGCAATGCCTTACCACTAAGCCACCAGAGCCCGCTCTTTTAAATATAAACAAGAGTATAAACAGAATGTTAGGAATCCTGGGCAACAATTTTCAAATTTATCCTCTTTTAGTGCAGACACCTCAGAAATGCCACCATCATGTATCTGAGGAAACTAGTTTATTCTCTGAACCCTTAATTGTTCAAAGTGCTTGCCATTGTGACACTATTTCTATGTGACTTGGCAATTTTAGATCTCAGGTTACATTTCTCTATCCCAGAATGAGATTTATGATAATTGCAAGACAATGTCAGTGATTATATAGCTCCATTTCAACTGACATAGTTCATGTCTTATAATCATTGACATTATACACTGACTATGAACATAATTTCATGTTGGCTGTTACAAGTTGTACAGAGGCACGAGTGACTTATCTCAGAGAAAACACTTAGGGATGAAATTTTCTCCTTACACAGGAACCTGTACAGTATTGCAAACCCTAAAATTCCTACAATCACCAATGCTACCATTACTACCAGCAAAAAAACAAAGCAAAACAAACCACCCAAGAACTTAAGCATTTCTTTCACTAGTAACCATACTCATTTATCACCTAACTAAAATACATACAGGCATCATGATCTGAGGAAAATTTATCAACAACTTAGTTATGCAGATGACACAATCTTGCTTGCTAAAAATGAAGACGAAGATCAAAGGCTATAAACTTCAATATAGACTGTATTTCAACATCAAGAAAACAAACTCCTCATCACTGAACTGACAAGCAACATCATGGTAGATGGAGTGAAGATTGAAACTGTCAATGACACACCACACCCTTTGTATCGGTAGTTAGGAGATCACGAGATGTATTGAATAGGACAAGTCTATTGTCAGGGACTCTCCAAAGTACCGAAGAGCAACGATATTAGTTTGATGACTAAGGTGTGTGCCTGCTGTTTGAAGATTAAAGTTTATTTTTCCTTCTTTGTGTCTTTAGGAGTTCTCCAAATCTGACCAATAAGCAGCATGTTTTCCCTACCCCTGTGGAATTTTCCTATGTACAGTTGGCTCTCTCATTCTCAAAAAATCAAGCTGTACAAGATACTCTTCCTGTAGAACTTCACAAGTCCTTCCCTTTGAAGGTTTCCTTTTTTCTGTTTGAAAATCAAGCAGACTGCTAATACTTTGTGTCCGTTAGTGGTCTAGCTTCTTGTGGCTTCTGGAAATAATTACCTTTTTACTTCAGACATGAAAGCTTAGCTTAAGATGTGAAAGAGTGAGCAGATGTAGCAGAACAAATGATACTATTATCGTCTCATGTCATACTTGCACAACGGGTAAAGAGCTTAGCTGCATTGGTGTCATTTAGAAATTCAGGAAAGCTGGTGGTTTGGAGGAAGACAATTACTGTCATGGTTATCACATGATCTAGTAATACAAATTAGAATGCAAGGGAAGAGGGTCTATTTATTGCCTCAAAATTTTATCTAATTAAAGTATTATAAAATTTTTAAAAAGCACAAAACAGGCAGGCAGTTTAGAAAACTATCTCTTTGGTTAATACTCATAATCATACATAAATGTATTTAATAAGAAACGTATATAATTAGTTTCGTTGCATAATATACAGATTCCTCCAGAGTAATAGAATCAACACTTTATATCTATGTGTATATATATATCCACAATGGTTAAGTGCTCAGGTGAAAACCAAAAGGTTGATGGTTCCAATCCCCTAGTGACTCTATAGGAGAAAACATCTGACAATCTTAACCTCTAAAGACCATTGTACCAAAAATAATTGGCTGACACAGAAAAATGTCAAGAAACATCATTTGATCACAAGGCAATGGTGATAAAGAAGGAAGTTCAGGCTGCTTTGAAGGACTTGGCAAAAAAATAAAGCCTCAGGAGTTGATGGAATACCAATTGACATATTTAAACAAACAAATACTGCTCTAGATGTGCTCAATAGGTTGTGTCAAAAAATCTGGAAAACAACTACCTGGCCAGCTGACTGGAAGGGATCCATATTCATTCTCATTTTAAAGGCGATCCAATTGGGTGTGAAAATTATTGTACAATATCATTCATATCACATGCAAGCAAAATCCTGCTGAAGATCATCCAGAAACTACTGGAACATATATTGACAGAAAACTGCCAGAAATACAGCTGGGGTTAGAAAAGGTCATGGCACTAGAGACATTATCGCCAATGTCAGATGGATCTTGGTAGAAAGTAAAGAGTACCAAAAGAATGCCTACCTGTGTTTCATTGACTATGCAAAGGCTGTGTTGACTGTGTAGATGACAACAAATTGTGGTTAACCTTGAGGAAAATGGGAATCTCAGAACACTTGATTGTGCTTATGTGAAAACTATACTTGGATCAGGAAGTGGTCCTCAGACAAAGCAAGAAAACTCTGCATAGTTCAAAATCAGGAAAAGAGTGCATCAGGGATTCATCTTGTCTCCATACCTTTTCAATCTACATGCAGAGCAAATCATTTAGGAAGCAAGGTTTTATGAGGAGTAATGTGCATCAGGATTGGAGGAAGACTCATCAACACTCTATGTTATGCAGATGACACAACCTTGCTTGCTGAAACTGAGGCAGACCTGAAGTGTTTGCTGCAGAAGGTCAAGCAAGGACTGTAGTCTTCAATACTGATTGAAGCTCGGTAAAAAAACAAACCAAAACAAAAACCAAACAACAAAGATTCTCACTACTGGGTCAATTGGCAGCACCAGGATAGATGGTAAAGAGATTGAAGTTTATAACAGAGTTTGCTCGGCTCCACAATCAACACTCTTGGCACCAGCAGTCATGAAAACAAACAAACAAACAAATTGTGTTGGGAAAATCTGCTGTCAGTGACCTCTCCAGAGTAGTTTTCAGCAACGATTTTGGTCTAAATACTAAAGAGTACTTAATCCAGGCCATGGTCTTTGCAGTTACTTGCTATGCATCAGAGAACTGGACAAAGACTAAGGATGACAGAAGAAGAATAGATGTCATCAAATTGTAGTGCTGGATAAGAGTCTTGAACGTACTGTGGACTACCAAGAAAATAAATAGGTCTGTTATGGAGAGGGTGAAACTAAGTTTTCTCCTTGGAGGCTAGGATTTTGAAGCTCTTTCTCACTTACTTTGAGTACATAGCCAGGAGGGACTGGTCCTTGGAGAAGGACGTTATGCTCAGAAGGATGGAAGGACAGCGCAGGAGAGGAAGATCCCAGATGAGATGGATTGATACAGTAACTGGGGAAAAGGTAGTTGTGTTAGAATCAGTGAGACTGGTTCGGGACAGGGCAGGCTTCAGAGATTCTGTACATAGGATCATTATAGGTCACAGGTGACTCGATGGCGCAAAAGCAACAACAAAGATCACAATCTAGGAAATGCTATAGGTGGCTCTACTCTGACATAAGGATTGTTAGGAGTTGGAATCAACTCCATGGAACACAACAACTGCATATGCTGTGTTGCGTAAGCCGTGTGTGTGTGTGTGTGTGTGTGTGTGTGTGTGTGTGTGTGTGTGAAATTGAGGAGACTTCCTATAGGCAAAGGAAAAACAACTCAATTTGTTATGTACAGACACCTGATCTTTCCTTTTAAATATTTAAATATTTGTAGTTTTTAAGTGATTAAGGACTCAACCACTCTCTGAAAGCTTGGGAGTTCAAACCCAGCAGTATCATTATGGAAGACAAAACTAGTGATTTTCTTCTGCCAGAGATCTGTTTCTGAAAGGTTACAATCTTGGAAAGTCTTTGGAACATATTTATGCTGATGAATGCAGCTGTCACAGTCAGAGTCAACCTGATGACATCTAATAGCAACAAACAAATATGTATGTGTGTGTGTGTGTATATATATATATATATATATATATACACACACATATATATACATATATATACATATATATACATTTATATACCATATATTAGTGGTTCAATTCTATGCAAAAGACTTAGATTCTATTTCTGACCAATAAGCCTCATAAATGCACAGCAACCGCCTACCTGTATAGAGTAGACTCTACAGAAGTAAGCAGCAACAAAGTATAAATGAGACCCTGTGCTTTAGTTACTTTTCTTGATTCACTCAGTGGATGGCTGGTAGGATTCATACTATAATTGAGTCCATGGATCCTAAAAGAGTTTCTTGTTGTTATTGTGTATGTAGAGTCAGAACCGATCCATAGCTGACCCTGAAGCAGATTTTCAGAGGCAGAGATTTCTAATCCTTCTCCTTCAGTTTACTATGTTCATATTAAATGAATCATGTTTGCTGTTTACATAGGAAATTTAGAAATTTGCCTTTTATTGGATTTAATTTTACATGATTGATGCTAGATATTCACATATTTAACTTGTATTTTGATAAAAAAAATCTCCCTTGCATCCATTTTGTAGCATTTGTCAGTCTTTGAGCACTTTGCATTTCAGGGAATTTTGTATTTTCTAACTAGATTAAACTCAGATTCAACCCTTTTCCTTTTAAATTCTTTGCACTGTAAGTTCCCATCTTCAATCCGTTTGATCACATACAACTGTTTTGGAGACATAATTTGTGATGAATTGTTAAGGAGAAAATGAAATTCTATTCTTTTACATTCATGTAAAACATTCTTTCTTATCATTTTTATTCTATTACTCCTTCATAATATCATTTTTATTTTACATCTCTGTCTATTATGATTATACATTTATATCCTCTGACAAAATGTATTGTCAATTCTTGCCAGAGATGTGCATTTCTTGCAAGAGATGCACATTTCTTGCAAGAGACATGCACTTCTCCTGAGAGACATGATCATCAGGGATCATCAGGGACCTTACTATGGCTCTGTTGCAAAATGCCAAGGCCTGTAGCATGGTTAGCCCAGGAGCATCTTCGAGGTACCATTTCCCCAGTGTATGCTAAAGACTGTCTCATCCCAGGAGCACTCACACCCTTGTAAGTAAGAGAACCACTGCCTGCTGGGTTCAGGGGCCACAATTTCAGTGTGGTCCAAATTACAATCCTGCACAGAGCACTAGAGCACTGCCCCCACTGCCTGAAAACTGCCCAGCTGCTGCCCCCAGTGTGCAGCACCAGGAGAATCAGTATCACAGGTACATTGGTTGAAGCACTGCTGTCTAGCTATACCAGGTGGGATCCATTAAGCTCAAGCAGAAGAAGCCAGACCAGATCGAGCCAGGTCCAGAGGTAGTTTTTGAAAGAGAATAGAATTCCTTCTTCTGCCTTTCAGGTACTCTGGAAGAAAAACTGCTGTCAAGAAGAGTGCACGAATATACAGGCCCTTAACAAAACATTGCCATACTCTGGGTCATTATATTCTTACAGCACCCTAACATCTACTAAGAAAAAACTCATATAATGTCAAAAGCAACAGTCTGCCTCAGTCATCACTAAAAAGCAAAATAACTCTTCTCTTAAGGAAGCAGAACCAGTGAATATCCCAGAAAGAAAGAAATAGAAGAAATATGTTAATGTGGAGCTATTTGAACAGCTACAGAAAAAAGATGTAAATGAGGGAAGAAACAATGGAATCCATTAAGAAAGCAAATGGCCAGAGACAACAATCCAGAAGAAATCTATTAATAAGGAGCAACTGGAAGAGCAATTGAAGAAAATGCAAGAGATGAAAGAATTGATAGAAAAAAAGGTGATACAACAACTTAAAAGTCAGAGAGGGTACAGTTAAACACAATACTGGAAACAGCAGAAAAGCATGAAAATGCAATCCAGAATATTGAGACTTAAATGGCAGAAGTGTCCAACATGCTGGTAGGACAAAATAAGTAGAACAGAAGAGATAGAACAGAGAGTCAGTTGGAAGAAAAGAGTCTTTCTAGAAACAAACTAGAAGAAAAATTAGAGTTGAGATGTAAAGAAAATGAAGAAACTATTGGAACCATTTGAGATGACATCAAAAGGAACAAGATTCATATGACAAGAATTCCAGAATATAGGAGTGACAAGAGAATCACTGAGAAAATTGTGGAAGAATTACTAGAAAAAAAACTTCAAAGGTATTTTGAAGAATGTGGAAGTCCACCTTCAAAGAAGCACAGTAAACTTAAAATATGTTAGACTCCAAAAGAAAAATATATCATAGTCAAATTCTCCAAATTAAATCATAAGGATATGAAACTAAAAGCAGAATGAGAAAAACAAAGTCACGTACAAAGGGGAACAATTCTATTAAGTTCTGATTTCTCAGCAGAAACCACGCAAGCCAGAAGACAATGGATGGCATATACAGAAAGTTTAGAGGAATCAAAACTCAACAAAGATGCAGAAGATCTAAACTATAAAATCAAGAAACTTCACCTTGTATGTGTACTCAGGGTACTGCCCCAACTAAAACTCAATTAACTTTCTTCTCAAGTGCACATGGTACACTCTCCAGAATCAATCAAATACTAGGACACAAAGTAAATCTGAACAAATAAAAAATATTAAAATAGTACAAAGTAGCTTCTCAGACCACAGTGCAATAAAACTTTAATCACAGCAGGGTGAAGCTTACAAAATCACCCATGTAGAAACTAAATAACTCTCTGCTAGAACAAGACTGGGTTATAAAGTAAAGAATGAAATAAAAAGTTCCTTGAAACAAATGAAAATGAAAATACAACATATTAAAACCTCTGAGATGCAGCTAAGGCAGTCCTCAAGGGGAAGGTCATAGCAATAAGCACACACATAAAAAAGCATAAAAGGGAAAAAAAATCAATGATCTAACTCAACACTTTCACCAAGTAGAAAAAGAACAACAATCTAACCCTACACCTTATAGAAGAAAAGAAATTATAAGGACAAAAGCTGAAATCAATGAGATAGAAAATGGAAAAACAAAACCATAAATAAGACCAGGAGCTAGTTTTACAAAAAAAGTCAATAAAAATGGCAAACTTAAAAAAAGAAAAAAAGAGAAGATACAGATAACGCAATTAAGAAATTATTGAGGTGACATCACAATAGAACTAGATGAAATGAAATCAATAGTATCAGACTATTATAAAAAGCTATACAGTGATAAATTAGAAAATCTAGAGGAAATGAAACTCATGCCCTACCCAAATTGACAAGGATAGATAAAGAACACTTGAACAAAAGAAGAAATTGAACAGATCATAAAAATACTTCTCCATAAGAAAAATCCTAGACTAGAGCACCTCACAGCTGAATGCAACCAAATATTCAGAGAATATCTATCATCAACTCTTCTCAAAGTATTTTAAAATATTGAAAAAGATGAAACACTCACAGTCATTCTACTAAGCAAGTATAACCTTAACACCAAAACCAAAGGTATTACCAAGAAAGAAAACTACAGTCCTATATCTCTCATGCTTATAGATTAAAAAACCCTTAACAAAATCCAAGCCATTAGAATCCAAAAGCACATAAAAAAAATAATTCACCATGACCAAGTGGGAATCGTAACAGGTATTCTGTCCCCAGCCCACTTTACCATTTCACTGCAGGTAAAGTGCCCAATCACAGGAGTGAGAGGGCTGGGGCTCGGAGTTTAAGCTTTTGGCCAGAGGGCCTGTTGTGTTGTGTAACAACCCTTACACACCAGATCTAGAGGACACATTGCCTTCTTCTGGGAAACTATCCTCTTGTGTCAGCACCATACTGCAAATGGAAGAGAAGAGACACTATGCCACAAGAAGTCAGTCCTGGAGCAGAAGTTCAAGGCAAAAGACTTTTACTCAGAACTGTCTGGGACAGAAAGCCTTCCCTGATACTATTACCTGGTGTTTGGACTTAAAGAGACTCCTAAATGCAAGAGATACTGGCCATACCATAAGAAACTGGCAATAACAGCACCGCGTCCAGGGACACCACTCCAACTCCATCCTGTGCCCCCACACTTCTGGCACACCCTGGTGGCCTCGCCATAACCTTGCACCCCTGGTGGTGCTCCAGAGCCATTAGAGACTCCTTCACGCAGGACAGAGACCTACCAACAGCCGTGGACAGTACGATTCTGAGTCAGCACACAAAGGCACACCACAGATCCAGCCATCCTCTGAAGTCACCAATAGAGCTGCTATGGGACTGATCTGCCACAAAAAAGGCTAGTAGAATCCTAATTGGGTTTTCTTGGGCACTGACTATTGTCTGGGAGAGTACCCAAGGGTGAACCCACTGGTGGAAATTTGGCTGAGCTCTCTCGGGCCTTGAAACTGCCCAGGAACAAGTGGGCCAGTAGTAATTTGGCTGAACTTTTGAGGACCCTGCAGACCAGCCAAAGGCGAGTGGGTTAGTGGGAATTTGATTTTGTCTTGTTGAGTCCCCTTGGGCCCAGGACCCTTCCCAGGCAAGGGCCACTATGCAAGGGCACCTGTATGAGCACCACTGGACAGGGACCAGTGAACGAAAACCACTGCATGGGAGACAGACAGCTGGAATTTGAATAGGGACCCCAATTGTAAGCACACCCAGACAACTGAGGCCTGAATGAGGTCCCCCAAGTGGTTGACCTGCCCTTGTGATCACCCCATACAGGTGCATGCCCCACCCCATTTGGCTCCACACCTGTGTCTACGTGTCTGGTTAATCAACCTGCCTTTAATCCAGAGCACCTTGACCTGTCTTACCTGCAAGAGGCTGCTCTCACAGGCTCTGAACTGACATTTCCCTGGAGTCAGAAGTTCAGAGAAAAACACAAGTGGGATAGCTACCCAACTGATCTGTAGAGCATTATCTTCAGATCATATCAATGTCTTAAAGAAAGCAACCTGTCCCACACAATATGCAAGCACAAAGCAAGATGCCAACCCACAAAGGGTGCCACAGTATCAATGGATTTCCTGATGCCAAAAAGTCTGATGGGAATTTCTGACACAGAACTTAAGAGAACAATGATTAAATATTTTCAATGGATGAAAGACAAACTTGAAGAATTATAGGACACTATAAGCAAAAACCAGGAGGAACTAAAAAAAAAACCAAACCAGTCCAGAACAATGTAGAGAAAACAAACAAGGCATTAGCAGCACTGGTAAAACACGAAACCACTATGCAAAGTATGAGGTCCAATATTTCA
>NW_006399768.1:6398348-6403705 GCF_000299155.1 Elephantulus edwardii | reverse complement strand
ACGGCCCATAACAACAACAACAATTCTTTATTATGCCTGAACAGATTTCTTGTAGTAATTCTACCACAACTTTCTTGTGCCTTTGCTTGCCTCTTCCAGTTATTGGATTTCAATTATGTAAGTTATTTCTCTTAATTATGTCCCACATTATCCTTATGCTTTCTTCTTTTTTATCTCTCTTTTATTCTGCTTTTTGCTCTAGCAGACCATTGCCGACAATTACACATTCTATTTCACTGGTTCTGTGTTCCATCTCTTCAACTCTGCTCCAAAATGTTGACAGCATATGCATCATATTCTGGATTGTGGTTTCTTGGGTTTTTAGAGCCTCTAATACTGCATTTGTGTTATTTGCATTTTTAAGGTCCTCTTGGGTTTTACTTGCAGAGTCCTGTAATTTTTTTAGTTTCTCTTTCACCCATTGAAAATATTCAATCATTGTTTTTTTGAGTCTGTGTCAGAAAGTTCCATCAGACTTTCTGGCTTCAGGAAATCCAATGATTCTTTGTTTTGATCATTTTTTCGAAGTGACGTCTTGTTTTGATTTTGTGTGGGGTATGAGATAGTTTGTCTTCTTGGTGATTGCTGTGGTAGAGTTTTTCATGCCTTGGGCCTTAGCAGGTCTTTGTGTGATAATGTTGGCTTAAGAAATCGCTGTGCCAGAGGAGGGAAGGGTAGCTCACTTTAGCTGAATATCTTTTTGGTCTTTGATTCAAGGGAAGACTTGTTTTAGTTGGAGAGAGAGATGCCCTGTGAATTAGCAGCCTTCTTAGCCTGGCAACTGGCATAGCTATGTAGAGTCTATAGGGTCCACTGTTCAAGTACTGGCTCTGAGATGGACCAGGTGTAACAAGATGGTGTTTGAAAATGAAATCGCTTCACCTATGGTAGTGGTGCTCCTGACACAGGACAACTGGACTACAATGAAACATTATAGTATCCACACAGCAGGCTTGTCTGGGCTAGTGCACAGGTATAGTTGTGGTGTCTTGGTCTGTTGAAAATTTGTGGCCTAGTGGCAAGAAACTGCCCTGCAATTCCCACGGCATGTGGTTCAAGGCAACCAGCTGCTCTGTGGAAGAAGGATGGACAATCTCCTCCCATATGATTAAGTGCATCTGAAAAAGCCCCAAGAGGGTCAGCTATGGGTCTGTTCCAACTCTACAGTGCACAACAAATACAACAATATTAAAATAAGAATCTCTGAAGAACATTTTTCCACCTTTTGGCTAGTACTGGGGCTGAAAGATATCAAGATGACTTCAGAAAAGTTAGAAATTTAGATATAATGTAGGGCTTCTGTGCCATGTGACCTTCTCCCAATGCTTTATACAAAATGACAAGGAATACAGAGAACATTTTTTACAACATTTTTGTCAAAATTTAAGGACTTAAAAGTAGAGAGGCCAAGTCTCCGACTGTCTAGGTAATAATCATAAAGACAGTCTCCCAGAGGTCTTGTACCAATTCCTTGACTTTATTAAGCTATATATGCTGGAGAAGGTGTAGTTGTTTGTCCAGTTTCCCGCAGATCCACAGAAACATGGGAAAACATCCTCCCTTGATTAAGTCATAAAAATGGGGTGTTATGAAGTGATCCAGGGATAAAACCTTGAGAGGAATTTTCTTTTTTTTTTTTTTCAGATGAAGGACAACTCAGCTGAGGACTTGGAGTGAGTGGCAAATGGGAAATGTATGAGTCACAGCTCTATTACATAGATTGCAGGATATTGAGGGACTTGCCTGAGGATGAAATGGGACAAATGGGAATGTCACTGAGGAGATGTTCAATGTACATAGAAAACAAAAGGCATATGACACCTGTAATGCGACCCATCTCATATGGATTGTGCTCATCAGCAAAAAAATTATGTACATCTAAAAGGAAAAAAAAAAGAAGAAAGAATTACATTCATTGACTTAAGCCATTAAATGCTTAGGCCCAGGATAGGAAGAAAGAGAAGAGGCAATTCTATTCTGATTTAGCTCAGATTTAAACCTGAAATGAGTGGGAAAGACTCAAAAATGGTGTTAAATCAAGTGTGACAATTTTCTTTTTCCTTATTTTTAATTTTTATTGTGATATGGGTGAAAATTTTGGTGAATTTACTCTATAGAGTAAATTCATTTTCCATTCAACAATTAGCACACATTTTCTTTCAAGACATTGATTGTAAACTCCACAATATAACACTCTTCTCACATTACCCCTGTGTTTACTATTTGCACTAATCCTTCTCCCCTATCTCTGTATTTCAAACCAAACAAGCCAAAATTAACAATATCAATCTCTTCTCCGTCTATCATGTGGCTGCCAATTGGTTGAGTGGTGAGATTCTTTTCCTTGGTATTGAGCTTCAATCCATATTACAGATGACAGTCCTTGACTATCTGCAGCAAATGTTTCAGGCCCTATTCAGTTTCAGCAAGCAAGGTTGTGTCACCAAATTATGCAGGTTTTTTATGAGTCTTCCTTCAATCCTGAATCTACATTCCTTCTCATAAAATCCAGCCTTCCAAATGATCTGTTCCGCATAAAAATTGAAAAGGTGTGAAGACATGACACATCTCTCACGTACTATTTTTCTGATTTTTAATCCTGCAGTGTTTCCTTGCTCTGTCCTCGCAATTGCTTCCTGGTCCAAATAAAAGTTTCAAATTAGCTCAATCAAGTGTCTGGGATCCTCATTCTTCGCAAGGTCAGCAATAATTCGCTATGATCCACAGAGTCAAATTTCTTTGCCTAGTCAGTGAAACACACATAGACATTCCTCTGGTAACTTTGCTTCCAGCCAAGATTCAGCTGACATTGGTGATTTTGATGTTAAGGGCTAAGGGAATTTTTGATATTAGTTGTTTAAGTATATGGTCATGTATTTTACATTTTATTAAAATTTCATCATATATAATCAGTACCACTAATATAAATTTCTTAATGGTAGGGAAATTTTAATCCTCAAAATATAAAAACCACTATAACCTTGGTAGTGTTTTATAAGAAACATACAAAGTGCTTTAGTAATAAATGTTCAAATGCATCATCTTTTTTTTGTTTTTTGTTTTTTTTAGTTTCTAAATGCTCATCAAAACATTAGGGTATTTTTATCATCTTTTAAAAATGGAAACTATCAACAGGATGATGTGACTGAAAAAGATGTGCATAATTTGTCTTATAAAGTCTGAGGTAACCTTATTTATTAACCATTTAATTTATGCATATACAAAGTAATAGGAAGTGATAATGAAAAAAATTATTTTTATTTTTAAGTTGCATTATCAGCAGTGATATCTCATCAATATTTGTTCCCATTCCAGGGAAAAGTGACCCAACAGAGTGAGGAAATTATCAAACAATATCATTAATATCACATGCAGGCAAGAGTCTGCTGAAAATTATTCAAAAATGTTTGGAGCAATATGTCAGCAAAGAACTGCCAGATGTGCAGGCTGGATTTAGAAGAGGTCATGGTACTAGGGATATTATAGCTAATGTAAGATGGATCTTGGCAGAAAACAAAGAATACTAGAAAAATGTCTATCCGTGCTTCATTGGCTATGCAAAGGCTTTTGACTCTGTGGATCACAACAAGCTATGACTGACTCTGAGAAGAATGGGAATCCAAGAACATTCGATTGTGCTTATGCGAAACCTATACTTGGACCAAGAGGCAGTCATCAAAACACAGCAAGGATACACTACATCGTTCAAAATTGGAAGGGGAGTCTGCCAGGGATGTATTCTGTCTCCATACCTTTACAATATGTATGCAGACAGATCATCTGAGGTGATGGGCTGTCTGAGGAGAAATGTGGCATCAGGAATACTGGAAGAGTCATCAACTACTTGCGTTATGCAGATGACACAACCCTGCTTGCTGAAACTGAGGAGGACCTGAAGCGCTTGCTGCAGAAGGTCAAGGACTGCAGCCTTCAACATGGATTGAAGCTCAACATCAAGAAAACAAAGATTCTCACCACTGCGTCAATTGTTAGCATCAGTATGGATGGTGATGGGATTGAGATAGTCAGTAGTTTTAGTTTGCTTGCCTCCACAGTCAACACTCTTGGTACCAGCAGCCAAGAAATCAAGAGGTGAATTGCATTGGGAAAGTCAGCTGTCAGGGACCTCACAAGAGTACTGAAGAGCAACGACGTCAGGCTGGAGACTAAGGTACGCCTGATCTGAGATATAGTCTTTGCAATTATGTGTTATGTATCAGAGAATTAGGCAGTGACTGGAGATGATAGAAAGAGAATTGATGCCTTTGAGCTGTGATGCTGGAGACTAGTGTTGAATATACCACGGGCTGCTAGGAGAACAAACACTTGTCCTGGAGATGGTGAAGCTGGAATGCTCCTTGGAGTCAAGGATTCTGAAGCTTTGTCTGACATACTTTGGGCATATTGCAAGGAGGGACTGGTCCTTGGAGAGGGATATTATGTTTGGGAGAATGGAGGGATAGCACAGGAGAGGATGATCCTGGATGAGATGGATCGATTTTGGGATTAGGGTGGTGGGAGCAAGTGTGTCAGAGACGATGAGGTTGGCACAGGATAGAACAGGGTTTGGACCTCTTGTTTATAGGGTCACAATGAATTGCAAGAGACTCGTCCGTGCTTAACAGCAACAACAACAACAACAGTATTTGTTTAATCTAACATCTGTTATGTTTTTAATTATGTCACATATGAGAGATTTTAGAATGGGAGACGATTAGTGTTTGTTTTTTTTTAAAGTATTTCAAAGTCATATTGTACCATAGGTCTGGGGCGGCCCAAGCTCAGATCAACCTATGGCTATATTAAAGACATTTAAAACATGGATGTGTGTATATTAAAGTCCCTTCCTTATTTTTGCTATTGTGCCAACTGAAAATATTTGTAGCTGCATCTGGAAGATGTAGGAAATGTTCTGTCACTTGATTTATGAATCTTACAAGTGGAATATCTAAGGCAGGGGCTTTTAGTCCCTGTAAAGTCTCTGAATCCATAAACATCTTGCGAAATCCTACTCTCACACACAGAAAATATATTTCATCAACACTGGTTTGCACGAATTAGAGGAAAGCAGGAGCAGTTAATGAACAGTTAATTCTAAATTCTTTAGAACTGGAGAATGTTAGGCAACTGTGATCCACTGCCTGTATGTTTTTTATCTCAACTTTCTTCCTGATTGATTTTGGCCTATTTTAGCTACAAAGACAAACAGTTAAGTTTGTTGAAGAGTTTCTTGGGATATGAAATATCATAGTACTAATGATTCTTAAGAAAATTCCAGACTTTATCTTGATTTATTGTTTAAGGCACTTTTCCCCCCCAGAAAGGTAATTCTTGTGGCATAGTCCTTAGTGAGTTGC
>NW_006399768.1:6396976-6398094 GCF_000299155.1 Elephantulus edwardii | reverse complement strand
AGAGAGAATAGTGCAACAATGAATGAATGGAAACCCAAAATCTCTGTAAATGTTTATGAAAATTAATAAAATATAATTATAGGAAAAAAATAAAACATTTTTAAACCCTTAAACAGGTGTTCACATAGATTAGACAGGTATTCGCAAAAATTTTTCCATATGTAAAATGAAGTTCCCCCAAATGGAGGCATGTTTACTTAGGAGTCTATAGTAACTCATTGTGGTTAAAAAATGAAATAAGTTTAAATAGAAAAAAAGGTCTGCTTTATTAACTCAAAAGGGTATTTATTGTTGTTGTTATGTCCTGTTGAGTTGCCTGTGACTCATAGCTATTCAAAGACAATTTCTTGTGGTATAAGTTTTTACTGTTGTTGTTGTTATGTGTCGCCAAGTTGCCTGAAACTCATAGCAACCTTATGTACAACAGCCCTAAACCCTGCTCTATTCCTTGCCAATCTTATTGTCTCTGACACATTACTCCATTGACTCCATTACTCCAGTGACTGAATCAATCCATCACATCAAGGATCTTCCTCTCTGGTGCTGTTCCTCCACCCTCCCAAGCATGACATCCCTCTTCAAGAACTAATCAATCCTGGCTTGAAACAAGTATTTCAGGAGAAGCTTCAGAATCCTTGCCTCCAAGAAGCAGCCTGGCTTCACTCTTTCCAAGATGAACTTGGTTGTTCTCCTAGCAGTCCATATTATATTCAATACTCTTCTCCAGCATCACAGCTCAAAGGCATCAACTCTCCTATCATTCCTAGTCATTGCCTAGCTCTGAGATGCAGAGAAAGTAATGGCAAAGACCATGACCTGTATCAGGTGCACCTTAGTCTCCATACTGACATCATTGTTCTTCAGTACTTTGGAGAGGTCTCTGACAACAAACTTTCCCAGTGCAATTTGTCTTTTAATTTCCTGGCTTCTGGTACCAACAGTGTTGATTATAGAGCCAAGCACACTGAAGCTGTCAACAAACTCAATTTGTTCACCATTTGTCATGATGCTTCTAATTGGCTCAGTGATGAGAATCTTTGTTTTCTTGATGTTAAGCTTCAATCCATATTCAGTAAGCAGGGTTGTTACTTTTTAAAAATTATATATATAGACACACA
>NW_006399768.1:6390417-6396876 GCF_000299155.1 Elephantulus edwardii | reverse complement strand
TATCTCTATCTCTATCTCTATCTCTATCTCTGTCTCTGTCTCTGTCTCTACAAAGCACCCAAAAGTCTCCCATTCTAAAATCTGTCTTCTGTTGCATAATTTAAAAACATAATAGACATTCTACAATAAGGTTTTTATATAATATTTATCCTTGTGGGACTGAGTTAGTTCATTCAGCATAATGTTCTTCAGTCCCTCCCAAGTTGGGTAATAATTTGCAAAATCATTAATCCTGAGCACTACATAGTATTCTATTGTGTCAATGTACCATAATTTCAAAATTCATTCATTTGTGGTTGACACTTGGGTTGTTTCCATGTTCTTGCAATGAATAAGGATCCAAGAGGGGGAAGGGTGGAAGCAGAGGGATGAGGATGTGAGAGGGGGCGGGGGGGATAATGGCATTAATCACAGAGTTGTTTAATTTGATGGGGGTGAGGGAAATTGGAAAAATCTGTTCTCAAAAATAATGTATTCAAATTTTGTAAGTAAACCAGTATATAAAAAAATTTTTTTTAAACCCCACTGTTAAAAAAAATAAAAGCATGATATATGTTAGAGTAAATGTTAGTAAGTTTTGTTATTCCTAGTAATGCAACATAAAAATTAAAAAATATTTTTCAATATCACTTTCCTGTTACTCTCTATATGCCTAAATTAAACTGTTAATAAGTAAATTAGCTTTACAGCCTTCAGCCCCTTGGAGTTTTCTTCTGTGAGTTTGTTCTGACTAGATGGCAGTGAGTTTTGTCCTCTCAGTAAAAGCATCTATTTGCCTCAGACAAGCGTAGCTATCATTAGGTGAGCAAACCTGTTTATGTAAATTAAGAGTTTAAAGCTGTCTTTTGGATGAAGGCATTCACATGATTGGTCCTCTTGAGTAGATTTTAACTTGTAGTGAATCCATGAACTGTCATGTAGAGTATTCTTGATTGTAGTTTTTCTAGGCTGCTTAAAAAAGATTCTTGACCATTTTGGGGTGGCCTAGAGGTAAGAAATTGCACTGCAACCCTGAAGGCAAGCAGTTCAAATCCACCAGGGTTTGTTTTTGGGAGAAGAATGGGCAATATCTTCCTGTGTGATCAACTGCTTCTGGAAACCACCAGAATAGTAGCTATGGGATGGTTCTGATTTGATGGTACACAACAAAACCAACATCAATTCTGACTCATAGAAAACCCTTAAGGATAGAACTAACTCTATGGTTAAAATCTTTACAGAAACAGATCAACAAGTCTTCTCCTCTATGCAATCCAATACTTTAACCCTGGTATAACCTGTATGCCTTAAGAATATAACTCAAAATTCAACTCAATTTCCCTGATATGGAATTTATTCTGAGTCATGCACCTTCCATCAGATTTCAAGGCTATTATAAATCCTAATGGAAGATAGCACATTTTTTTATTGCTGTGTAGAGACATGTGGATTTGAACCCTCAGAGAAAGGCAAGCTTATGCTTAGCAGGGAAACATACTATAGATTTCACTATCAAATGTCCTAGGAAAAAGAATTTTTTGTCTTTTTGCTGTTGAGTTAAATTTGACTCATAGCTGACCCTCCAGTAGGTTTAAAAAAGGCTGTGGGAGGAGATTGGCCATCTTTCTCCTGTGGAGTGATTGATTCCAAGAGCTAAAGAAGCCTGACCTTTGGCTTAGCAAAACAACTCTATATGGACCAGACCTTTCTAAGAATATGACTCAATCACTCGCTCATGACCATAGAGCTGGAACCCACTCATTAGTCAGCTTCCAGCAGGTTTCCAAAGCAGTAAATCACATGGAGTGGAGTGTCGGGGAAACTGTGCATCTTTCTTTTTCAGGGCCACTGGTGAATTTGAACTGTTTTATTTGCACTTTGTCAGTACAGCACCTTGTGAATTAGGCCACCAGAGTGTGTGTGCGTGCACACACACACACACACACACACACACACACACCACACATTCACACACATACACAAATATGATTTTTATTGTTGCTACTTTGTGTCATCGAGTGGAAATTGACTCATAGATGGCCCTTCTGTGGGTTTTCAGAGGCTGTAAATCACACAGAAAACTGCCTATCTTTCTCTTGTGGGGCAGCTGGTAGATTTGAACCAGATGCCTTTGGATTGGCAGCACAACTTCTTACCACTAAGTCACCAGAGTTCCTTAAAAATATGACTGCTGATACCACTGGGTTCCATCATGTCAGAATTGACCTATAGTTTACTTTCCAGTGGATTATCAGAAGCAATAAATTGCAAGGGAGGAGATTGCTTATCCTTCCCTCACAGGGTACCTGGTGGATCCAAACCGCACATCTTTGTGATTTGCAGTGTAGTTTTTTACGACCAGGTTGCCAGAGCTCCCTAAAAAAAATGACCCTTGTTGTGTGCCATCGAGTCATAACCCGTAGCTTACCTTCCAGTGAGCTTTCGGAGGCAGTTTATCACACAGGAGGAGATTGCCCGTACAATGTTGGATGAATTACAGACAAGTCAAAATTGTAAAATAGACAATTCTTTAGTAGTTGTTATCAAGAAAGGCTGATCATACATGTTCAGAATCATGCCTTACATCTATATTTGGGTGGAGGATAGAAGAAAGATAATAAGAGTGGTTTGATGGGAGTCAATATGATCAATTTCTAAATGGTCTGTTATGGCTTCAATGTCATGTCTTCTGTTGTTCCTTTACCATTTATTTCTACCTGTGCTCTCTACCTTGGATAGGCAGCCACAGTAACAAATAGTCTTGCATTTTCATCATCATTAGCCATGAATTTTCATGAAATTTATATATCTTAGAGCCTTACAGTACAGTGATAACAAGCTTGGAATCTGGAGGAAGACAGATAAGGGTTGATCTGCAGATTGACCATTCCTGTCAGCCTTTGGACAGGTTATCTAAACTCTCTAAATCACAGTCTCATCAACAAATTGAGGATAATACTTATACCTATCCTTAGGGTCATTAAAAGAGTCTCTGTGTTAAGCACTTTCCTACCAGAAGTACACATCAAACTTCCACAAGTCAGAATTAAATTAATAAAATAATAATAGGATCACTAAAGACATTAAATAACATAAAACACAGAATATTCCATTCTGTTTCATAGTGTCTGGTACAAAGGAATTGTTCAAATAATCAAAGCTTTTACGTTCTTTACACTCACTTCCAAGCTAAAACATACATACATCTCCCAAGCTCCTCACAACCCTCTAATCCAGCATTTGTTGGACTTCCATGGACGACTAAAGAATTTAAACAGCTATGTCTTGGAGAAATTGTAGTTAGAGTGCTTGCTCCTTAGAGGCAAGGATAGTGAAGCTTCATCTCACATACTTTGGGCATGTTGTTAGGAGACGTCATTCCTTGGAAAGGGATATCATGCTTGGAAAGGCAAAAGGCCAGCAAAAGAGAGGACTACATCTGAAGGAGATGGATTGACACGGTGACTGAAGCAATGGGTTTTGAATATGTCAGAGATGGTGAGGATGGCACAAGATAGGACGGGGATAGTTCTGTTGTTCATATGGTCACTATGAGTAATAACTGACTTGACGGCACCTAACAATAATAACAACCTCTGGCCTAGGAGTGGATCTCCTGAATAAGCTCTTCTTCCTGGCAGTTTTTCCTATCTTTATAGCAGCCTGCTGCTCTTACTTGACAATTCAGATGTTTGAGTACTCTGCATAAGCCCATTGTGACAAGCATTGAAGGTTAGACTGGCAAGAGTGGAGACTTTAAATATAAAACAGGAAGTGCAGAAGGCTCAAGGATACTTTGAAAGAGACAAAAACATGACGGCCACTTCTTGCTCACTGCTCTCGTTGTTGACCTGTTAGCCCATCTCTTCCTCTAGTAAAGATGAACAGCCCTATTGGTGCAGTGGGTTGAGTAGGGGGGCCCAAACCTTCTGGCTGCTCTATAAGAGAAAGATGAAGCCATCTACTCCTGTGACAATTTATAGCCTTGAGGACACTAGAGGGAAGTTTTACTTTATCATGTAAGTTTGTTATTAGTTGGAACTGATTTTACAGGAGAGAGCTTCATTTCGATGAATAAGGATTGGTCATTTCCAGTGGAATCGATGTGGTCTCTGCATCTTCCTCATGTCGCTCTTGACTAGCGTAAGTGACCTCAGGAGTCATGCATGTACAGTGTGGAGGGAAAGAACTGAAACTTACAAATCTCTGCCCTCCCTGTGCCACTATAAGAGGCAGAGTGGCCATTATTCTCTATTATTGATAAACAACTGTTTTTACAACTTTCTGAGTATTTATACTTGACGCAGACTTGGTTGGTTGATAAATCTCTCCTTGGGAGAGTTTGTCCCTGGATATAATCAAACTTATAACTACTATAAAAGCAGTTCTCATGTTCAAAGAAAAAAACAGCTGGACTTGCTCCTCATTTGGCTTCTTAGAAGAGGAATCTTTTAACATTTAAGTACAAACAATTTCAGGAAAAAAATGATGCTTTCAGTTCAAATAACTGCTTTCTTTTTAAGTTTTTAATTAAGGCACTTTTTTTAATCCATCAATTACAAGTTTGAGGCTTTGAACATTTTTTCTTTATCCCTATTCTGACCCCCTCTCCAAACAACCACACAAACTTTAGGTTTCTATCAGCATTTGAAGAAATTTCCATTGAAATTGTAATCACATATGCCATATCCATTAGTAACAATCCTCTAAACCTACTACTATAGTTCTAACTCAGGCCAGCCTTCTACCAGGGTTCTGAAGCTTTAAATCTTTACAGAATATTATTAAACTTTCTTTCATCGAGTGCCTGATGGGATAGTTAACCTTTAGTTAGCCGTTCAACACTTAAAACATGATGCTATTTGAATATTGTTGTTGTTTTTAACTGCCATGGAGGCAGAGCAGACTCATAGCTGAACCTCGAGCACGTTTCCAGAACCTGTAAATTACACAGGAGATGACTGTCCATCTTTGTCCCTTAGAATAGCTGATGGATTTGCTCTGCCTGCCTTTGAATTGGTAGCACAACTCCTTACCCCTAGGCCCCCAGAGCTTAGTACTTTTATATATGTTGTTAGGTATTATTGAGTTGATTTTGATTCCTTGCTGTTGTTAGGTGCTGTTGAATATTATATACTCATAGAGACTCTATGAACAATAGATATTAATTCTGTCCTATTATGTGACTTCGTTACCATCTCTGACACACTTGACACTATTGTTGCACTCACCATGTCAATTCAGGTCATTGAGGTTCTGCCTCTGCTTTGCTGACTTTCCACCTTTCCTAGCTTTTTGTTGCTTTGTAAGAAATAGCATCTCCTAGCAAAGTGCCCAAAGTATGTGAGGCTAAGCTTCTCTATCCTTGCCTCCAAGGAACACTCTGGCTGTACTTTTTCAAGATGTATCTGTTTGTTCTTTTGTTAGTACATGGGCTATTCAGTGACCTTCTCCAAGACCACAACTCAAAGACATCAAATTCTTCTTCTACTGCCCTTATTCATTGTTCAGCTCTCAGATGCATAGCAAGTGATTGAAATGATCATGACCTGAATCAAGTACACTTTTTCTTCAAACTGATATCATTACTCCTTAGTAATTTGGAGAGAACTCTGCCGATGAACTTGCTCTATACAACATGTCTCCTGATCTCCTGACTACTGGTACCAAGGGTGTTGATACTGGCTTCATATAAGATGAGATTATTGACAATTTCAATCTTGTCTTCATCTATTATGATGTTGCTTACTAGTTCAATGGTGAAGAATTTTGTCTTCTTGGTGCTGAGAAGCAATCCATAGTGAATCCTTGATATTCTCCAGCAAGAGTCTCAAGTCTTCTTCACTTTGAGCAAACAAGGTTGTGCCATCTGTGTAAAGAAGGTTAATTATGAGTCTTCCTCGTGTCCTAATGCTACATTTTTCTTTATCAAGTCCAGCTTCTCTAATAATTTGTTTAGGATACAGACTGAATAGGTATGGAGAAAAGAAATATAACTCTGATGCATATCTTTCTGATTTTAAACATTCTAGGAAGTATTTTGAAAATAATAATAATGTGAAAGTACAAAAAGAATATCTTAAATTCTTATGTCTAAGTAAAGGTTTACAGTAGTTAAATATACGAATCATGTTGTTATGCGCTGTCGAGTCATTTGTGATTCATAGTGACCCAATCTACAAGAGACCTAAACCCTGCTCTATCCTGGGCCAACCTCACACACCTACTCCTGCTACTCCAATCACTGAATCAATCCATTTCATCAAGGATTGTCCTCTCCTGTGCCATTCCTCTACTCTCCCAAACATGATGTCCCTCTCCAAGGACCAGTCCCTCCTTGCAACATGTCCAAAGTATGTCAAACGAATCTTCAGAATCCTTGACTCTAGGGAACATTCTGGCTTCACCCTCTCCAGGACAAACCTGTTTGTTCTCCTAGCAGTCCATGGTATATTCAACACTCTTCTCCAGCACCACAGC
>NW_006399768.1:6380899-6386807 GCF_000299155.1 Elephantulus edwardii | reverse complement strand
CATATTCTGTTGAATCGCTGTTTTTGGAAATGGGAACAAATATGGATCTCTTCCAGTCAGTTGACCAAGCAGTTGTCTTTGAAATTTCCTGGCACAGACCGCTGAGCACATCCAGGGCTGCATCTGTTATTTGAAAACATGCCAATTGGTATTCCATCAGTTCCTGGGGTCTTATCTTTTCCTAGTGCCTTTAGTGCAACTTGAACTTCTTCCTTCATTACCATTAGCTATTGTTTATATGGTATTTCCAGAAATTTTCCAATGTCAACCAAATCTTTTTGGTAGTTGATTCTACGTATTTCTTCCAACTTCTTTTGATGCTTTCTGAATCATTCAAGATTTAATAATAGCATCCCAACATCCTGCAGAGACAAGCGGACATCCTGTAGTCATGAGACTTCTCTGACACCCTGCAGAGAAATGACTCATTGTGACCTCATAATTAATGGATCTGACACTTGGCCTTTCCTGGACCATCTTCATCATCTCTGATATGTTTGAGACCTTGTATAGTCACTCCATCTCATTGACAATCTTCCTCCAAGAATAATGTCCTTTTCCAATGACCAGCTCCTCCTAACAATATGCCCAAAATATTTGAGATGATGCTTCACCATTCTCACCTCCAAGGAACACCCCGGATGCACTTTCTCTAAGACATATTTGAGTATTTACTTCAGCATATATTCAGTTCTAATAGTCTTAGTCTAAAAAAATGCAAAAAACTATATTTAAAAATAAAAGTATTTTGTTCCACAGTCAATGGACAATTTGATTATTGTCCATATTTCTATACTAACTGAAACTTCCTGTTGTAATGTGACTAATATAAATCTTAATACTTTTCAACCCTAAGTGAGTTTCTCACATTTTAAGTTGAGCATATAATTTTTTTGGCTGTTGGTCAAGATTAAAGAAATAGTGAATTTCTAATCAGGAAATGTGTAAACCACTTTGATCTATGCAAAATTACTTTCTTTATACACTTTTGGAAAGCCTCAGCAAGTTACAGTAAGACTCTCTCATTGACATTGATATTTTTTATTTTGATAACATACGACAAATACTTTAGTGGCTAATTATTTTAAGGATTATAATTTATTATTGATATAGTAGTTGTTCAATTAGTGTCCTTTGAATGCTAGTTTGTTTTTAATTTGTTGTTCTTGTTGTTAGGTGCTAATACCTTACTCTAATCACTCTGACTCATAGACTATGGACAAAAGAATAAACAAAACACTGCCAAGTAATGTGCCACTTTCATAATTTCTGCTTTACTATAAACTCATTTAGAAGCCAAACTGTCAATCCATGTCATTGTCTTCTTCTTTTTCATTGTTTATCCATGCGCAAAATATGTGGAATTTAGTTTGCACTTCCATGTCAGATTTGTTTGTTCTTCTAGAACCTTACAGTAGAGTCAGTATTTTTTTTTTTTGCCATTAACACAATCTAAAAACTTAAAATATTTTCCAGTTTTCCTTATTCACTGCCCATATTTCAAATGAATATGAAGCAGTTTAAAATACTAAGCTTTGGATCACGTGCACTTTAGCATTTAAATGAATATCCTTTAGATATTAGATATTTAGATAAAAGCTCTTTAGAACATTAAAGAGATACTTGACAGTATATTTACTCAGTTCAATAGGTTGTTTGATTTATTGGCTTCTACTTCGATGACTGGTTATTGTGGAGTTAAGTTAAATGAAATCTTTGACAACTTCAGTCTTTTCTCCATTTGTCTTTATGCTACTTAATGGTCCAGTAGTGAGGATTTTTGGGTTGGGTTTTGATTTTATTTTAAATATTGAAGTGTAATCCATACTGAAGAATATAGTCTTCCATCTTTTCCAGTAGGTGCTTCAAGTCCTTCATTTTCAGCAGGCACATGTGTGTCATTTTGATATTAGAAGTTGCTGCTGAGTCTTCCTTCAATACATGTGCCACTTTCTTCTTTGCATAGTCCAACTTCTCAGATGTATTAACTCAGAATAAACATTGAATATGTTTGGTGAAAGGACATAACCTTTCTTGGTTTTAAACCATGAGGTGTACCCTCCTTCTCTTCAAAAGACTTCTTGGTTTATATACAGGTTTCTCATGAGCACAATTACATGTTCTGGAGCAGAGTGTAGGGCTGTTGTACATAGGGTCGCTATTAGTCGCAAGCGACTCGACGGCACATAACAATAACAACAACAACAACAACCTGAATGCAGCTTTAAAATTCTGAAATTTCTTTCTATGTAATGGTGTTTCTGAATAATCTTCAGCAAGATTTTACCAACATGGTATTAATGATATGATGAGACGTTTTCTTGAGAATATAACTTATATTTGACTAAAAATGTGTTTTCTCATAAATTTCGAGGCAACAAATACATTTTTAAAAAAAATTGTGTCAATAACTTTATATATTTAAGGTAATTTTAAAACTCAGTATCAACAAAGGAGAATTCCAATATTGTTCCTTAGGCACTTTAAGAACCAGAATATCCCTTTTTCAATTTAGAGTACATTGATTTGTGTAATGATTAAGGTTATGTGTCAGCTTGGCTGGTTCTGATTCTCTGGTTTGGCAGTTATGGTGTGATCATTCCTTTGATGATAGTTGACTTCATGTAAATATGTCCTTGATGAGAGATGCTGTAGCTTGCATCAGATGAAGTCTGGGGAAGTGCAAAGTTTTGGGGTTTTTTTGTTTGTTTGGTTGGTTTTTTTTGTGTGTGTATGTGTGTTATCTTGATTCTGACTCTTCATTACTTTTCTGGTTCTTATACCATTATCCTGACTTTCCTGGTGATCTTAGATTTGTCAGCATTCAAAGTTTGAAACTCAGGAGTGATGAATCTTCTAAAGTCTGACCTAAGGATGTGGGACTTACCAGCCTTGGCAAGCAGGTAAGTAATTTTCTTAAGATAAATATATATGTATGTGTGTGTGTGTGTGTGTGTGTGTCTGTTTTATTGGTTTTGCTTCTGTAGAAAAATAAGCTCACGACATTTCCTAGACTCTTTTTATCCTTTCATTTATAGTTGTTGTAGTTGTTATGTGCCATCAGGTTGCCTGCGACTCATAACAACCCTATGTTCAACAGTCCTAAACCCTGCACTATGCCTTGCCAATCTTACTGTTTCTGACACGCCTATCCCTATTACCCAGTGACTGAATAAATCCATCTCATTGAGGGTCTTCCTGTCCTGCACTGTCCCTTCACCTTCCCAAGAATGACTTTCTTCTCCAAGAATTGATCCTGCCTTGCAACATGTCCAAAATATGTGAGACGAAGCTTCAGAATCATCATTTATAGTACAGAGGCAAAAAAGAAAAAAATAATATTAAAATATGTTATTGGGCATGAATCTGTTTGTGAGTGCTTTATTGCCTTTATATTGTAACTTTAAGAGACACTGTGATGTTCCAGTACTGCTGTGCATCTCATGTGCCCCATTGTTGTTGTTGTTATGTGCCATCAAGTTACCTCATAGTGACCTTTTGTACAACAGCTCTGAAGACTGCCCTTGTCCTGAGCTAGTCTCACTGACTCTGACACACCTACCACCTAGTCTTAGTTCCTGTATTAATCAATCTCATCTGGGGTCTTCCCCTTCTGTGCTGTACCTTCACCCTTGCGAGCATGATGTCCTTCTTTAAAGACTGGTACCTCCTGGTTATGTGCCCAAAGTGTGTGAGACAGAGCTTCAAAATCCTTGTTTCTAAGGAGAAACTTGGTTTCACCCTCTCCAAGACAGGCCTGTTTGTTTTCTTGGTTGTCCATGGCATGTCTAAGACTCTTCTCCAACACCACAACTCAAAAGGCATTAATGATTCTTCTATCTTCCTTAGTCATTATGCAGCCCTCTGATGCATAAAAAGCAAATGCAAAGACTATGGACTGGATCAGGTGCACCTTAGTCTCCAGATTGACATCCTTGCTTCTCAGTACTATGGAAATTCCCTGACAGCAGAATTATCAAATGCAATTTGCCTTTTGATTTCCTGACTGGTGGTGCCAAAAGTGTTGATTGTCGAGTCCTCTGATGCCTTCCATTTCTTCTCCTAACTTTACATTTGCTTGTTTGGTTTTCTAGAATCTTAATAATAACTAAATTTTTCTTGGCCATACCTTACTCTTTGTTTTTTCCATTTTTCAAATTTCCTATCCTTTTTGAGGAAGGGTGTGGCATCAGGATGGGAGGAAGACTCATCAACAATCTGAATTATGCAGATGACACAACCTTGCTTGCCAAAACGAAAGCATTTGCTGCAGGTAAAGGACTACAGCCTTTAATATGAATTGAAGATCAATATAAAGGAAAAAAAAAGATTCTTACCACAGGTGCAACTGGCAACACCATTATAGATTGAGAAGAGATTGAGATTGTTAACCATTTCAGCTTGCTTAGTTTCACAATCAGCACTCTTGGCACTAGCATTCAAAAAAATCAAAAGATTAATTACATTAGGGAAATCTGCTGTCAGGGGCTTCTCCAAAGTGATAAAGATCAATGTTGTAAGTCTAAAGACTAAAATGTACATCATCAGGCCATTATTTTTGAAATCACTTGCTATACATCAGAGAGCTGGACAAACAAAGGATGACAGAAGAAAAATGAATGCTTGTGAGTTGTGGTGTTGGAGAAGAGTATTGAACATACCATGACTGCCAAGATAACTGCCAAGAGAACAAACAGGTCTGTCTTCGACAGCGTGAAACCAAGTTTCTCCTTGGATGCAGGAATTTTGAAGCTCCATCTCACATTCTTTTGGTGCTTGGCCAGGAGGGACAAATCTTTAGAGAATGGGATCATGCTTGGCAATGTGGATGGACAGCGCAGAAGAGGAAGTCCCCAGATGAGATGGATTGACAAAGTAACTGGGGTAATGGGGGTAAGTGGGTTGAAGACAATGATAATGGACCAATGATAATGGGCTAAGATAGGACAGGTTTCATATATGTGTGTGTGTGTGTGTGTGTGTGTGTGTATAAAAATCATTATGAGTTACAGATGACTTGATGGCCATGATAACAACACTCCTACCCTAGTGAGTATGTGAAGCTTTCTTCCATTTTTCTAAATCACTTCTTTGCAACTTGTGTGTGTGAGTGTTGTTCTTCAAAACTCAGCTCATTAGAACAAATAAAAGATTTTAAAAACCTTATTTACTCAGGGTTAATGATCAAAAAGGATTTTAGTAGTTTTTAATCTGCTTTAAAAAATTCCTAATTCCTATACTCTTGTATCTCTTCAGATCAAATAAATATTTGTGTTTTTTTAAAAAATATTCCTAATTCCTATCAAATATATCAGTATTTTTCAGGGGAACATAATATCAAAAACACAATTACTTCTGAACATGATATCAAATATCCTATAATAGATTCTGCATACTATATACTTAATATAATACAGTATAAACTGTGACTCAATTATTAGAATATTTAAAACAGTTATTTACACACACACACACACACAAATTCACCCTTGAATTAAAATACACAAAAAATAAACTATTCCAGGACATGTATATTTAATTTTGTGAGAGATTTTTTTATAAGGAGTCTTGGTGACAAAATGACTAGGTATTTAACAGACAATGGAAGGGCTGGTGGTTTGAACCCAATAGCTCTAATGTGTCAGAAAGTGTGTGCATGGCACAGGATAGGACAGGGTTCAGATCGGTTATTCATAAGGTTGTTACGAGTCATAACTCGACTCAACAGCACCTAAAAACAACAACCACCTAATGATGACATCTGTCTCTTCTAAATGAATTTTTGTAAATCTATGAAATAGTAATAAGACTTTCAATGTATATATGAGGAATAAATGAATCTGCTATTGTTATTGTTATGTACGGTGGAGTCGCTTGCGACTCATAGCTACCCTATGTACAACAGCCC
>NW_006399768.1:6380092-6380799 GCF_000299155.1 Elephantulus edwardii | reverse complement strand
CTGTTAACTATCTCAATCTCTTCATCATCCAAACTGATGCTGACAATTGGCCCAGTAGTGAGAATCTTTGTTTTTGTTTCTTTTTTATGTTAAGCTTCAATTATATTGAAGGCTGCAGTCCTTGACCTTCTGCAGCAACCACTTCAGGTCCTGCTCAGTTTCAGCAAGCACGGTTGTGTCATCTGCATAACTCAGGTTGTTCATGAATCTTCCACCAATCCTGATGCTACATTCCTCCTCATACAGCCCAGAGTCCTGAATGATTTGTTCTGCACACAGATTGAAAAGGTATGGAGGCAGAATACATTCCTGGTGGACCCCCTTCCCAATTTTGAACCATGCAGTATCTCCTTGCTCTTTCCTAAGGACTGCTTCTTCGTCCAAGTATAGGTTTCACATAAACACAATCAAATATTCTGGGATTCCCATTGTTCTCAGAGTCAGCCATAGCTTGTTGTGATCCACAGAGTCAAAAGCCTTTGCATAGTCAATGAAGCACAGATAGACATTCTTCTGGTATTCTTTGTATTGTGCCAAGATCCATCTAACATTAGCTATAATATTCCTAATACCACGATTTCTTCTAAACCCAGCCTGCACATCTGGCAGTTCTGTTGATGTGTTGCTCCAGTTGCTTTTGGATAATCTTTAGCAGAATTTTGCTTGCATGTAATATTAATGATATTGTTCTTTAATTTCCACACTCT
>NW_006399768.1:6373130-6374977 GCF_000299155.1 Elephantulus edwardii | reverse complement strand
GACAGTACTTAACAACAACAATGAGGTAAGAATTCTTGTTTCTGTTAGGTAATGTCAAGTTAACCAAGACTCACAGTGAAGTTATGAAGAATAGAATGAAATTTACCCTACCATGTGCAATTTTCTCTATTTCTGCCATATTTGAGTCTATTGTTACAGTTACTATGCCAACAAGATCACTTTAAAGGGGAAGTTTTGAGAAGAAATAAACAGTATTCTCTTCAGTTCTTTTTGCTTCAGCTTGGAGTACAATTACTTCCCTCCAAAATGAAACATATAATTATTTTATGTAAAAGGTTATTATTGTTGTCATTTGCTGTTAAGTCATAACTGACCGATAGCTGGCCTTTCAGTGGGTTTTCAGAACAGTACACAGTTCAAGAGATTTCCCATCTTTCTCCCATGGAGCAGCTGATTTTAGGTTTTAGGCCTTGTGAAAACTGACACCATCTTAATCCAACATATGACTGCACTTTTGTAACATTTTTATCATTTTATGCAGATAAGGGCAACTGTAGCTCTCTAATACTATGTTTTCAGTCTTAATGGAGCCCTGGTTTCATTTTTGATGTGTTGAACAATTATGTGTTGGACTGTCAACCAACCAAAAGATTGGTGCTCTAGTATACCAATATTCATATTGGTGATTTCATGTCAGGAAAATGAGATGGTCTCCTGTCATGATTTACTATCTAGGAAACCTGACAGAGCATCACCATGAGTTATAATTGACTTGAAGACAGTGGATTTAGTACCTGTTTTATGTGAACCTGGGAGTTGCTTGATGAGACAGTCAACAATCTTTGCTGCTAACTAAAAGTTTGTTGTTGTTAGGTGCCGTCAAGTCATAGATGACTCATAGCGACCTTATGAACAAAAGGCCTGAACAACCCTATGAACGAAAGGCCTGAGCACTGTTTGTATATAGTGTTTCCAGAGGCAAACCATTCTGGAAGTGGATGCCACTCCTGCTTCCAAGCTTGTTTTAATAGGGAAGCTGCACCAAACACTGTCCACTATGGGTAACCATTATCACATTTGGCACATCAACAACCATGAGCTACCTCTGTACAGAAATGCACAGACCAGTGCTACACCACCTAGAAGAATGGCTGACAAAAAAAAATTTGAACCAAGCCTGAGGTCTGCAGATTAAAATCACCCACCTTGGGCTTGGTAACATTACTTTCTGTCCACTAGGCCAACACATCTTAAAAAAACCAAACACAAAAAACCCCCAAAAACCAAAAACCAAACAACTTGGTAATATCCTTCTGAAAAATTGGCTATGCATACCCAGGTTAACACTAATAGAAGTCAGAGTTGACTTAATGGCAACTATTTTACGTGAACTTACATTTATACTCCTCTAGAACAAAGAATTTTTAGAGGAAAAGAAACAACAAAGAAAAGCTATAACTCAATTCATAAGGAAATATTCAAATAAGATTTTTCACTTATTTCTATGTTCTGAAGGAAGGAAAATGTTCAAGGAAGATGTACAAGGAAAGAGTATATTTAAGAGCAAAGTTATGTGAAGAGGAAATAAAGACCTAATCAATGCCAAAGTGTGAAGAGGCTGAGAATAATAAATGGCGGTGAGTCACCTACAACTCGATGGCACTTAACAACAAGAGAACAAACAGGTTTGACCTAGAGAGGGTGAGACTAGACTGCTCCTTGGAGGCAAGGATTTTGAAGCTTCGTGTGACATACTTTGGATATGTTGCAAGGTGGGATCAAGTCCTTGGAAAGGGACATCATGTTTGGGAGTGTGAAGGTACAGCAAAACAGAGGAAGACCCTCGATGAGATGGACTGATTCAGTGACTGGAGTAATGGGAGTAG
>NW_006399768.1:6354742-6371964 GCF_000299155.1 Elephantulus edwardii | reverse complement strand
ATATTTATTATTGTTATGTCCTCTTGTTCTATTCACCCTTTAAGCATTATGCCCTTTGAGATGGTTTTTGCATTGAAATTTATTTTATCATAGATTATTATTTCTAGTTCTGCTTCCCTCTGCTTGTCAATTTTTATTTATTTATTTTTTATTATTTTCCCTGACCCTTTTATTTTTAGTCTTTCTCTATCTTCACTTTTCAAGTGTTTCTCTTGTAGACATATTAATGGATTTTGGGCTTTTATCCAATGTAGTACTCTTTTTTATCTTCTTTTTTCTCTACTGCATTTTAAACCATTTACATTCAGTGTGGTTATTGAGAGGCAAGGTTTTGTTGCTATTATTTTATTGAGTTCTTTTTGATGTTGTTGGTAGTTAATTTGGTCCATCCTGCTTTCTGTGGCATCTTTGTAAGAACGACATCTCTCAGCATTTCCTGCAATGCTGGTCTTGTTTTTACAGCTTCTTTTAAAAAGGTTCTGTTTTTCTGGGCATACCTTGATCTCTCCTTCATATTTGGTGGACAATTTTCCTGGGTATAATATTCTTCGTTGACTACTGTGTTCTTTGAGTGTTCCATATATGTCATTCTACTGTCTTCTTGCTTGCACAGTTTCTGCTGAGAAATCAGCACTTAATCTTATCTGCTCTCCCTTATAGGTTACTTTCTGTTTCTCCCTAGCTGCTTTCAGAATTCTCTCATCTTTGTTTCTGGCAAATTTGACTAGGACATGTCTTGTTGTTTTTCTTTTGGGGTCTATTCTTTATGGTGTTTGCTTAGCTTCTTGAATATAAATTCTCTCATTCTTCATTATGCCTAGGAAGTTTTCTTCTAATAATTCTTCCACAATTTTTTCAGTGCCTTTACTTGCTTCTTCCTGTTCTGGGATTTTGATGATGGGCTTGTTATTTCTCTTGATAGTGTTCCACATTATTCTTAGGTTTTCTTCTTTTTCCTTTCTTTTTGATTCTGCTTTTTGCTCTAGCAGGTCAGTGGTGGCAATTCTATTTTCAGTTTCACTGCTTCTGTGTTCTTTCTTTTCAACTCTGCTCATGTGTCCCTCCATAATGTTGACAGTAGCTGAATCATTGAACCTCATATTTTGGGTTTCTTGTTTTTCCAGAGCCTCTAATGTCTCGTTTGTTTTATCTACATTGTTTTGGATTTTTTTTAAGCTCCTCCTGGTTTTTCCTTGCAGTGTCCTATAATTCTTCAATTTCATCCTTCACCCATTGAAAATATTCAATCATTATTGTTTTAAATTCTGTGTCAGAAAGTTCCATCATACTTTCTGCCTTCAGGAAACCAATGGATACTGTGTCACTTTTTTTTGGGGGGGTGATATCTTGTTTTGGGCTTGTGTAGGTTGTGAGGTGACCTGTTTCTTACGTGACATTGCTGTGGTAGAGGTTCTTTTTCTGAAGTCACTGCTCTAGAAGAGTATGGGGCAGCTACCTTGCCCTTGTTTCTCTCTGAACTTCTGACACAAGGGAAGATTTGCTTCAATTCAGGAGAACTAAGGGCCTGTAAAGGCAGCCTCTCCTGTCAGATAACTTTTGCAGCTAAAGCAGTCCAATGTGCTCTGGTCAAAAGACAGCTAATTGACCGGATGTGAGCAGATGCAAGGTGGAGTGTGGAGATGCGGACAGGGTGGGTGCTCATGCAGATTTATGTAGGGTGTGCATGTATGCAGATGCACGCAGGTAGTGTGTGTTTTCAGGGACCTGAATGGAAAATGAGGAAACCTTGGTTTCCCCTTTGCAAACTGGGTCTGCCATTTCACTCGAGCTCCACCTGTCTCACTCTCACTCCCTCCTGCTTGAGCTTAAGGTGTCCCACGTGGTCTAGCAAACAGCAGTGATCCCCACAGAGTACCTCACTCAAATTTCAATTATCCTGTCGCTGGGTCATGGTGGCTCGTGGCAGGTCACAGCAAGTCATTGTGGGTTGCAGTGGGTCCCAAGGGGGTTGCTGGGTCCCAGCAGGTTGCTGAGTCTCAGTGGGTTGCTGGGTCCTGGTGGGTCATGGCTCCCGGTGGGTCACGGCTTTTGATGGGTTGTGGTTCTGGCATCACACAACTCAGTTCACTCTTTTTTGAAGTGGTATAAATTTAGGCTTTTCCCTAGTTAATAGCAATCTGCAGCTTGTGATGACATGGTTGCTTGTGCTGACCTAGAAAACATTTTCTAATTTGTTCAGCCTTACACCATTTGGACTTGCCTCTCCAAAGAGATATATTCTCACCAATCCCTCCCAAGGTAGGTAGCAATTTACTTTTGCCTACGGCAAACTATTCCATTGTGTGAACATATCATAATTTCTCAATGCATTCAGTTGTGGTTGGGCATTTGGCCTGTTCCCATGTTCTTGAGATGGTGGATAACACTGCTATAAACATTCGTGTACAAATCTCCATTTGTACTTCAGTTCTCATTTCTTGAGGTATATTCCAACCAGTGGAATAGCTGGGTCATATGGAATTTCTATGTTCAGTTTTTTGAGGAAACACTAAACTCCCTTTAAGAGTGGTTATACCAATCTATAATATCATAAAAAAATGTTTAAGAATTCCTATCTCACCACATCCTCCTCTCCAATATTTATTGCATGCTGCTCTGCTGAATTTTGCCACTGCTACTGGGGTAAGATGGTATCTCTTTGTGGTTTTGATTTGTATCTCTCTTATCCAGTGATTTTGAGCATTTCTCCCTAGGTCTGTTCACCCTCTGAATGTCTTCTGTGAAGTCTTTCCTTGTCTCTTTTTCGCTGATTTTGTAATTGTTTATCAGTCTTTTTCTTGTGGAGGCCCAGAAGTAGTCTGTAAACTTTCATTTCTGGAGACCACTATGCTAAGTGAACTAACTCAGTCTCATAAAGACAAATATTATATAAGACCATTATTATAGAAAGAGTAATGAGGAGCCAAGGCAGGGATGTGAAGCAGCAGTGTGAAGATGGATTGGGGGGATGATGCTTAATCATAGGGTCACACAATTTGATGGTTGGAGGTATGGGTGAGTAAGGGGAAGGGAGAAAATTCTGTGTGAAAAACAATGTCTATGAAGTCTGTAAGTAAAACAGTATAAAATTTTTTTTTAAGTGGCATAGCTCAATGGTGATTAATTTTATAAAAACACAATGTCTATGAAGTCTGTAAGTAAAACAGTATAAAATTTTTTTTTAAATGGCATAGCTCAGTGGTGATTAATTTTATAAAAACACAATGCATGGAAATGATTGTAAGAAACACAATATCAATGAATAAATTTGTAAAGCACAATATATATGAATCAAATACAACATATATGAATTTTATATATAAAACATTGTCTTTCCAAAACAAATAGTTAAAATGTAATCATCTAAAAAAAAAGAGAGAGAGAGAGAGACTCTACTAAGTAGCCTATTAGTATTGCAGAGAGGAAGAACGTTTTTCTTCTACTACCACTGAAGCTCTTGCTTCAGGCCTGGAGTTGGTACTAATCTAACAAGCACTTGCTAACGGATAGCTCTTCTAAATAGAAACTACAAATCAGTGCAAGTTCCAGTCAGTCCTCAATCATTCAACCCAATCTCAGGCTCTCAGCGGACATTGTTTACACAGCAGCAATCAACAGGATAAATTAAAAATATCCTAGAATAAATGATGATAAATTTCCTGCCTCCGGATGATAATGTAATGGATCAGGCAATGACTATTTCCTAAAGAGAGAGTGAATTGATAAAAATTCTCCTCAGTGAGCAATTATGATAGAACTCTTTGCAGTTCTGAAATTGAACTTAGGTCCTTTTCAAGCCGTTTTTACTTGCTTATCTTTTAACATTCAGAGTTCATAGTTTTAAAAGTTAAGAGAAAGCATAGTATCTTGTAAAAGAGGGAAATGTTTACAGCAAGAGAGTCACTGTGCTTTCTTGGAGAGAGGATGCATTTCTGATGGTTTTCCTCCCTCCACGGTGACCTACTGATCCTTGAAAAGAATCCTAAAGGGTAAGCCAGATATGTAGTTCTTAAACAGCCTTTCTTCTCTGTGGTTAGGGCAACTGGCTAACATCTTTTGAATGTATCAAAGCAATTTTTTTTCTGTCTTCATTCTTAGAATTTTATTTCCACATTTGATACAGAGTACTCTGTGTAATTTCTGCTTCATCTGTGACTTCAAAATCCTGACCAGTATCCTCAAGCAAACAAAATAGAAGACTAGACCCAGTTAATTTCCATTTTCGTCATTTCTGAAGTTTTTAAATTGTCATCAGTTCAGCTGAACGATTTCACTTTTCACTTTCATGACTTTGTCTATTTGATCATAGATCGTGTTTGGCAAAGTTTACATTTTGTCTTTCAGGCTTGATTTTAGTGTCAGAGAAAGGAAGATTTCTTTTCCTTGTTACTGAAAGAAAAATGGAAGGAGTAAACAACAATAAAACAAAGCAAAAATCCTCACTGCTGTCTGGTAGGGACCTACTCGTAGCTGATCCTTCATTGAGTTTCTGTGGCTTTAAGTTGCCACTAGTGGATTTGAAACATCAATAAGTCACTACCCTTGTGTTAACAGCACAATTACCTATGGACTACACCACCAGAGCTCCCCTGAAAAGCATAAGGAAATGCAAATGAAAGACATTGACTATAGTGACACACACATTTATTAACTTTGGAAATTACTACCCGCTGCCGTTTTCTTCAGACCTCTGTGATGTATAAGTGCTTCATTTTATGAAGTGGCATTGAAATGACTTCTTAGGAAAAATATCTTCAGTAGCCACATGAAAATTAAGTAAAAATAAGATTTCTCATAACTATAGTAAAGGTATTTGAATATGAGCAACAAATTATATTTGTTGTGTAAGCCAATAAGAGAGAGGATGAAAGACACCTAAGCATTGAGGACTCTCCTTCATAGGGTCACTATGAGTCACCTGCCACTCGATGGCACTTAACAGTAATATCATCAACATATAGAGAAATCAGCTGACCCAGGGGGCAGAAAGTGATGCTACCAAGTCATATGTGGGTAACTTTTAATCTGCGACCCTCGGGTCTGTCTTTCACTGTTTTTGTTCAGACATTCCTCTAAGTCATATAGCCCTGGTGTACAAGTTGACATACAGCGGTAACTTGTGGTTGCTGTGAGGCTGAACACTGTGACACTGATGTGTTAAATGCATCAATGTTTGGTTGCCCAATGTGGACAGAGAGTGGGATGGAGCACTCCGATTAAAACAAGCTTGGAAGGAGGAGTGGCATCCACTTCCATAGTAGCTTGCCTCCAGAAACCCTATGAACCTGGAGAGAGGATGAAAGGCACCCAATCATCGAGGACTTTCCTTCATAGGGTCTCTATGAGTCGCCTGTGACTTGTTGGCACTTAACAACATATATATTAACAAGAAAATATTCAGAAACTCATTTCACATGGGCTGAAGACACCATAATGATTAAACAAAGGTGACTGTGGATGGAGAAAGCTGAATCATCCTCACAGCATGACAATTTACAAGCTGCAATTTCTAAACTGAGTGCTCTTGGTCAAGTTAATGTTTTTTAATCTCATCTGTAAAATGAGATTTATAACATGAAGCTTGAACAAACACTTGAAGTGTAAATAAAAAGAATAAATCTAAATAATATGTTGACCGATGAGTTATCAGTAAATATTAAATACGTACACTCATTTTCGTATCACTGTATTCCTCTAAGTAATTAATGACCTTTTGGATTGCTCCCAATTATTTGGAGATGATTATAAAAAAAGTTTGCCATGTACCACAGGTAAAATGTACAACACAGAGTTTTCTAAAGTGAAAGCATTTTGTAAACCATAAATAAAAATGACTCATTGCCAGTGAGAAGCACCTTGTAGTTGACCTTCTGTCTGGTTTTCAGAGGCAGTGAATGCACAGGTTAATGTCCATCTTTCTCCTGCATAAACCATGAAGTCCTTCCTACATATTACTATTGTATGTCTGAAAATATTCCTTGTTCCAAGGCGTAATGGTGACCATCCATCATGAAATATACATAGAAAAATGAAGCACCAACATAAGTAATAAGATAACTGATTGGCAAAATCCCATTGCTATTCAGTTGATTCTGACACATAGTGACCCTATAAGATAGAGTGGAATGAGTGGAAATGCCTCATAAAGTTTCCATCTTCACTGGTGCAGACTGTCACATCTTTATTTTGTGGAGAGACTGATAGGTCCATATTACTAATATTTCCATTAGCTACTGAATTCTTTAATCACAGTACCACAAGACCTTTTATTATTCCAATAGAAGTTTGTGTTTTCTCTTGCCAGGCACCTGTTGAGTTGACTATCACTCACAGCAGCCCTATGGAGCAACAGATCAGAACCTTGCCCTTTGCTACACCGTCTTCATGATCTCTGAAACTTAACTTCTTGCTGTTGAGTTGAAATTTAACTTGCAGCTGGCCTCCAGTGAGTTTTAAATGGCTGAAAATTGCGTGGGAAGAGACCACCCATCATTCTCCCTTGGAGAAGCTGGTGAGTTTGAACTGTTTGCCTTTGAGTTGGCAGTGAAACTCCTTCCTGACCAGGACACCAGAACTTTAATAGTTGTGTTGCTATTATATACCATCAAGTCATCTTTCACTTGTAGTGTCCTTTTCAACAACAAATCTGAGCCTTATCCAATCCTGTTTCATCCTCACAATTTCTAATGTGCTGGAGCCCATTATTACAGTTATTGTCAATTCATCTTTTTGAAAGTGTTCTCTTTCTCTGACTCACCATCTCTCTGTTATAATCCCTTTTTCCAATGACTGCCATCTCCTGACACACCCAAAGTTTGTGAGATGAGTTTCACCATCTTGCCTTTAAGAAGTCCCCTGTTTGCTCTTCTTCGAAGACAGACTTGTTTGTTCTTTTGGGAGTTTATAGGATATTTAATTCTCTTCTCCATCATTAAAAAACAAAGACATCAATTATCCTTATGTTACTTTATTTATTTTCCAACTTTCAGATGTATAGAAGTAGTTAAAAATACCATGACTTAGGTCAGGCACACCTTAGGTTTTAAACTAACATCCTTGCTCTTTGGCACTTTGGATAGATCCTAAACAGCAAATTTTCCCAGTGTAATGTGTCTTTGGATTTCTTGACTATTGTTACCATGGATTTGATTGTGGATCCACACACAAATAATTTATTTATTTTTAATATAAACTCAAAGTCACCACCTTTGAGTCAGAACCAACTCAGAGTTTACCTTCTAGGAAGTTTTCAGAGACTGTAAATTAGACATGAGGAGATTGCTTCTCTTTCTCCCAAGAAACAGCTGACGGATTCAAACTGTCTGCCTCTGGGATGGCAGCACAACTCCTTGCCCACCAGGCCACAAGAGCTCCCTACAAGTAATCAAAGGTAGTATTTATTACTTCAACAGATGATGTAAAATGATCCCAGAAGAAAGTTGATGTTATTTTAAACAAAATTTTATTTTAATTGTTGTTTTGAAAAATGTTTACAGAGAAGTTAGATTTTCATTCATTCATTGTTACACATTTTACCTCCTCCTCCTCTCTTCTTCCTCCGCCTCCAGTTCACTTAAAAAAAAACAAACACAAACAAAACCCCAAAATTATTCATTATTGTACAATTACCTACCTCCCATGCCCTCCCCCAAGTTCTCTTTTCACTGATGTACCTCTTATTCTGGGCTGTTGTCATATGTATAATACCTAACAACATTTTCCTTTAAACAGTTCTTTTTTCATCTGTTCCAATGTATTGATCATTATCTATCCACTCTTATCCTATTCTCTTCCCAACTCCCCTGGTCAGACCTGCTTTATAACAGAGGTGCTATGCAATATTTGTTCTTTTGTGACTGAGATGTTTCACTCAGCATGATGTGCTCCAGGGTCCCCCATGTTTTGATGTTTTAAGAGTTCCTTGTTTTCAGTGCTGCATAATATTGCATTGTGTGACTATACCCTAGTTGTTCTACCGATTCATTTGTTGATCGACACTTGGGTTGCTTCCATCTCTTTGCTATTATGAATCACACAGAAATAAACATGGGTGTGCATATATCTGTTTGGGTGGCAGTTCTAGTTTCTTAAGGGTGTATTCCCAGTAGTGGCATTGCGGGTCAAATTATATTTGTATTTCCAACTTTATGAGAAAGCGTCAAATCATATTCCATATTGGTTACAATATTTTACACTTCTACCAGCAGGTAATAAGGGTTCCACTCTCTACACAACCTAGCTAGCATTTATTGTTTGCTGTTCTGTTGAATTTTGCTAGAGTTATTGGGGTGAGATGATCTCTCATAGTTGTTTGTTGGTTTGTTTTTTTTTTTTTATCTTTCTGATAGCTAGGAATTTTGAACAATTCTTCATGCATTTTTTTGCCATCTGAATTTTTTTTTTTTTGGTGAAGTGTCTGTTCATATCCTGTGTTCATTTTTTAGTGGGTTGTTTATCTTTTTCTTAAAGTTTATCTTAAGCCAATGTATCAGGCCAGTTACTCTGGCTGCAAATGACAGAAATGAAGCTTAAATAACTCTACCATGTCCTGAAATGCCAAAACCAAGACCAGAAAAACACTACCATGGAGTTCAACTCATAATAATCTGTAAGACAGAATAGAAAAATTTCCAAGACTGAAAATAGAAGCAAACCGCTTTGCTTTTGTCCTGTGGTGAAGCTGCTGGGTTCATCCCTTTGGTGAGCAGTGAAATCTCTTAACCACTGTATCACTGAGCTCCTTTGAATTCCTCATAACTAGGACAAATACTTCTTGTAAGGGAGGGTGGTGGAATTAGCTCCACCAGGACCACATAGACTGATAAGATATAATTTATGACTTCTCAAAGAAATGGTGCTGCTCTTACTGGAAGAGGGTCCTTTGGGTGGCAAAGACAATCAAGTGCTTGGATACTGAAGTAAAGAGTAAAGTTTTGAGTCTATTTAGAGGCAGCACAAAAGAAAGATATGACCATATACTCTCTGACCATAAACTCTAAGGATCACACATCATGTCTATTAAATATAATGTCACCATGAGTCAGAGTCAATAGCAACTGGTGAAATTTTCATTTTAGTGAAAAAACTGAGAAAGAGAAGCTTGACCAATGCAATATAGTATATGATCCAACCTTCTGAGCTTGAAGATTTGATAACTACAAAGTATTTTATGTAGAGCTTTATTCACAATAGAAATATCCTAAATTTTTATTGATTGTTGGCTTGATGTGTAGGGAGTTACTAGTTCAAAGATGGTTTATTTCCAGAGGTTCAAATCTACCAGCAGCTCTGTAAGTGAAAGATGCACACTCTTTCTGTGGATTTACAGTCTCAGATGCCTGTAGGAGTGTCAACCATGAGTTAGTTCTAAATGGACGGCAATGAATATTTGACACTACGTAATGTCACTGATTTGGAGTTCTAGTGGCCTAGTGGATAAGGAGGTAGGCAGTTCAAATTCATAAGCTGCTCTGTGAAGGCTATATGGCCATTCTCCTCTCATGAAATGTATAGTCTCTGAAAGTTTAGTGGAAGGTCAGCTACAGTCAGTTCCCATTAGACAACACATAACTACAACAGCAAGTTTGAGGAATTCAGGGTTGTTTTAGTAACTGATATTTACAAAGTATCATTATTACTTAAGATAATATCAAGTTTCAATTCTTAGAATAATTCTCCTGTATAAATTCAACATGTATCAGACACATGTTATTTAATTGAATTTAAACTCCATAAACACATTGAATTTCAACATAGAGCCTTGAATTTACATCAGGTTTTACTATTCTTCTCCCCAGAACACAACCTATATTGCATGCATCTGCTATAGAAACATAGTTTTTAAAAACCATCAAATTGTCATTACCCAAACAGATCCTTACTTGGGAGCTATTACTCAGGCCAATTAATTTTATTTTTTTACTTTCTTTATTTAAAAAAAAATTTGTTTTATAAGGACAATTGATTGTTTTGAGGAAAATAAAACATGACCTCTCCTGAAGTGAATGAGCAATGATATCTCTGAATGAGAAGGTCATTCTTGGGAGGCTTCGTCCAGTCATATATGATCCAGACCAAAACCCATTGCTCTTGAGTCAATTGTGACTCATGGTGATCCTTTCCTCTCTTTATGAGAATAGACTAATTTTTCTCAAAGAAGCTGGTGATTCCAACCATTGACTTTTCATTTGGCACAGCAGCACAAACACAGTATGCCACCAGAGGCCTCTAGACTTCTACACTGGTTATTAACATTTTGGGGATCATAAATTCTTTTGAGTATCTAATAAAAGAAGACCTTACTTTATTTGAAGATTTCAATGTATACACAAAGTTCTAAAAAAAAAAATCTAAGCAAAGTATTTTAATGAAATGTGCAAAGAGCTGGAGTTAGAGAATAAAAATGGAAGAACTCATTGACAGTTCTCAAGCTGAAGGAACTGAAACCCAAATTAAAGCCTTGAGTTGTAATACTGAAAGATGTCATGGAAAAGTCCTGAATAATCCATGAAGCATTTAAAGAAAATGAGAGGAATATAGTCACTGTCGTTGTTGTTGTTATGTGCTGTCGAGTTGTTTGCGACTTATAGTGACCCTATGTACAACAACCCTAAACCGTGCTCTATCCTGTACCAATCTCGTTGCCTCTGACACACCCATCCCGATCACCACAGTCACTGAATCAATCCACCTCATAGAGGGTCTTCCCCTCCTGCGCTGTCCCTCTACTCTACCCAGCATGATGTCCCTCTCCAAAGATCTGTCTCTCCTTTCAACATGTCCAAAGTATGTCAGGTGAAGCCCCAGAATTCTTGTCTCCAAGGAGCAAGCCTGGTTTAATCCTCTCTAGGATGAATCTGTTTTCTTAGCAGTCCATGGTACATTCAATACTCTTCTCCAGCACCACAACTCAAAGGCGTCTATTCTCCTTCTATCCTTCCTAGTCATTGTCCAACTCTCTGACGCATAACAAGTGACTGCAACTGTATCAGGCAGACTTTAGTCTCCAGAGAGACACCATTGCTCTTGAGTACTTTAGAGAGGTCCGTAACCGCAGACTTTCCCATCGCAATACGTTTTTTGATTTCCTGGCTACTGGTGCCAAGAGTGTTGACCGTGGAGCCGAGTAAACTGAAGCTGTGAATAATCTCAATCTCTTTGCCATCCATCCTGATGCTACCAATTGGTCCAGTAGTGAAAAAAAAAAGTCAATACTGAAAAATTTTAAGAACCATATGAACAAAAGCCAATGGTTTCAAAGGAGGAAGTTCAAGCTGTACTGAAGACCCTGTTAGCTCGAAATGTCATCCGGAGACTTCTCCAACCAATAGATTGGATACTTATTGACATTTTTTAACTAAGAGATACAACTGTGTATGTGCTCACCAGTCTATGCCACGAAATTTAGAGGATAGCTCCCTGGCTGACTGACTGGAAGAGATCGATATTTGTTCTCATGCTAAAGAAAGGTGATTCAAAAGAAATTGAAAATTATCAAACAAATCATTAATATCACATGCAAGTAAATTATTGCCAAAGATCATATAAAAATCGTTAAAACATTGCATTGACAGGGAACTGCCAGAAGTTCATGATGAGTTTAAAAGAGGCCGTGATATCATTGCATTGCTGATTTCAGATAGAACCTGACTGGAAGCAGAGAATAGCAGAAGAATGTCTGTCTGTGTTTTATTGACTATGCAAATGCATTTGACTGTGTGGGCAAAAAACAAACTATTACTAACATTGGGAAGAACTGGGAATCCTGGAACAATTAATTGTGCTCATATAAAATCTATATACATAAATCAAGAAACTGTTGTTCAAATGTATATTTAAAATCAAGAAGGATATGCATCAGGGGCATATCTTTTCTGCATACCTATTTAATCGATGTGCTGAGCAAATAATTTGTGAAGCTGGGCTCTTTGAAGAATCAGGGAAAGACATTATTAATAACCTACATTGTACAGATGGCAAGGGGGACTTGAAGTGTTTGCTGTAGAAGATCAAAGACTACACAGACATCAGTATGGATAACAACATGAATATTAACTTGATAACATCAAGAAAATGAAGGTTCTTATCACTGGTCAAGTGGCAACATCATAGAAGAAGGAGAAAAAGTTAAAACGTAATGATTTCATCTTTCTTAAATCCACAATCAACACCCTTGGTACCAGTGGTCAGGAGATAAGGAAATGGATTGTTTGGGGTAGGTCTGCTGTCAGGAACCTCTCCAAAATATTGAAGAGCAATAATGTCAGTTTGAAGATTATAGTATGTCTGATTCAGGTGATGATCTTTTCCATTGTTATGCATCTGAGAGCTGGACAATGAATAAGGATGACAGAAGAAGAATTGATGCTTTTGAGTCGTGATGCAGGAGAAGAGTTCTGGAAAACCCTTGGACAGTCAAAAGAACAAATAGGAAGGGTGCAGCCAGAGTGCTCCTTGGAGGCAAGGATGGAAAACTGTCATCTCTCATACTTTGGACATGTTGCTGTTGTTAGGTGCAGACTTTATCAGTTACGTTTCTTAATGACTCTATGAACAACTGATCTTGTGCCATCCTCACAATCCCTGACACACTCAAGCCCATTACTGCAGTCAGTGTGTCAACTCACCTGATCAAGAATTTTCCTTTCTCTTACTGCCCCCCACTTTCCCAAGCAAGATGTTTCTATCTAAGTAATAACCTCTCCTAACAACATGCCCAAAGTAATTAAGACAAAGTTTCATCTTTGCCTACAGTGAGCACTCTATTTGCATATTCTCCAAGATGTATCTGTTTGTTATTTTTGTATTCCATGGGATCTTTAGCTTTTCTCTCCAACTCTACCTCTCAAAGACATCAATTATTCTTCTGCTATCCTTAGTCATTGTCCACATGTCAGATGCACAGTAAGTGGCTGAAAAGACTATAGCCAGAATCAGGGGCATCTTAGTCTTCAAAATGACATCATCGTTGTTGTTATGTGCCTTTGAGTCACTTGCAATTCATAGTGACATTTATGTACAATAGCTCTGAACCCTGACCTATCTTGAGCCAATCTCATTGTTTCCAACACACCTACCCCCATTATCTCAGTTACTGAGTCAATCCATCATATCTAGGGTTCTCTTTGCCTGTGCTGTCCCTCCACCCTTCCAAACATGATGTTCTTCTCATGGCAAAAGTATGTGAGATGGAGCGTCAAAGTCTTTGTCTCCTAGGAGAAACTTGGTTACTCACTCTCCTGGAATGACCTGTTTGTTCTTTTGGAAATCCATGGTATGATCAATACTCTTCTTCAGCACCACAACTGAAAGGCTTCTTCACTCCTCAATAATTTGGAGAGGTTCCTGACTACACTTTCCCAGTCCAATATATCTTCTGATCTTCTCACTACTGGTACTAAGTATATTCATTGTTGATCCAAGTAAGATGAAGTTGTTGACAGTCTCAATCCTTTCTCCATCTATCATGATATTCGTTATTAGTCCAGTGGTGATAATTTTTGTTATCTTGACATTGGGATGCAATTCATATTGAAGGACATGTTACTAGGAAAGGCTATTCCTTGGAAAAGGATATCAATCTTGGAAAGATGTAGAAGAAAGCCCCATTGAGATAGATTAATGGTGACTGCAGGGACGGGTTCGAGAGTATCAGAGATGGTAAGGATGGCACAAAACAGGATAGCATTCAGATCTGTTATTCATAGGGTCTATATTAGTCATACTCTACTGTATAGAACCTAACAGCAAAAACAATGAAACTATTCATGGTGTATTCTCTGGAGCCCCTTCAATTTGATGGGGCTGGGATCAATCTAAAGTTCCATCTGCATTTTAGAGAGACTTTAACAACCTCAAGAAATTTTACTGTCTTGAATTTTCAGTCGCTTTTACATTTCAATTTTTCACACATTTGTTCATTCATTCATTCATAAAATGAGGTGACCAACATTACTGTAAATATTACTCTAACACAACATAGCACGTCTAGGAAAAAGTCATTCAATGAATAACAAACATCCTCTATATTTCGTATACTTTCTAAAAAAATTAGGAAGTTATAATTTTGTGAGAAAATGAAATGAATACTGGTCTTATATAAGGAAAACACTGGTAGCCTAGTTTGTAAGGAGTCACTGCTTATCCCAAAGGTGGCAGTTCAAATCCAACAATGGTGGTACAGGAGAAAGATCGACAATCTCCTCCTATATAATTTACAATATCTGGAAAAGTAGCTGGAGGTTCATCTATGAATCAGTTCTGACTTAGTGGCAATGACTTGAGTGAGTTTTAGGGAATAAGACAAAACAATGTAATTGCCTCTTTTGAATACACACAAACTCTAGACACTATGCTAAAAGACTTCTCTACACTTTCTCACTTGATTCACAGCTTTGGTAAGTCAACATTATTTTCAGTATTTATTTGTGAGGAAGCTCTGGTGGTTTAGTGGTAAGAAATAGTGCTGCCACCTCAAAGATATATAGTTCAAATCCACCAGTGGTTCTATGTGAGAAAGATGGGTAATCTCTTAGCATGCAATTTACTGCCTCTGAAAACTCAGAGGAGGGTCAGCTCTGAGTTGGGTTCTGACTCACTGGTATACAATAACAAACTGAGTTTAATGGAAAAATTAATAACTTTCTTAAGGTCATATGACAGAAGGAAAGTGGATGCTTTTGAGCTGTGGTGCTGGAGAAGGGTACTGAATGTACCATGGACTGCAAGGAAAACAAACAGATTCATCTTAGAGAGGATTAAACCAAGCTACTCCTTGGAGGCAAGGATTCTGGGGCTTCGTCTGGCATACTTTGGACATGTTGCCAGGAGGGACGGGTCCTTGGAGAGGGACATCATGCTTGGGAGGGTGGAGGGACAGCGCAGGAGGGGAAGACCCTCTATGAGATGGATCGATTCAGTGACTGGGGTAATCGGGATGGGTGTGTCAGAGGCAGTGCGGTTGGCACAGGATAGAGCAGGATTTAGGGCTGTTGTGCATAGGGTCGCTATGAGTCGGAAACGACTCGACGGCACATAACAACAACAACAACAAGGTAATATGTGTCAAACTTAGGACACTGATGTTACCATGAACTGCCAGGAGAACAAATAGGTCTGTCTTGGAGAGGGTGAAACCAAATTTCTCCTTGGAGGCAAGGATTTTGAAGCTCCATCTCATGTCTTTGGGCACAAGTCCTCGGAGAAGGACATCATGGTTGGACATGTCAGCACAGGAGAGCTGTCTCGGATGAGATGGGTTGACACTATAACTGAGGCAATAGTGTTAGGTGTGTCAGAGTCAGTGAGACAGGCTCAAGATAAGGCAGGGTTCAGAGCTATTGTATAGAGTTGCTATGAGTTGCGGGTGACTCGATGGTGCATAACAACAACAAAAATTTTACCATCTGTTTTTTCCAAATCCTAGAATATTCAGCTGCCTCCCCAGAGTAATGTAAATTTAAGGTTACTTTAACAATAAAATCCAAGTCAAAACTCTCTGCCTAGAATTATGCAATACATGTATTTTATAAAGTGACTGAATATGTTATAAGGAGACAGTAAACAAAATTAAACATACTAAACCAATTCAGTAAGCAACGGACCTGGAATTCAGTCCCATTTTTTCAATTGACTATGCAATTAACTATGGCAGGTAACTTAGGAATTAAAGTTTTGCAGTGGTTAAACATTCAACTACTAACTGAAAATTTGGCAGTTTGAATCCATTAGCCGCTCCCTGTGAAAGATGTCACTGGTGATAGTCATAACGATTTACAGACTTGGAAACCCTCCAGGTAATTTCTATTTTGTTGTTATAAATTGACAACAAGCAGCAAGTAACTGAAGCACTAGATCCTTTAATTTTTCAATTTGTAGTTGGAAGGAGGAGTGGCATCCACTTCCATAATAGCTTGCCTCCGGAAACCCTGCAAACATGGAGAGAGGATGAAAGGCACCCAAGCATAAAGGACTCTCGTTCATAGGGTTGCTATGAGTCACCTGCCACTCGACGGCACTTAACAACAACAACAGCTGAAGTTAGACTGAATTATGTGAACTTTAAACTTTAGAGATAGATCCACTCAGATTATTGAACTATTAATAAAATTTAATGTGAAGATTAGTAGATTATATCTGTGTACATAATTTTTCCTCAAACCTAATTAAAATGACAACTGTTTATATTAGTGAAACACAACAATCAAAAACACTAGAGATAAATGAAAAGCAATTTATCAATTTGCTAGAGAATATACTATTGTAGGAATGATTTAAGAGTAATTCCTAATAAATAAATCACTTAAGCATCTTCATCATTTAATAAAAAACCCATTACAACATATGCATGGCCTAGTGCCCACCTAGAAATGGCAACAGAAGCGCAATCTACTCCATTTATATTGAATGATTATTGGATCAGAATAAGAGACTTAGGTCCTTAATATAATTTTGTTCAACTTTCTCTCCTTACAATTGGAGAAGTAAAAAAATGTCAAAGAGGATAAAAGATATTTCTCAAATTCACAATCTAGATAGTAGCTCTTAGATGTAGTGTGAAGCAAAATTCTTCTCTTTGGACATCTCATTAAAGGAGTCTTCTCCCCAATCACAACCAGCTTTAGAACTGTAACATTTCCACTCTCACCAGTGAGTTTCTTCATTGGCTTGCTTGACAAAAGCTCTTCTTTTATAATTCATGCAGAAACTCAGTATCAAATTAGTTACTTTAGGAACTAACTATGATATCAATACCCTCAAGCTTTCCTCTCTTTGTGTGGCTCCCTGCCTACAGAGTAGAATTTAAGTATATAACATTATACTTAAAGCTGTCACAGTCTGACTCTATTATTATTAGAGGTAGCCTTCTATTTTCACACACAGGCTTCTAGACTCCTAAACATATCTCCTCCTCTTTAGGACCCTCTTTTATTTCCCTGTCTGCATAGATAGAGTAGTGCCTCTATACTTGCAAATTCTCTGCCATTATATTTATAACTTCCATATAACAACTCACAGCAGCTCTGGTGGCCTACTCTGTAGAGAACTGTGTTCCTAACCCAAAGACAGCTCCTCTAGGTTCAGTCTCTTCCCATATTATTTACTGTGTCTGAAAACTCACTGGGTCAACTGTGAGACATTTCTGATTCAATGGTAAGAAGATTGAGTTTCATAACAACTCTTCTTTCCTCTCTTAAAATTATGCCTTTCTATATTTGTTCCCA
>NW_006399768.1:6337859-6353447 GCF_000299155.1 Elephantulus edwardii | reverse complement strand
GGTGACTGGGGCAATTGAGATGAGTGTGTTGGAAACAATGAGACTGGCACTCGACAGAGAAGAGTTTAGAGTTGTTGTACATAAGGTCGCTATGAGTCACAAGCGACTCGACGGCACATAACAACAACAACAAACTATGTGGGCCTGGAATGAGTCTAAGGCATTCCATTTTGAAGAGAGTAATTATTAACTCTTTTCCTCACATCTCTGTCCGTGATGTTTCTCAGACAAAAAGGAACTTAGCATATACTGAGATTTTTAAACAAGCAGATGTTATTCGCCAGCCTTAGGAATCCAGTGTATCTCCAGACTCCAGCCAGTGTCCTTGCTTCTCCTACATGTCCAGATGTCATTACTCACTGCTGTTGATCCATGTCTTCATGCATCTTCAAGAGTTTAAGTCAGGATTCTTTTTCCAACCATGTGGATATTTATACTGTAGAGCACTTGATTGTCCTTTGTGCAAAACTCGGACCAGTATGTAGTCCTCAGAACAGAGCAAGGAAACGCTGTATAGTTCAAAATCAGGAAAGGAGTGCATCAAGGATGCATCCTGTCTCCATATCTTTTCTATCTATATGAGGAACAGATCATTTGGGAGGCTGGGCTTTATGAGGAGAATAATGGCATCAAGATTGGAGTAAGACTCATCAACAACCTGCAATATGCAGATGACACAGCCTTACTTGCTGATGCTGAGAAGGACCTGAAGAGCTTGCTGCAGAAAGTCAAGGACTGTAGTATTCAATATGAATTGAAACTCAACATCAAAAAGACAAAGATTCTCACCACTGCACCAACTGGCAGCACCAGGATAGATGGAGAAGAGATTGAGATTGTTAACAATTTTAGTTTGCTCAGCTCCAAAATCAACACTTTTGACACCAGCAGTGAAGAAATTAAAAGATGAATTGCACTGGGAAAATCTGTGGCCAAGACCTTTCCAGAGTACTGAGAAGCAAAGATGTCAGTCTAAAAACTATGATATGTCTGATTCAGGCCATGGTCTTCACAATTACTTGTTATGCATCAGAGAGCTGGACAGACTATGGATGACAAAAGAAGAACTGATGCCTTTGAGTTGTGGTGCCATGGACTGCCAAGAAAACAAACAAGTTTATCTTGGAGAAGGTGAAACTAATTTTTTGCTTAGAAGCTAGGATTCTGAAGCTTGGTCTCATGTACTTTGGGTATGTGGACAGGAGGGACTGGTCCTTGGAGAAGGGCATCATGCTTGGAAGGGTAGAGGGACAGTACAGGAGAAGAAGATTGTGTCTGGATGAGATAGATTGGCACAGTAACTGGGATAATGGGGATAGATGTGTTGGAGTCAGTAAGACTTGCTCAGGATAGGGCAGTCTTCCAAGGTGTTGTATATAGGGTCACCATAAGTTGCAGGTATTTGGACTGTACATAACAACACAACAATACAATAGCAGCTTATACATGAAGCATTAGAGAAGCTACTTTATATGTTAGAGTTAGAGAAGCCTTTTTGTTCTGGCAGCCATATTAAGAAATGTATGCTTCAATAATTTTAACAATAATATGTTTTTACTGAGCTTTATGTTCTCTAGTACATGTTGACCCAGCTTGGGTACCATTCCTTGACTACGTCCTGCACTTGGTCTGGGATGCCCGGACATGCATGAGAAGTCATAATAATGACTTCCAAATGTAAAGTAATCTCAATCAAGTGCCAAGAAACTTTGTGTATCCACCCACCCACATGCCCATTCTCTAGAAATAAACCTGGTGTTTTCTTCTCCTTGGGGTTGGAGTGATTTCATCATTAGCTGATGTTCTTGACCACATGCTTAATAAAGGCTTTTTGTTGATCTCTGATTTAGCTGAGTTTTTAAATCTTACACATCTACCAAAACAGTACTACCACTTCCCCATCATCTAAACTCTGTTCACATAGTTTATTTTAGTGAATGATTGTTGATTTCTGCAGTGTTTCTGTTTTTATCAAAGTTTTTACATAACCAGTCTTTCACACTCTAGGACATGTATCTTATACTTTTAATACCTTTTTCTCAAAGGGAAGAAGTTTAAACATGGAACTCTGGTAGCCTAGTGAGTATGGAACTATGTTGCCAACCTGAAGAAAAGTGGCCAAAATCCAGCTACTCTATAGGAGACACATGGACAGTCTCTTCCTGGACAATTTACAGTCTCCTCAAAATCCACTGGAGGACAAGCTCTAAGTACGTTCCAACTGGATGAGATATAACCACTACAGCAACAACTAATTTAGAATATTTCAACAACTCTTTGAACCTATTTATTCAACTTATTCTTCTGAAATAATTGCTAACATTCTAGGCTCCTGAAATAGTGATTAAAGCTTCCTAGATTTGCTTGGTTTATCTTTGTACATAAAGTATTTAGAATTTCACATTCTTTCTCAGCATTTCTTGAATGAACCCCTACATGTGTCACTTGCGATATCAAGCATTGAGAATGTAATGTCACTTCTACAAGGAGAAATAAGCATTAATTTACCACTGTCAAGGATACACACTCCCAGATTTTCCATAGTTATAATGCTGTGATTTTTCCTATAGATATATAGGCCAGATGGTTTGCTCAAGAAAACAGAACATATTTCGTTGTTGTTATGACACATGCTATCCACTATGGAAACTTGGACATGCTTCCAAATCATCTCTAAGTCTCTTATCTCATTGTTGCTGTTGTTGTTGTTAAGTGCAGTCAAGTCAAATATGATTTGTAGTGACCCTATGAAGAAAACATTAGGATAACCAAAGCTATAAAAAGAGCAACCAGCCTTCCATGATCTCTGTATTTCTGATTTTGATATATTTGATCTTGAAAGTCTCCCAGATTCTCCCTCTATTGGGTTTCAAGTGTAAAAATACTAATTTTAAAAATAATTCATGAAAAGTACACTCACACAACTCTTCTTTGTTTAAGGGCTAAGTGGTGGTTTGACTCAACTGCTCACATAAAGCCTGGCCATTAAAGTAACTCAAAAGTACTGCACGAACAAAACCCCTGGTGGTCTGCTTTCATAAAGATTGCAGCCTGGAAAACCCAATGTCACACATGGAGTTACCATAAATTAGAATCTCCTTGAGGACAACCACCACCACCACCACTAACAGTTTGGGAGATTGGGAAAAAATAAGCACAATTTGAAAGTCAGTTATTGCATGGGTAACCGTGTGTATTAAAAAAATTGTGATTTGGCTGAGGGTTTGCAGAGCAAATCTGTTTTCAAATGTGTGAGCCATAATAAATTATGTATAACATTCATAAGAGCGAATCTGTTTTCCACTCTATACATAATAATCACTTTGGTTTAAACCTTTTTATTACATTCCATACCATGTGACGTCACACATTTTATCAACTCCCTGGGTTTCCTATTTCCTTCCTCTCTTCATCCTATTCTTTTTAAAAATTTTGTCCTGGGGAAATGCTATCCCTATGGTCTTGTTGTTGATGCTGTTGTTAGGTATCATCGAGTTGAATACAATTCATGGCAACCCTATGAATAAAAGATCCGAACCTTTTTTTTTTAATTTAGGTTGTTTATTTTTCATTTCAATGAACATCTACAGAGATTTTGGGATTCCATTCATTCATTGTTGCACCCTTCTCCCCGCACAAACCCCTCCGCCCTCCCCCCCCATTTGCTCCTCTCCTTGAAAAGCAAAAGAAAAACTCCCTCATTGGTACACAATCCCCCCCCGAACCTTTTTCTATCCTGTGCCATCGTCACACTTCCTGACACACAAAAGTCTATTGCAGCAGTCACCCTATCAATCCACCTGGTTTAGGGTCTTCCTTTCTTTTGCCAACCCTTGACCCTTCCCAGCATCATGTCCCTCTCCAAGGAATAATCCTTCCTAGCAACATGTCCAAAGTATGTGAGGTGAAGCCTCATAATTCTTGTCTGCAAAGAGCTCTCTAGCTGTTCCCTCTCCAGGACGTATTTGTTTGGTTTTGTTTGTTTGTTTGTTTGTTTTACCATCCATGAGAAGTTCAGTGCATTTCTCCTACACCACAGATTAAAGGTATAAATTCTTCTTTTGTCATCCTTATTCCTTATCCAGCTCTCAGATGCCTGACAAGTGATCAAAAAGACTATGGCTTGAATTAGACACAGCTTAGTCCTCAAATTGACCTCACTACTCCTCAATAATTTGTAGAGGTCCCTAATTGTAGATTTTCCCAGTGCAATAAGTCTCCTTATTTCCTGACTGCTGATACCAAGGGTCAGCAGTGCTTGATTTTGGGTCGAAGCAAGATGAAGCTGTTGACAGTTTCAATCTTTTCTCTATCCATCATGATGTTGCCTATCAGTCAAGTAGTGAGAATCTTTGTTTTCCACATTGAGATGCAGTTCATACTGAAGGCTACATTTCTTGTTCTTCTGCAACAAGTGCTTCAAGTCATCCTCATTTTCAGCAAGCAAGGTTGTGTCATCTGCATAACGCAGGTTATTGATGAGCCTCCCTCGAATCCTGATGCCACACTCCTCTTTATAGAGTCCATGTTTTCAAATAATTTGCTCAGCATGTGGATTAAATTTGTATGTAGACAGAGTGCTTAATTATTCTAAGACATGCCTGTATCCCTTGTATTATGATTATCTTATAAGTCAGCGTACATGTTGACTGATAATGAAGACATGGATCTAAGAAAGTTCCATTTTGGTCTTGAAAGACATCTAAGGGCCATAGTCTCTGAAGGTGCACATGAACACAATTATTAGTAATCTTATGAATGTTATACATAATTTATTATGGCTCACACATTTGAATACCTTTACGTAGTCTATAAAACATAAGCAAATATCTTTCTGGTATCTCTGCTTTTAGCCAAGAGCAAATGAGAGAAGTCAATTTGCAAGATATATCTCATTCCACAGGCTGTTCTGTATCTGCTTTGAATTTCTGGCAGTTCTCAGTTGGTACAGCGCTTCAGCTATCTTTGAGTTCTCTTCAGCAATATTTTATTTTTATTGTTATAATAATTATACTTCTCTAGAATTCTGTACAACTAATGATTTATTCATTGCTAATACCTTTTATAATAAAGGTAAATGCAAGCTATGCACATGAGTTTCACTTGATGATGGTATGCATAGGAATTAGGTAAATTATATCTGTGGAAAGAATTGCTAAAGAAGATCAATATCAACCGTGAAAACTAGGCCAAGTGCTGACTGTAGAACAAACAACTACTTTTATGCAAGTTCAAACAAAAGCAAAAGAAGCTTATATCAAATCCACAGGAAACAAAATTTGACCTTGAATCTATCCTACCTAAATTTAAAAAAAAACATCTTGGGAATAGGTTTGAAGCCTTGCACATTAATGAGCAAAGATCAGCTGAATTGTAGGAGGACACCGAGAATATCATCTAGAAAGAAGGCAAGAAAGTCATTATAAAGACAGAGGAGGAAGAAAAGACCACGATGGATATCAAAAGAGACTTTCAATATTGCATGAGAATTCTGAGAAAGGGAAGAAATCAAGAAGTGAAGGAATTGAATGGAAAATTTCAAAGGGTAGCACAAGAAGACAAAGCAAAGTATTATAATGAAATGTGCAAATAGTTGTAGTCAGAAAATCAAAAGTGCCAAATTTGCTCTACATTTTTTTAAGCTGTTGGAACTAAAGAAAAAAATTCAAGATTTGAGTTTCAGTACTTATGGGTGCTTTGGGCAGAATATTAAGTGATCCAGGAAGCATTAACAAAAGATGGAAGAAGTATAAAGAGTCTCTGTACCAAAAAGAAGACACAGAAGAATTTAATGAAAAAACCTATGATTAAGAGCCTGTGGTGATGAAGGAGGATTTTCAAGCTGCTCTGAAGGACTTGGCAAAAACAAGGCCCCAGGAACTGATGGCACACCAATTGACATTTTTCAACAAACACTGCCTGGGACACACTCACCAAGTTGTGCCAATAAATCTGGAAGACAACTACCTGGCCAACTGACTAGAAGAGATCCTTATTTGTTCCCACTAAAAAAAAAAAGAAAAAAAGAAAAAAAAAAGAGGTGGCTCACAAAAGAGTGGAAATTATCGAACAGTATCACTAATATCACACACAAGCAAGATCTTGCTGAAAATTATCCAAAAACGATGGGAACAGCACATCTACAGAGAACTGCCAGATGTGCAGGCTGAGTTTACGAGAGGCCATGATACTAGGGCTATTATTACAGCTAATTTAGACAGATCTTGGCTGAAAGCAGACAGTTTCAGAGAAAAGTCTGTGTTTCATTGACCATGCAAAGGCATTTGACAGTGTGCATCACAACAAACTGTGGCTGGTCCAGGGAGGAGTGAGAATTTTAGAAGACTTGATTATGCTTAAGGAAAACCTATACTTGGACCAGGAGGCAGTGATCAGAACAGAGAAAGGAAAAACTGCATGGTTCGAAATCAGGAAACATGTATGTCAGAGACACCTCTAACTCCACGCCTTTTTGATCTCTACATGGAATAGATCATCTGGGAGGCTGGATTCTATAAGGAGTAATGTGGCATCAGGATTGGAAGAAGACTCATCAACAACCTGTGTTATGCAGATGACACAATCTGGCTTGTAGAAATTGAGGAGGACTTGAGGCATTTGCTGCAAAACATCAAGGACTGATGCCTTCAACACTGACTGAAGATCAACTTCAAGGAAACAAAGATTGTTAACAGCTTTAGTTTGCTTGGCTCCACAATCAACACTCTTGGTACCAACAGCCACGAAATAAAAAAAAAATAAGTTTCATTGAGAATATCTGCTGTCAGACCTTGCCAGAGTACTGAAAAGCAACAATGTTAGTCCGGAAACTAAGGTACACATGATCTAGCCCATAGTCTTTGTAATTACTTGCATCAGAAAGCTGGACAATGACTAGGAATGATACATGAATTGATGCCTTTGATTTGTGGTGCTTGAATGTACCTGCTACAAACAGGTTCATCCTAGAGAGGGTGAAACCAGGATGCTTCTTGGAGGCAAGGCTTCTAACACTTCATATTACATACTTTTAGCATGTTGTGAGGAAGAACCAGTCCTTGGAGAGGGACATCATGCTTGCAATGGTTGATGGACAACACAAAAAAGAAAACCCTGGATGAAATGGATTGACTCAGTGACTGCGGTCATGGGGGTAGATATGTCGGAGACAATGAGGTTGGCTCAGGATAGAGCAGGGTTCAGAGCTGTTGTACATAGGGTCACAAGCACCTCAATTGCACTTAACAACTTAAAAAACACTACCACTACCATAACATAATATCTAAAGTCCATATTCTATGGGTGCAGTTATTTTTTTTTAAATGGGCATAAATAGTTTCTTCCACATTTCCCACCTAGCATGCACAGAGCTGATGAGCAGGGAAGGTTCGTTGGCTTGAGGAGCATGGATTGGGAGAACTCCTGGCTTGTTGGCTTGACTTAGCTCCATGTGGCGCTAGGGCTGAGTGAGAAGACTGACAGGTCTGGAATGCATGGAGAAGTGTGAACTCCAGGGCTTGCAATTCATGCCTATTTGAACCTAACCAGATGGCTAGGAATGAATTGAACAGGACCCAACCAGATGAAGAAAAGATGACCCATGCTATGAGTTAGGGTAGATTGTTGCAACCTGATAACTTGCTCTGGATGGCAGTTTGCTAGTCGATGTAGATATTCAAAGTTTCCAGATTTAAAAGAAGATCCTTCAGCAAAAGGCATATGCTTATTACCTCAGAGTAGTGGTTTGATAGGGATGGGAAAATTAGAAGTTGGCTATCTTAAAGGGGAATTATTAGGACATAAGGCATGAAGTAGTTGGCTTATATACTTTCACAAAAGTAGTTGCTGGTAGGGTGACTGCAAGGGAGAGGGGGAAACGCATGATATATATGAACAAAACATAATGTTCATTGAGGAACTGTATGGAAAACAATGTGTATGCATGAAACACAATGTATAATAATGATAAAAATATAAATTAAAAAACCATTTTAAATGGTTGTCAGTTGTTCTGACTCACTATAGTATCTTATTTTTTGCTAATTGTAACATATTTGGGGTGTTTTCCCTCCTCTTTTTTCGAGTAATGTAAATTGGCCCTTTTTCTCTTTCTTCTATTGCTTGACAGCACATTTATTCTTCAGTTCTCTGCTGCTCTTTTCACACATTTATAAAGACATGGAAGTTCTAGCGATATAAACTGTAAAGAGTTACAAACAAACCCAAAGGTGATGCCTATCTGGTGGTTTAAGATAATGGGTGGCTTTACTGGAGAAAGATGGGCAATCTCCTCCCATGTATTTTATAGTTTTGAAAATCTCCTGAAGTGTCAGTTCTGACTAGACAACAAAGGGGAGGGCACAATTTAGGGAGTTTGTGGATAATAGTGGCAAGAGGCTGCTCTCCGCTCCCAAAGGCACACGGTTCAAAGCCACCAGCTTCTCCATGGTAGAAGGATGGGCAATCTGCTCCTGTGTAATCAGCTGCCTCTGAAAACCCCCAGAGGGTCAGCTATGGGTCGGTTCTGACTTGATAGTACATAACAACAATGTACAGATACAGACACATAGATACATCTGAAATATACATACATATATATCCGGAGATCTGGTAGTGGTAAGGAATTGTGAGGCCAACCAAAAGCAGACAGTTCAAATCCATCAGAGGCAATCTCCTCCAGGTGATTTAATGCCTCTGAAAACCAGTCGGAAAGTCTGCTATGGACCAGTTATGACTTAATGGTACACAAAACCCAACATATTTCCAAATGGTTCATTTTTGATCTATTTTCCTATTTTTTAATTCTCCCATACACTAAGGGAAAAAATTATATATATATATATAAATTGGAGCAACCACACACGTGAGGAAGAATTTTACAAGCAGATGAGTCTTTCACTGCTGAAACTCTGCCAAAGCTAAACTTTTAGTATATTTTATTTTCAAAGAAGCAGTGGTTATCACTTGTATACATCACTCCAGGTTGTCTGAACCAGACAAAATTAATGGTTAAAAATTCAACTTGACTTTGAAACAAAATTTTAAGTACCCAAACCTGATCCTTATCAGGCTATCTTTGGAGAAAACGACATTACCAACTGCAAATATCTTATCATGAAAGAAATGAGTTCTACTTCGATGTTCAGAGTGTAGACCAATAAATGCCAATTTAAGCTGGATAATGTAGTTGTCTACATATGTCCATGACATGAAAAGGGTAAAAAAAAAATACATGACTATTCGAATAGGTGTTGAATTGGATCATTACATTAAATTGGGGCATAACTCCAAGTAACTTTCTAACTGAACATTTTCATTGCACTGTTGGAGCTAGTTAAATATGTTCAATTGGTTTCTTATTTCAGTGAACTGCTGGTCATATAAAGAGGAGAAACTGAAGTAGTTTTTACACTGGTGCAATACTTGATTTCTAAAATTAGAGTCTTAATATCAAGTGGAAAAATAACTCCATGATACATAAAACGTGTTTTTCTAAATAGTTTTTATATTACATGAGATAAATTTTAGAAGTGAAATAAGAACAATCATTTACATTAAAAGTCAATGAAATGCATTTCACATGCTAGCATTTTTGCTCATCATGATGCATAGCTTTTACATATGTTGACTGATCCCAGACAAAAGTGGAATTATCTCTGAATATTAATCAATCTAATTTTTGTCTGTAGAAAGCATTATCTTTAACTATTACTCTTTTATATGTAAATAAATCCTTTCTTACTCTTTTAGGTATAAAAAGTATGGGTAGATTTTATTTTAAAACTACTTTATAAAATGCCAATGCATTGACCTCTGGTAAGGAGAAACTAAACTTTATTTGATTGAATTATCTTTTCACATTCAAAAAGTTTCTGATTACATGACCCCCGAAGAGTAAAAAAAAAAAAAAAATACCTCGAAGAGTTCGACAGTAGGTGGGAAAAGCAACCACCGAACAGGCGCCGCTGCTGCTTTTATGTATTACTCAAACTTAAGGGAAGTTTGAAATCCAGTCTCTCACTTCTGACTGACTTTTGAATTTCACATGAAAAACAATATGCCTATTACTTCTTTATCTTATAAAAATCTCTTTCCTTTTCATGAAAAAAATCATATACAAGTGAATCGGAAGATCTATGTTTTCAGGACAGGATTTTTAATATAAACAGTACTTTCATTAAGTTTATTTTTCCTGATACGTATTTAGCTCGAAAAAAGCACTGATGATGGCATTTATAACCATGAAAAGTAAAAATTAATATTTTATTATGTAAACATATATCCTTGCTTTTTTCATGCGTATGAGTATCAGATACAAAATTCCATTTATAAAATATCTTAATTCTAATCATCTGCATGCCATTTTAAGACTGCATTTCTAATAAAATGACTATTTTCCCCACACACGAAGTATAACACGAAGTACATGTATTGTCAAAATAGATTTGCTTTTTAAGTAAGGCTATTTGGAAGAAAAGTATTCTGAAAACAAACAAAACTAACAGTATTTATCTTAAATGTTCATCATACTGTTCCGAAACATATTTAATATTTTTAAAGGATGGTGAGAGTTTCTGTGAGGACAGCACGCTTAAAGAGAATAAAGCAAATCCTAACTCATGTTTCACCTTAACCCACACATTTACCTTGTTTTGTGCAGCTTGGAGGGCACTCAACTTCGTTTTTGAGAAGTAATTAAAAGTGCTATATTTTACATACAGTGCTGTGGTGTTTAAGGTCCTGGTTACTTTCAGATCCTTCTCCTATTCTTTACTTAGTAGCTAATTAGATGAGTTGAATATGGAATATATCTTTCTAGTGAAGTAATTTAAAATATATTCTTTTCATTCTCCACACAATAAAATTTTAAAAGTTAACTTAATGTCATCAGTATTAATAGATTGTGCTTTAGAGATTGAGTGATTTGGAAATATGCATAGTAATTTTATCAAATGGAAAACGTACTCAAATCACAGGATTCTGAAGAGATATGGTAACTAATTACAATGCATAGTTCTTGACTGAAATCTGGATTGACAAAACTAAAGAACTGAGGACTATGTCTCAGAAAACAGATTTCCTGGGTATGTTATGATGGGTAGGTGACTTTGTATACAAATACTTTCATTTTTAGGAGATACGTACTAAAATACTTAAGTTGAAGTGTTATTTTGACTGAAACTAACTTTCAAATGAATCAGCACAGAGAAAAAGAGAAAGGAAGAAAGGGAAAAAAATCTCCAAATATGCCAAAATATGTAAAAATGGTGAATCTAAGTTGTGTCAGTGTTTGATGTATCTTCTTCCAATACGTCTATAGGTTTGCTATTTTAAAAAGAAAATATTGAAAAAAAGTATCACCTTTATCTTTGGAAATCCATAAGAAGATTAGGGATATTAATTATTTTTAACTTGCTGAAGATAAAAGTATACCATTTTCTCTGAGTGTATTTTAGTCCAGGTAAGATTACTATATACCTAATTCTTTGTGACTGACAAAAAAATGTTGTCTTGTGGATAAGAAAAGATAACATACATTTATTTCTTGAATAGACTACAGGAATGGAAAAAGAGACAAAACTCTTTCTAGAAGAATAGGTACTCCTTCATTTATCCCATCAATGGCTTGATGCAACCCTAGCACACAATCTGCCTTACAGGCTGAGTCATCCTTACTGTAAATCAAAACTTTACTTCTAAAAAAGAATTTTATATTCCTAATCAGTGTCTCAGACTGTGACATGGTTTTGATAGCACTCTAAACTTTAACAATTTCCTCATGGAATGTATATTTATAATCATCAAAATGCCAATAAGCAATTAAAAAGAAACATAGATTAAAGTATTGCTGATGGGATTGCTGATGACCACGTTCTGGTACAAAAAATCTAAAGGGGCTTTTGAGGCATAATGAATATAAAGAAGCTGATAACTGTTAACATTTTTTTTCAACAAAATATCCATTAAGTGCTATTTATATATACTCTGACTTGTTTCAAGAAAAAAGGCAAATAGCAGAGAAGAATAGTTGCAATATGCATTGTCTGGAAAAGAAAATTGTATTCATCTATTTTAGTAACAGTGCTAAAAAGGAAAAAACGTGTAAGAATCCATAGGACAGGTTATTAGCAAATGAATAGAAATTTCCTGTCAGTACCTGTCCCATAAATTGTTGACGGAATAATAGAAATAAGATGTATATTTTTAAGTTTTCTTTGTTGAAATAGTAGTCGTTGAAGTAATTTGCTTTCAAAGAATTAATATATTTTCTTTTCATTACACATTTGTTTAGCATATATCTAAAAATGTGGCATTTTAACAATTATTCAAGCTACTAAGCAAACCTACTTTTAGAATGATTTGATTAATGCAGGACTTTAATCCAAAATTAACCTACTAAACTACCTTTTATACACGCTGGCATTCTTGTAAGTAGTTTCCCTCCCCCCCTTAAAAAATATTTTGAAAGTGTTACTTACAAATTTTAGAGGGACTCCTGTTTCAGAGTACTAATATGTATATATGTGTTAAATAACTTTTCTGAATGTGGGCAGGGAGTGTCTACTTACTCATTATGTCTGTACAAAATGTTTTTAGAAGCTAAGCATATATATCTATCAGGTATATAGATTATCATGTTATATATGACATAAATTATAAGCTTGAAAAGAGAACAAAGTTATGGGAAAAAATTAAAAATCCTTTTAGATACAATAAAGTATATTATAAAGCAAATGAGCTAGAATTTGTTTATAAACCACAGCATATAGAATTTGTTTACAAACCACAGCATATAAATGATTATTGTAAGACAATTCTTCTCAACAAAAGGTAATATAAGAAAAAGAGAAAATATTACATCTAGTAGGGACACCCTCGTGCCCCATGCTATAGTTAACTGTTTGCTAAGCAAATAGAGAGGGTTTATGTGTTCGTACCTTTTTGATGCCTTATTATATCTTCCAAGAGAAACTAATTTTAAAAAAATCTTTTTTGAAACTATGTGTTAGAGAAGGTGCAAGAGCTTTTCATTTAGATGTTTTTAAGCTGGACACTTGGCTGTCTGTCTTTTAGGGGTCAACAGAGAACCTCCTAGTCAATTCAGCTGTCACTTCCTGCCCGATCTACTCCATAATCAAGAGGGTGAACCACTATTCCTCTTGCCTTTGGGCACTAACATATGAGAAGCAGACACTAATATTCTCTTGTTCTTTGTAATATGCCTGGGTCCTTTTATTATTTGAAATTTGATGACAATATAAAAAAAAATAAAATCTTCTGCCATTAAACTAATTTATATGTGTGGCAACACTTCACTGCCTTTCTGAGGCTTTAACTTTTTTAATCTTCCTCCCTCAGAGTGGCTGATGGATTTGAACCACTCACTTTTCATTTAGCAGTACCACATGTAACCCACCACACCAGTAGAACTCCTTAGAAACTTGATGCCATGATAACTAATTGTACTTGAGTCAGGAGACTCAGATTTAGCTTTGTATGGGGTCTCCATAAATGGACTGAAGAGGGGAAAGTGTGACTTGATGTCACAACATGGAGCCTTGGAAGAGACTGCATATGTAGGAATGTGGTTTGAATATGGAGTCCTTTGGTGGTACAAACAGTTATACTCACCTGCTAACCATAAAGACTAGATTTTGAGGCTCCTCAGAGCTGCCTCAGAAGAAAGACATGGTGATTAGCTTTCAAAATATCAGTGTTGGAAAAACCTTGACACACAGTTGTACCCTGAAACATGACAACTAGCTTTATACTTTTATACTTTATGCTTTATTTGGGCCTGACTAAGGATGATAGAAGGAGAACTGATCCCTTTGAGCTGTAGTGTTGGAGAAGAGTATTGAACATACCATGGACTTCCCAAAGAACAAACAGGATTGTCTTGGAGAGAGTGAAACCAAGTTGCTTCTTGGAGGCAGGGATTTTGAAACTCCATCTCACATACTTTGGGCATGTTGCCAGAGAGGACCAGTCCTTGGAGAAGGACATCATGCTTGGAAGGATGGTCAGTGCAAGAGAGGAAGACCCTGGATGAGATGGATTGACACAGTACCTAGGGTAATGGGAATAGATGTGTTCGAGATAATGAGACTGGCTCAGGATAGCTCACGGTTCAGGACTATTGTGCATAGAGTCACACTATCTATCACAAAGACTCGACAACAACAATATCATTTTTGGGAGTTTTTTTGTAACATAATCTATAGGATATCAGTTTGGGGAGTTTTTTTGTAACATAATCTATACGATGTTGCACTGCTAACCCAAAGATGGTACCTATCTGGTGGTGTGACTCCATAAACTGCTTCCCAGGTGAAAGATAAGCATCTCATCCTATGTGATTTACAACCATGGAAAACTCACTAGAAGGTCAGTTACGAATTGATTCCAATCATAAGTGAGTGAATAATGCACATTTTAGCATTTCCTATTCTCATTGCAGCACTTACCTGCTTTCTAGTTTTGCCCGGCTCACTAATCATCATTAATTGTGCTTTGACTATGCAAATTCTTAGAACACTCAGGTCATAAGTTTTTTTTTTAAAAAAAAAAATGACAATAACCCGACCTTTCTTTAATCCTGTGTACTACCCAAGGATTTCCATTTTAAATACTTGCTGTGGGCAGTATCTGCAGGAGAAAACTATTCTGATCTACACATCCATTTCTGGACCATTGTACCATAAACCAGAGAAATGGCTTAATTCTTGAATGCTTGTAACATCATTATCAAAGGCAAAGAACACAGTTTTTTTATTCAAGTCTAATCTTCAGTCCCTTTTAGTTAACACACACACACACACACACATCCCAATAAGCTTTTTACCGCCTGCACATGAGCACAGCGTTTTTAGTTCTGAATAGGCAAAGTGAGAATCACTAGTCACAGATTAAGATATCTTTATTCCATTCTCAGTGTTAGTTCTTGATTAGAGAATGTTAGCTTTGTATTGCTATTCATTGAATAGAAGAATTCAGGAAAGTTCAAAAACTGAGCTTTACTTTAAAAGACAATAAAGATAGTCTGAGGTTGCAGAACAAGGAAAGAAATGTGTGAGAATGAGGACAATTTTCAACCTTTATGCCTTTTTATGATTTTTCTTTACCTTATTAGTTTTTATATCACTATGTCAAAGTCAGAAAAACCACTATTCAGAATTTTACTAGAAATGCTCTGCTGAATCACATTGCAGCCACTTCTAATAGAAACAAGTTCCAACATGTAATTTTAAGTGAAAGTGAAATTTCAAAAAAAAGGAAGGGATGCAGTACATATTCTGTTTAAACATAGATTTACTGCTCAAGCACTTTTTGTCCTATTTCCCTCCCTTATTTGATCTTATTTTCTCTTTTACAACATCTTTCGCTTTTTGTGAAGACTCCAGTCTTCCAGCCAATCTTTTCAGTAGACTGGGTAACAAGCTGAAAATATTTAGTTACAACTAATTTATCGCAAGAAGATGACTTTTATTGCATCTAAGTTTTAATTTTTTACCTAGAAGGAAAACAGACAAAAGCCTTCAACTTAATTTATTAATAAAACTTTAATTTTTTTAGAGTAATCATAAC
>NW_006399768.1:6336353-6337759 GCF_000299155.1 Elephantulus edwardii | reverse complement strand
TAGAGAATGTTAGCTTTGTATTGCTATTCATTGAATAGTAAGGTTTTCAAAAGCAAGCGAAGTCTTCATATTAATTCAATCCTTGTGTTTATGTTATTTCCCAACTACCCCAAAATAGTTGCTCTGTATGCAACACCAGAAAATACTACATCATATAAAGGAGGATTCTTTTCCCTAGAATAAAATCTGACTACACACATACACACACACACACACACACACACACACACACGAAATATAGAATTACAGCCTAAGTCCATTATTCCATGGAAATAAGAACTTGCATGCTAACCTCCTATGTTAAGATTTTTGTGTTGACATTCATTTTGCTCTTTCTTGACAGCTGCTGGCACAGAGTTCTACACTCCGTAAGTTTATGAATGAAAAATGTATACAAATAAAATGGAACCACATCTTTTCTGGAAAGTGGGGAAAGGCTGCTGCTATTTTATCAGTAGGAGAACTGTGTCACTCTTGGATACCAAGGTCTTCAGTGGTGCTCATGAGAGCCCATCACTTGGGTGCATCTTCGAATTTGGAGAAAAAAACAGACGTGAGCACAACAGAAGCCGTAGTTCTCTGTGGCTCCTGAATTTAGATTTTGGTCCTTGGTTTTCTTTATATTAATTATTTTCAATGTATTTCCCTTTAAAGTGAGAAGCCAGTGACTCCTATCCCTGATAACATTTTCTTATTTTATTCTTGATTTCTTTGTCTCTTTTCATTTCAGTTTAGCTTTCACTTACAACTCTGACTCCTCCTCTGTTATGTTGAAGAAATGGGAAAAATGTTTTCAAAACATGAAAAGTAACAATAAGTAAAATGGACTACAGTGTCTCTCTGATGTCTATTTAATTTTTTCTTTTATTATTTTTAAAATTACTTTTAATTTCACACCCTATTGATCATATGTATAGTTATTTTCTATTGTCTCGTAGGTTTGCTTTTTCCCTAATTCATCTCATTAGCCTATCCACTTGCCTGAGAGTTTACAGTTACAACAATCTACTTCAGTTAAAGAAACTGCAGAATATTCAGCCATCTAACTGTATACCACTGACTTTCTGTTTAAATGTAGTATCTTAAAAGGGAGGGGAAGTGTATTGATTTTTGTTAAAAAAAGTAAAATTAAAAAGCTGACATTTTCAAAAGATGGCCAATCTCAGTTTCTAACTTCATCTTTATTCAGAAATATTGAGTGCATTGAGGGACCAGTGTAGACTTCAAACAAAATGTATAGTCTCCAATGTGCCTGTTTGCAGAAGTTCTATTGAATGCAGTAGCTGGGCTGTTGCCAGTATAATGAGGAAAAAGAATTCAGGAAAGTTCAAAAACTGAGCTTTACTTTAAAAGACAATAAAGATAGTCTGAGGTTGCAGAACAAGGAAAGAAATGTGTGAGAATGA
>NW_006399768.1:6323005-6335223 GCF_000299155.1 Elephantulus edwardii | reverse complement strand
GTTTTTCAATGCTGCTTAGTATTCCATTGTGTGGATGTACCACAGCTTCTCTATCCATTCGTTTGTTGATGGGCCCTTAGGCTGCTTCCAACTCTTTGCTATTGTAAACAAAGAATGTGTTTTAATTTTATAAAGGTGGTGATAATCAGGCAGGGTTTAGTCTGTCATATATAGGGTTATGATGAGTCTCTAATATTCATCAATGAAAAATCTGTAAGTTATATCTGTATCAATATCTACACAATAGGAATCTCTGGGAAGTTGACTACTAACCCAAAGGCCAAGTGTCTCTGGAGATTTGACTCACCAGCAGATAATCAGGAGTCAGATGGGCAAACTTCTATGTGATACACAGCCTAGGAAACCCCATGGAGGATCATCTATAAGTCATTTCTAATTTGATGGCAATGAGTGGGAATAAGTGTTAAATATATTAATTTACAGATTTTTTTCTTTTTTTTTAAATTTACAGAATTTTAACTTGTTCATCTTTATGAAAAAGACAGTTGCTATATTTGTCTTTGCATCTTTTTGGGTTGTCAGTACAATTCCTTAGGACTAAGCCACCAGAGCCTGATTGTCTGCATCTTTTTAAGAGAGTGTTTTCTGTAATTGAGAATGTTTGGGTTAGACACTGCAGTATATTTACCATCCCCAAACAACAATTGACTGTCTTTTCAATTGCTGCCTATACATCTAAAAGTTGCACAACGAATGAGGAAGATTAAAGAAGAATTAAGGCCTCTGAACTGTGGTGTTGGACAGAGACCTGGATATCAGTGGTGCTCTTTAGAGAAAAGGATGGTGAATTCTGTCTTCACATACTTTAGGCATGTTGCCAAGAGAGGCCAGTGCTTGGAAAAAAGACATCATGCTGGAGAAGATGGAGAGTAAGCAAAAGCAAGAAAGACCCTCAAGATGGATTAACCCAGTGACTATAACAATAAACTTGAACATGAAGGAGTTTGTGAGTTTGACAGAGGATAGGGCAAGACTCGGTTAGGGTGTTCATAGGATCTCTGAGGGCCATAGTAGTTGCTGTTGTTGTTGATTGTCTTCAAGTCTAGCACGACTCACAGTGACCCTATGAGCAAAAGGCCTGAAGCACCTCTACAACTATCGACATTTATTACATTTTATAGAGTATCTGGAGGCATGTTGTTTAGGAAGTGGATGCCACTCCTGCTTCCAAACCTGACATTGCATGTTATTGTTGTTATGTGCCATTGAGTTGCCTGCGATGTATAGCGACCTGATGTACAGCAGCTCGAACCCTGCCCTGTCTTGAGCTAGTTTCACTAATTCTGACACACCAACCCCCATCTCTTTAGTTACTGTATCAATCCATCTCATCTGGGATCTCCCTTTCCTGTGCTGTGCGTCCAGCCTTCCAAGCATGATGTTCTTCTCCAAGAACCTATCCCTTCTGGTTACATATCCAAGGTAAGTGAGGCGGAGCTTCAAAATCCTAGCCTCCAAGGAGAGACTTGACCATAGTAGACTCCAGGCCAATAACAAAAATGTGTAACAAGGTCAAGTATCCTGGTCAAGTATCCTCATAATTCTGAAAGTGGAAGAAGCATTTGAAAAATATTTGCAATGAATATTCCAATATTTTTTATCCTGTGGGCAGAAAGAAATTTGTATCAGTTGCTTCTCTGTCTACTTTAGCATCTATGCTTTACTGAAGAAATTGGTCCAACCCTCGTGATCGTTTGTAGGGACTTTGGATGCTGAAAACAGTTAAGGAGCTATAGCTCTAACCAAAGCTTTACATGTTTGACTCTATCTGCAGACATCATGCAAGAAGTGTTGGCAATATATACTTCTGAAAAATTCATCATTGAGCAGTCTATGCACACATTCTTCTCAGTCACATAGGGATTGCCATAAGTCAGTGTAAACTTTTTTCCTAGAGGTTTGTATGTGTGTGTGTGTGTGTGTGTGTGTGTGGTTGTACAAACCATTTAAGAGTCTAAGATCTTAATTTTACATTAATGATCAACTTAGTTTCTTGCTGTTGAGTGGCAAAGAACTCATGGCTGACCTCCAGCATGCTTTCTTAGGTTGTAAGTTAAATAAGAGGAGATTGCACATCATTTTCCCTTGTAATTGCTGATGAACTCAAATTGCCAGAAAGTCACTGACTTTGCAATAGCAGTAAAATTCCCCACGGACTACTCAACCAGAGATCTCTATTATTAAACATGTTGTTGTTGTTGTTATGTGCCGTCAAGTCGCCTGCGACTCACAGCAACCCTATGTACAACAGCCCTAAACTCTGCTCTGTCCTGTGCCAATTGCACTGTCTCTGACACTCCCATCCCAATTATCCCAATCACTGAATCAATCCACCTCATAGAGGGCCTTCCTCTCCTGCGCTGTCCCTCCACCCTCCCAAGCATGATGTCCCTCTCCAAGGACCGGTCTCTCCTCACAACATGTCCAAAGTATGTTAGACGGAGCCTCAGAATCCTTGCCTTCAAGGAGCCACCTGGTTTAACCCTTTCCAGGACAAATCTGTTTGTATTCCTAGCAATCCATGGTATTCTCAATACTCTTCTCCAGAGCACCACAGCTCAAAGGCATCAATTCTCCTTGTATCCTCCTTGGTCATTGTCCAATTCTCTGATGCATAACAGGTGATTGCGAAGACCATGGCCTGTATCAGACGCACCTTAGTCTCCAAAGAGACATCATTGCTCTTGAGTACTTTGGAGAGGTCCTTAACAGCAGACTTTCCCATTGCAATGCACCTTTTAATTTCCTGGCTGCTGGTGCCAAGACTGTTGACTATGGAGCTAAGCAAACTAAAGCTGTGTACAATCTCAATCTCTTCACCATCCATCCTGATGCTGCCAATTGGTCCAGTGGTGAGAATCTTTGTCTTCTTGACATTGAGCCTCAATCCATATTGTAGGCTGCAGTCCTTGACACTCTGCAGCAGGTGCTTCAGGTCCTCTTCAGTTTCAGCAAGCAGGGTTGTGCCATCCGCATAACGCAGATTGTTAATAAATCATCCACCAATCTTGACCCCACATTTCTCCTCATAGAGCCCAGCCTCCCAGATAATCTGTTCTGCATATAGGTTGAAAAGGTATGGAGATAGGATCCATCCCTGGCGTATGCCCTTCCCAATTTTGAACCATGCAGTGTTCCCTTGCTCTGTTCTGACGACTGCCTCCTGGTCCAAGTATAGGTTTCGCATTAGCACGATCAAGTGTTCTGGGATTCCCATTCTTCTCAGAGTCAGCCATAGTTTGTTATGATCTACACAGTCAAATGCCTTTGCATAGTCAATGAAACACAGATAGACATTCTTCTGGTATTCTCTGCTTTCAGCCAAGATCCATCTAACATCAGCTACAATATCTCTAGTACCACGACCGCTTCTAAACCCAGCCTGGAATAATCACTGTTTGTTCACTGATTATTAAACATAGGAGATGAAATAAATAATTGGATAATTGACAAGATACTCAACAGAAATGATGAGTCTGATTTATTTTTGTGTAAATTTGATGAATAAAAGAATAAGGTTGTTGTTTGTTTTTTGGTGGGTCCCGCTCCCCTACCACCCTACTGTGCAACCCACTTTAGTGACTGCAGCCTATAAGCAAGGATGCCAAGCAATGGTTCAGGGTTACTGTTCACTCTGACAGGGATCATTGTGAGAGACCCATAGGGACAGGTCTGCCATAAATCCAAACCCAAAGAAACCCAAACTCAAGAAAGTTTGGTTTGTCATTCAGATTATAGTTTGATTTTAGCAGTTGCTATTTGCACTTGTGTTTATGACTCCATATGGCAGTTGCTACCTCAGAAACAATAAGCAAAGTATTACTTTTGTTAATAAAAAAGTATTCACACTTAATATATAAAAACCAGAACCAAACAAACAAAAACCAACCCAGAAGAGGTAGGAGTGTTTAAGTGATTACCAAAGAAAGGCTGTTGGATTTTGATCCTGTGATGTTTCCTGGCATCCCTTTTAGTCTGTGAGCTATAGATTTTGATCTGAGCAAAGTGTCTTTATTGTTTGAGCTTTGCATTTGAGTTCATTTTGGCTTGACTATCACAGTATGAAGGGAGCTCTGGTGGTGTAGTCTTCAGTCAGTTGCTTTTCTAGTCTCCAGGAGTTCAAGTCCACTAGCTGCCCCAAGGGAGAATGATAGGTACTCTCCTCCTCATACAACTTGGAGGCCCAATGGATGTCACTTTGAGTAGGGGCAGATCAGACTGTAGTGAATTAATTACTTGGGTAAGCCATTACACATGTTACTAATAATGACTCAAATAACAAGGAATCTGAGTCAGTCAGTACAATCACAGACTGAATAATATTGTGCAAATAATGGAGTAAAGTGTGTTCATAGCCTCTTCAGAAAATAACAACGTTTCCTATCCTTCCCTATAAACTTTTTATCTTTCTAGGAATTCTATGAGTACTTTAAAGACCATTGAGTGTGTATAAAAATGTGCATTGTAGATATCAAGTGCTCACAATATTTTTATAAATATAGTTTTATTTTTTCTATTTGTATAATTAGTATTTGTAACATGAATCCATATTATGACTACTCCTGAAACAGAATATTATGAGACTATGTGACATCCTAATACACACTGAATTGATCATCCTAAGCAACAATATTTGCCACTCTGAAATGGAAATTTTATTCCTGTTTTAATGAAATAGTGTGAGTCTATCAGAACATTATGGTAACTTTTTTTTTTAAATAATGTACACATATAGCCAATACATTTTTTAATATTTGTCTTTTGATGCTTCCCCTAAAAGGTGATTTGCTGAAGAGCTTTGTGGATGTGTGGCATGAATTTATTTAATAGGAAAAATGAAAACCAGTAACCTAGCTGATAGGAAGAATATGGATAAAATAGAATTCTTGGTTAAAAATAATTCCTCACCCTATTCTTTGGGCAGTATTTTAATGGTGCAATCTTAAAATGAGAGTATAAATGAATATATAAAACCTGAAAATTCCTGATCCTTTCATAAGATAAACAAAACATTAAACTGACTTACTAATTAACCAATACATGTGCAAGCAGGGAATAATAAATTGATAGTATTTTAATTTGTTCATAAGGGAAAAATATACACTCCTACTTCTTTATTCTGTAACTTGTCACTACAGATCAGAGGAACTCTTTAAAAGAAAATGTTAAAAATATTACTTAAAAACTCAGGGTAAAATCTGACATTTCAGTTTCAAAAGAAAGTTACACTTGGCAAGAGTGTTATTCTCATGATGTGTAAGTTATGTTTAACATTGGTATTTTTTGCTTGTTTAATTTTAACAAATGGCTAACATGGACCCCTGATTTCTTGGAACAAGGCATCATCCTTTTATGACATATTTCTATACAAACATATACCCATGAAGGTGATCACTTACTTTCTTATACACCAGGGGAGCACCAGCCAATGTTTTAATTTATGGAGCTAATTTATTCACAGGACAGAAAGATGCTGAGCTCCTATTGAGAGAAGCCACAAAACAAAAGAAAGATATGGAGCTGCTCAGGGTACTGGAGAGATTTTTTCATATTTTGCCCATTTTATATTTTATATTATACCATCCATCTTATTAACTCTTAACAATTTTTTCTTTGTTATGGTTGTAAGCAGTGCTAGTACACTACTTCAAAAACCACTAAATGTTGTGATTAAAAAAAAAGAAAAGGTCTAACTAGTGAATTTTCCAGAGATCCTTGTTCAGTATAAAACAGGAAGAGAAAATATGCATAATAATTATGAACAAATGAAATTATTTTAACCAGTATCCACTTCCTAAACAACATGCCTCTGGAAACTCTATGAACTTTGATAAATGATGATCGTTATAGAAAGTCTTCAGGCCTTTTGTTCAAAGGGTCACTATGAGTAGCACTCAACTCGATGACAATCAAAAACAATGTACTCCACTAAGAGTTTCTCAAGGGTTATATCTGCATGTACGAACTTACTAATTAGGAAGAATCATTTAAATTGTTTTTAAAATTCTGTGGCTTAAGAATATCGCTGGACATAACTTTAAGTCACCTCTAATTTTTTGTTCCTAGTGTCTTCCTGGAAATCACTTATTGATATTATCTTTGATACATTTAACTGCTTTTCTGACTTTTAAAAAACTTCTATCTACCACATTTTAAAACATTTTAATCAGAAAATGAAGATCATGTTGAAAAATTATCAGAATAGGTCATATATGGAAAGCGAGGAACATTGAATGAGGAAAAAAAGTTTGTAAAGTGAGGCAGAAAATGATTGTTAGGGGAAAAAAAGGTCTTCAAAAACCAAATGATGAAACTTCTTTCTCGTTCTCTTTTCTTGGCTACTCACCTAATTTTATAGCATAAATGCAGTATATTTTTGGATTAATTATCCCAAAGCTCTCACATTACTCTCAGCAATTTCTGCTCTATAAGGTGAAGAAATACCTTTCTTAATTGTATACAGTGGTTTAAAATTAAACATAAGTCATGGTACACCCATCCCAATTTTTAACCAGGCAGTATTTTTCCTAGTTCTGTTCTGACAACTGCCTCCCTGTCCAAGTATAGATTTTGCATAAGCACGATCAAGTGTTCTGGGATTTCCATTCCTCTCAGAGTAAGCTATAGTTTGTTGCGGTCCACAAAAACACCTTTAGATAGTCAATGAAACACAGATAAACATTCCTCTGGTACTCCCTTACTTTCAGTCAAGATACATCTAGCATTAGCTACAATATCCCTAGTACCATGGCCTCTTCTAAACCCAGCTTGCACTTCTGGCAGTTCTCTGCTGTTGTGCTGTTCCAGTCGTTTTTGGATACTCTTTAGTAGAATCTTGCTTGCATGAGATATTAATGATATTGTTTTATAATTTCCACACTGTCAAATCACCTTTCTTTGGAATGGGAACAAATACAGCTCTCTTCCAGTTAATTGGCCAGATGGTTGCCCTCCAGATTTCTTGGCACAATTTCGTGAGCACATCTAGGACAACATCTGTTTGTTGAAATATATCAATTGGTATGCCGTCAAATCCTGGAGTCTTGTTTTTTGCCAATTCTTTTAGAGCAGATTGAACGTCTTTCATCACCATAGGCTATTGCTCATATGTTGTTTCATGAAATTCTTCAGTGTCCACTAATTCCTTTTGGTACAATGACTCTGTATACTCTTTCCATCTTCTTTTAATAATTCCTGGCAATGATGTCAGTCTGGAGACTAAGGTGAGCCTGATATAGGCAATGGTCTTTGTAATTATTTGCTATACATCAGAGTGCTGGACAATGACTAGGGATTATAGAAGGTGAATTGATGCCTTTGAGCTGTGGTGCTGGAAAAAAGTACTGAGTATACCGTGGACTGCAAGAACAAACAAGTACATTCTAGAGAGGGTGAGACCAGGATGTTCCTTGGAGGAAAGAATTCTGAAGCTTCCTCTGACATACTTTGGGCATGTTTCAAGGAGGGACCAGTCCTTGGATAGGGATGTCATGCTTGGGAGGGTGGAGGAACAGCACAAGAGAGGAGACCTTTGATGAGATGGATGGATTCATGACTGAGTTAATGGGGGTAGATGTATCAGAGACAAAATTGGCACAGGATAGATCAGGATTTAAGGCTGTTGTAAATAGGGTTGCTATGAGTCACAGGTGATTTGATAGTACATAACAACAACAACAATAACAATTGGGATTGCATTGAACATGTAGATTGCTTTTGGTAGGATTGGAATTTTCACAATATTGAATCTTCCTATCCATGAACACCTGAAGGTATGCATAGAAATCAAGTCGATTATATCTGTGGAAAGTACCGCTGGAGAAGCTCAATATCAGCTGTGAAAACCAGACCAGGTGCTGATTGTAGAACTGACCACCAACTACTCATCTGAAAGTTCAATTTGAAGATGAAGAAAATAAAATGAAATCCACAGGAACCAAAATTTGACCTTATGTCTATCCTATTTGAATTTCAAAACCATCTTTTGAACAGGTTTGAGGCCTTGAACATCAATGAACAATGACCAAATGAGCTGTGGGAGGATATCAAGAATATCGTCCATGATGAATGCAAAAGATCATTATAAAGGCAGAAGAGAAAGAAAGGCCAAGATGGATGCCAGATGAGACTTTGAGTATTTTATTAGAGCACTGAGAAGCCAAAGCTAGAGGAAGAAAGCAAGAAATTAAAGATCAGGTTTTTAATTTTAATTTCGTTTTAGCACAGAAAATTTCAAAGGGCAGCTCAGGATAACAAAACAAGGTATTATAATGAAATGTGCAAAGAGCTGGAGTCAGATAATCAAAAGGGCCAAACTTGCTCAGCATGTCTTAACATGAAGGAATTGAAAAACAAATTCAAGCCACGAGTTGCAATACATAATAAGGATGCTTTGGGCATAATGTTAAGTGATCCAAGAAGCATTAAAAGAAGATGAAAGGAGTATACAGAGTCACTGTACCAGATGGAATTGGCTTACACAGAAGAATTTCAGGAAACAACATACAAGCAAGAGTCTATGGTGATGAAGGAGGAAGTTCAAGCTGCTCTGAAAGGATTGGCAAAAAAGGGGGAAAAAGGCTCTAGGAGTTGACAGCATACCAACTGACACATTTCAACAAACAGATGCTTCCCTGGATGTGCTAAGTTGTATCAAGAAATCTGGAGAACAGCCACTTGGTCAACTGACTGGAAGAGATCGATATTTGTTCCATTCCAAAGAAGAGTGACACAACAAAGTGCTGAAATTATTGAACAATATCATTAATATCACATGCAAGCAAGATCCTGCTGAAAATGATCCAAAAACGACTGGAGCAATACATCAACAGAGAACTGCTAGATGTGCAGGCTCGGCTTAGAAGAGGTTGTGGTATTAGGGATATTACAGCTAAGATGTATCTTGGCAGAAAGCAGAGAGCACCAGAGGAATGTCTTCATTGACTATGCAAAGGCTTTTGACTGTGTGGATCACAACAAACTGTGGTTGACTCTGAGAAGAATGGGAATCCCAGAACACTTGATTGTGCTTATGTGAAACCTATAGTTGAAACAGGAGGCAGTCATCAGAACAGAGCAAGGAAACACTGCTTGGTTGAAAATTGGGAAGGGTGTCTGCCAAGGATGTATTCTGTCTCTGTACCTTTTCTGTATGCAGAACAGATCATCTGGGACACTGAGTTGTATGAGGAGGAATGTGGCATCAGGATTGAAGGAAGATTCATTAACAAACTGTGTTATGCAGATGGCACAACCCTGCTTGCTGAAACTGAGGAGGACCTGAAGTGGTTGTTACAGAATGTCAAGGACTGTAGCCTTCAATATGGATTGAAGCTCAGTATAAAAAAAACCAAAAAACAACCAAACACAAAGATTCTCACCACTGGGCCAAATAGCAGCATTGTAATGGATGGTGAAGAAATTGACATTGTTAACAGTTTTAATTTGTTGGCTTCTCAAACAACACTCTTGGCGACAGCAGCCAAGAAATGAAAAGACATATTGTGTTGGGAAAGTCTGCTGGTGTCAGTCTGGAGACTAAGGTGCACCTGATATAGGCCATGGTCTTTGCAATCACTTGCTATGAGTCAGAGAGCTGGACAATGACTAGGGAGGATAGAAGGAGAATTGATGCCTTTAAGCTGTGGTGTTGGGGAAGAGTATTAAATATACCATAGATTGCCAGGAAAACAAACATGTTCATCCTAGAGAGGGTTAAACCATGCCGCACCTTGGAAGCAAGGATTCTGAAGCTTCATCTGACATAGTTTGGACATGTTGCAAGGAGGGACCAGTCCTTGGAGAGGGATGTCATGCTTGGGAGGGTGGAGTGACAGCGCAGGGAAGGAAGACCATCAATGAGATGGATTGATTCAGTGACTAAGGTAGCGAGGGTAGATATGTCAGAGACAAGATTGGCACAGGATACAGCAAGGTTTAGGGCTATTGTACATAGGGTCACCATGAGTCACAGATGACTCAATGGCACATAACAACAAAAAGCCGTGGTATAAAATTAAGCTAGATGTGCATCAGGGTTGTATCTTCTCTCCCTTCCTATTCATTTTGTATATTGTACAAAATATTTGAGAAGTTGGACTGTGATCTTTAGACTGTGATTTTATTTGTACTGTGAAGTTGGACATGCTTTACTTTATGACATTGTTATGCCCTATTAAGAGGTTTATAGTAATATTGATATAGTTAAGGCTCTAAGAAGTTAGGGGGCTCTGGTGGGCTAGTGGTAAGAAGCTGCACTGCTATCTCAAAGGAAAGCAATTTGAATCCCCCAGATGCTCTAGGGAAGAAGAATGGACAATCTCCTACTGAGCAATTAACTGCCTCTGAAATACCAGGGGAGGTCAGCTCTAGGTAGGCTCCAATCAAAGACACACAACAGCAACAACAACAACAACAACAACAACAACAAAAATTATGTTGTGAAGTAACCAGCTTATCTTTGGAAACATTTTTTTAATCCTCAGTTGGATTTTCAGAGACTATCTAGCTATTTATATGCAGCTTGATACCAAGCTTCAGAAATGCTACTATTAATGCCTATTAACAATTGCCTACGTGAATTTGCACCAAGCTATATAGAATGCACCCAGTCAAGATCACAGCTATCACTCCTGAGAGTAAAGCTTAAAACCGTAACGTGCATAAGGGACAAACTTCTATCAAGTTTAGAAGGCCTCGTCTATGGTATAAAGAGACTGCTAAATACAGCCAGAAATGCACGATTTGAAGAGGATAAAATGGATGCATGGGACCTTCTAAAGATTAAATCCTCGTGTGCATCAAAAATTATTTCCAACAGGGTGAAAAGAAAACCTACCAAATAGGAACAAACATTTGGCAATACTATCTCAGACAAGAGTCTCATAACGAAAGTTTACAGAATACTCCTGGGCCTCCACAAGAAAAAGACTGCTAACACAATTACAAAATGAGCAAAAGTCATGGAAAGGATTTTTCCAGAGAAAGATATGTGAATGGCCAACAGACACATGAAGAAATGCTCAAAATCACTGCAATAAGAGAGATGCAAATCAAAACTGCAATGGGAGACCATGTCACTCCAGTAGCAGTGGCAAAATGTAACATAACAGTAAGTAATAAATGTTGGAGAGGATGTGATGAGATAGGAACCCTTATACATTGTTGGTGGGATTGTAAAATGGTACAACCACTCTTGAAGACAGTTTTTTGCTTTCTCAAAAAGCTGAACATAGAAATTCCATATGACAAGCTATTTTACTGCTTGGAATATACCCTGAGAAAATGAGAACTGAGGCACAAACAGAGACTTGTATACCAATGTTCAATTCAATGTTATTCACCATCACAAGAACATGGAAACAGCCAAGATGTCTAATTACAATGGAATGGATTGAGAAATGATGGTACATTCACACAATGGAATACTATGCAGCATGGAGGAACAATGATTTTGTGACTTGTTACCTATCTTGAGAGGTACTAGAGAGCATAACTCAGTCTAAGAAGGACAAATACTTCATAACACCATTGAGGATCCAAAGTGGGGAGGGGTAGGGTGGAAGTGGAGCTGTGTGGATGGGAAAGGAGGGGGAGTTAATCATAGGATTGTACAATTTGATGGGAGAAGTGTGAAAGAAATGGGAAAGATCCACTGTGAAAAAACAATGTATCCGAACTTTGTAAATAGACTAGTATAAAAAAAGAAAAAAAGATCACCGCTATCACTTAATTTTACTCAACACATTCAGTCTTAGAAATTTTGAGAAGCAACATTTATTGATGACCAAAACCATGCAAAAGACGAAATCTTATAGGTTGTGTTTGAGTCACTGCTATTTGCATGATACATAATAAATTTCTTTTTCATTATTCTGTTTCCTCATTTTAACCCAGGGAGATACTGAACACTGGGACACTGATGTGTCAAATGAGATAATGGTTACCCATAGTGGACAGTGTTTGGTGGAGCTCCCCTATTAAAAAAAGCTTGGAAACAGGAGTGGTGTCTACTTGCGAAACAGCTTGCCTCCTCCGGAAACCCTAGGAACCTGGAGAAACGACGAAAGTTATACAAGTGTTCAGGTCTTTTGTTCATAGGGTCGCTTTGAGTCACCTACAACTTGAGGGCACTTAGTAACAACAATAACAACAGCATAGAGAAAAGGAAGTTGGCCTAGTGGACAGAAAGTGATGCT
>NW_006399768.1:6320597-6322155 GCF_000299155.1 Elephantulus edwardii | reverse complement strand
GCAGGGGCAGAAACAAATCAAAAGCACCTAAGGGGAGGGAGTGTGGAACCAACACTTAATTGATTACATTTGCAATGGGAATGCTATCTCATCTGTTCTTCTGGATAAAATGTTCGTCTGCCAGATATTACTCTAAGTTGAACATCTAAATTAAGGCAGAGTAGGAGAAGGATTGGCCATCTGCTTCTGAAACAACAGGCCTTCAAAAACCCCTATGAACAATAGAGCATACTTAAATTAGACTAGCAGATACGGCACCTGAAGCTGAACCCTCCGGTTAGCAAACAGAAAAGAGGAGGAACAATTGCAAGCAAACATTAGTTATCTGAACATGGAATGTGAGAAGCATGAATATAGGCAAATTGGATATTGTTAAGAGAGTAATGGAACACATAAATATTAACATACTAGGTATTGGAGAAATGAGATGGATTGGCATGGGGCATTTGGAATCAGATAATCATATAATTTACTATGCTGACAATGAAAAGGTGAAGAAATATGAGGTAACCTTCATAGTTGAAAAGACAATTTACAGATTTATCTTGTCGTGAGTGACAGGATAATATCCATACACATACAAGGGACATCTGTTAATACCACTATCATTCAAATACACGCACCAACAAGAAGAGTCAAAGAGGAAAAAAGAGATGATTTCTGCCAATTTTTGCAGTCAGAATTCAATTGAACATGCAACCAGGATCTACTACTAATAATAACGGGTGACAGAAATGAAAAGTTGGAAATGAAGAAGAAGGATCAGTAGTCTGAAAACATGGATTTGGTGACAGAAATAAGGCTGGAGATAAAATGACAGAATTTTATAGAGTCAATGATTATTAATTGCAAATACCTTTTATAAGAAACATAAAGGGTGACTACATACATGAACTGCACCTGAGAGTCAGCTCAGGAATCAGATTGACAACATATATGGAAAGAGTCATTGGAGAAGCTCACTATCAGCTGTGAAAACTAGGCTAAGTGCTAATCATATGCAAGTTCAAACTGAAGCTAAAGAAAAATAATCAAATCCACATGAGCCAAAATTTGACTTTGAGTCTATCCCACCTGAATTAAAAAGCCTTCTCAGGAATAGATCTGAGGACTTAAATACTAATGAGCAAAGGCCAGATGAACTGTGGGTGGATATCAAGAATATCATTCTGGAAGAATGCAAAAGGTCGTGCATTACAAAGGAGGAAGAAAAGACCAAGATGGATGTTGGAAACGACTCTGAATATTGCACTAGAAAGCAAAGAAGTCAAAGCAAAGGGAAGAAATCAAGATATTAAGGAGCTGAACAGAAGATTTAAAAGAGCAACTTGGGAAGACCAAGCGAAATATTATGATGAAATGTGCAAAGAACTAGAGTCAGATAATCAAAGGGGCTGAACGTGGTTGGCATTTCTTAAGTTGAAGGAACTGTAGAACAAATTCAAGCCTCAAGTTGCAATACTAAGGATGTTTTGGGCAGAATATTAAATGATCCAGGAAGTATTAAAAGAAGAAGGAAAGATTATACAGAGTCATTGTCCCAAAAGGAATTGAAAGA
>NW_006399768.1:6312369-6319995 GCF_000299155.1 Elephantulus edwardii | reverse complement strand
CAATGATATCCCTGGTGCCACGATCTTTTCCAAATCTTGCTTGAATTTCTGGCAGTTCTCTTTCTGCACTGTTCTAGCTGTTTGTGAATGATGTTCAGCAATATTTTGCTTGCATATGATATTAATGCTATTTTTCCATAGTTTCCTCATTCAGTTGGATCACGTTTCTTGTGAATGAGAACAAATATGGACCTTTTCCAATCGATTGGCCAAAGAGTTGTTCTCCAAATTTTTTGGCACAGACTGGTGAAAGCATCTAAGGCTGTATCTGCTAATAGAAAAAGTCAAATATCTCATTGATTCCTGGGCCTTATTTTTGCCAGTGTCTTCAATGCAGCTTCACAATGAAAGTGAGGAGTACCTGAAGTACTTGTTTAAGAAGATCAAGGAATACAGCCTTCAGTATGGATTGCATCTCAATGTCAAGAAAACAAAAATTCTTACTACTGCACAAATAAGCAATATCATGATGGATGGAGAGGAGATTGAAACTGTCAATAGCTTTATCTTATTTGGGTCCACAATTAACACCATTGATACCAGCAGTCAGGAAATAAGGAAACACATTGCACTGGGAAAATCTGCAGTTAGGGACCTCTCTAAAATCATTGAGGAGCAATAATGCCAGTTTGAGGACTAAGGTTCATCTAATTCAGGTCATAGTCTTTCCAATCACTTATTATGCATCTAAGAGCTGAACAAGGAATATGAATAACAGAAGAAGAATTGATGCTTTTGAGCTGTGGTGTTGGAGATGAACATTGAACATATCATGGATAGTCAAAAAAACAAACAAATATGTCTTGGGGAGGGTGCAAGTGGAGTGCTCTTTGGAGGCAAGAATTATGAGGCTTCACCTCACATATTTTGTACATATTGTTAGGAGGGTCTATTCCTTGGACAGGGATATGATAGTGGGAAGAGTGGGGGTTTGATGAAGGAAAGGAAGACCCTCAACCAGATGGATTGACACAGTGACTGCTGCAATGGGCTCTTGTGTGTTAGGAAGTGTGAGGATGGCACAGGATAGAAAAGGGTCCAGATCTAATCAATAACTAATATCTAATTCAATCACTAATATCACACACAAACAAAATTCTGCTGAATATTATCCAAAAGTGACAGGAATAATACAATAGAGAACTACCAGAAATATAAGTTTGTTTTAGAAGAGGTCATGGCAGTAGGGACATCATTGCCAATGTCAAATAGATCTTGGCTGAAAGAAGAGGATACCAAAGGAATGTCTATCAGTGTTTCATTGATGTTATTTTAGAGGCATTTGACTACTTGGGTCACAACAAATTGTGGCTAACTTTGAAAGGACTGGGAATCAGAATACTTGAATGCACCCATGCAAAACCTATAGTTGTACCAGGAGTCAGTCATCAGAACTGAACAAGGAAACACTGCACGGTTCAAAAGCAGAAAAAGGGGCCATCAAGGATGTGTCCTGTCTCCACACTTTCTCAATCTGTATGCAGAATAGATCATTCAAGAGGTTGGACTTTATGAAGAGGAATGTGGCATCAGGATTGGAGGAAGCCTCATCAACAATCTGTGTTTTGCAGATGACAGACACAATATTACTTCCTGAAACTAAGGACGGGGTGAAGCATTTGCATTACTGAAGGTAACGCTCTTCATCAAAGGAGAACACTGCTGGTGTTTTTAGATCCTGATGCCTTTTGTAAATGTTGTAAATATTTGTCAATAACTTTGCATCTGTCTGCATACATTTTTCAAGTACTTCAATTTCCAATTCATGAACTGTGGAAATATGGTCTGAAAGCAAGGCTATCTGTTCCCTTAATTTTTTAATAATTTCCTGCTCTGCCTCATACAACTGAAAAAGTCATGTCCTTGTATTTCTTCCCAAGTACATGTTGCTGTATACCATCAAGTCAGAACTGACCTATAGCTGACCCTTGAGCAGGTTTTTAGAGGCAGGCAGTTGCAAGGGAAATTGCCCATCTTTCTCCCATGCAGCAAAGGTTGGATTCAAACCAGATCCTTCCAGGACTGCGGAGCAATTTCTTAACATTAGGCCATGAGAGCTCTCTAAGAAAGTACATAAAATGTCCCAATTTACTCTGCAAACATATGTCATCAAATTCCTTAGCACCTAGGAGAGCTGGTTAAAAAAGTGAATCTCTCATGACTGTGGGGTAAATTTATTTTTGTCTTTCTGCATTTCACTGTTTCTCTGTCATCCTATATGATGAGATTAGAGTGAGCCCTTTCAGAATTCAATGTTAAATCTGCCTTAAATCAGTTGATCATAGTTTGCAGGCCAAAGTGTTGTTGAGGGAGACACCAATCCTCTTCACTTATTTCAAAGGAAAACATTGTTAGAGCTTTTAGGGTCCACTGTTAGGGTCCTTGTGTCGATTGTGGAGGCTATCAACATCAGCATCTGTCTATCTATCTATCTATCTATCTATCTATCTATCTATCTATCTATCTATCTATCTATCATCTATCTCTCTATACCTGCCCACACTTTTGGACTACTTCTATACCCCTCACTGGTACTTTTAACCATTTCTGATAATTTCATGTTCATTAATTGTAGAAATATGATCTGAAAGCTCTCTGTTATCTTAATTTTCAATCAACTTCCTGCTCTGCCTCATACAGTTACAAAACCACAACCAGCCCTATTATTTTGCATACTTCTCCCTGCCTTCATTTGCATACCTTTCATTACTGTTTTTTAATATCTTTCAGTGTCTTCATTTGTATACCTCTCCATGTCTTCATGTACCTTGGTCACCCTCTGTTGATTCTCCCCTTATTGTAAGTTGCGTTTTTCATCACTAAAATAACACTTTCTAGTAAGTAAATCTCCCTCCCTCAACCTGTCTCATCTGATCACCATCAAAGAACGTATGCGCTTATTTTTTGCTTTTTATGAAAATGGTGTTGTTGTTATTGTTAGGTGTTGTCGAGTTGTAGACAACTCATAGCGACCCTATGAACAAAAGGCCTGAACACTGTCCATACATAGAGTTTCCGGAGGCAAACCATTTCGGAAGTGGATGCTGCTCCTGCTTCCAGGCTTGTTTTACTCAGGAAGCTCCAGCAAACACTTTCCACCATGGGTGACCATTACCACATTTGGCACATCGCTGTTACAGTGTTCAGCATCACAGCAACCACGAGTTACCTCTGTACAGCAATGCACAGACCAGTGCTATACCACCTAGAAGAATGTTTGACAGGAAAACAATTTGAACCCAGCATGAGGGCTGGGCAGCAGACTAAAATCACCCACCTTCGGCTTAACTTTCTGTCCACTAGGCCAGCATAGCTCTCTCTATGTCATTGTTGTTTTTGTTGTTAGGTGCCATCGAGTCGGGAAGCTCCAGAAAACAAATGGTATTATGTAAAACAAACAAATACAACCTATGCGCCTTCCAAAATAAATGCATAAACTCTTTCAATGCATTGTGCAAATTTATTTTCTATTTTTCACCTTCAATTGAACATTGACTGGCTTTGATGTTTCCATTTTTCTTATCCCTTTGTGGCAACTTCCACTTGCTTCCTCAGAGGTTCAAGGTAGCTTTTAAGCTTCTTTCTGTGACAAATTATAACATGGTCAACAGGCATCAAGTGATGATATTTCTGGTTGGATGTGATGGAGCACTAAGGACATAGTAGCCCCAGGTTCTCCTCACAGAACAGAGCCAAGAACTGGATGTGCTTCTCACAGCTGGGCTTCCCCTCCTCTTGGATTCTCTTGCTCTTTTTGGAAAGATGTTACTTGGTGACCTAGTTGTGTGTTCTTGCTATCTCTGAAGTGGTAAAGATAGGTGTCACAGGGAAAGATATAGTGCAGACCTTTCCACTGCAGTTGGAGGAAAGAGCTACAATTTCTGTAGCCCTTTGTGGCTACAGTCAATAGTCTGAATCTTTCAGGGAATGTAAACAGATGCCACAGCTTGCTTCTACTTGTAGGTCTGTCATGGAGGCTGCAAATGCCATTGTGTTGTCTTAGTTTCAGCCTGAGGAAAAGTTAATTACACAAGTGGCGTGTTTATCCAGGAGTTGAGAAGAGATAGAAATGAAGAGTCATCAATTGTGAAACCTACACTTGGACCAGGAGGTAGATGTCAGAACAGAGCAGGGTTCAAAATCAGGAAGGGCGTATGCCAGGGATGTGTCCTATATCCATACCTTTTCAATCTGTATGCAGAATAGATCATCTGGGAGGCTGTATGAGAAGGAATGTGGAGGGTTGGAGGAAGACTCATCAACAAACAGTTTTCTTTCGCCCCCATTCTTCTAACATTCCTATTTTTTAAGGCAAATTCTTTCCACTTAATTTTTCCCCCATTCATTCATTGTTGCACATTTTCCTCCCTGTCCACCCCTCCCCCCATTCATTTTTCTCTTTGAAAAAAATTATTTCATTGTTATACAATCCCCCCAAGTCTACAGTCCACTTTACTATGCAATTCTTTTTCTGTAATCTTGTCATTATTTTCTGTTATGAAAATAATACCTAATCCTATATTCCTTTTAAACAGTTGTCTCCCTCCTCTGCTTTAATGCAGTATACATTATTTATCCCCTCTTTTCTTAGGTTCTTCCCAACCCTGAAGTCAGTTCAGTTTTACAACAATGGCACTATGCAATATGTGTCCTTTTGTGACTGAGATACCTCACTCAGCATAATGTCTTCCAGGTTCACCCATTTTGTATAATATTTCATGAGTTCCTTGTTTTTCAATGCAGCATAGGATTCCATTGTGTGAATATACCACAGATTATCTATCCATTTATTTGTTGATGGGCATTTGGGTTGTTTCCAACTCTTTGCTATTATCAACAAACCCGCAATAACCATGGATGTGCATATATCTGTTTGGGTGGCTTTTCTGGTTTCTTCAGGGTATATTCCCAGTAATGGAGTTACTGGGTCAAATGGCATTTCTACTTCCAACTTTTTGAGAAAGTGCCATACTGCTTTCCATAATGGTTGCACCATTTTACACTTCCACCAGCAGTGAATAAGGGTTCCAGTTTCTCCGCAACCTTGCCAGCATTTGCTATTTGCTACGCTCCTTTTTTTATTAAAATATCAATAAGCATTCCTTTTTTGATTGATATTTTAATGAAAGTTTATAGGGACTTTGGATTTCCATTCATTTATTGTTGCACATTTTCTTCACTGTCCACCCCTCCTCCACCAGTTCGCATTTCTCTTTGAAAAGAAAAAAACACACCTTTTATTGTTATACAATCTGCCCTCCTTGAGTCCACTTTACTATGCAACTTTTATTCTGAACTCTTATCATAAAAATAATACCAATAACATATTCCTTTTAAACAGCTCTCTCCCTCATCTGTTTGAATGCAGCGTACATTATTTATCCCCTCTTTTCTAAGGTTTCTCCCAACCCCGATGTCAGTCCCCTTTTACAACAGTAGCATTATACAGTATTTGTCTTTCTGTGACTGAGATATTTCACTCAGCATAATATCTTCCAGGTTACCCATTTTGTATAATATTTCATGAGTTCCTTGTTTTTCAAAGCAGCGTATTATTCCATGGTATGAATATACCACAGCTTCTCTATCCATTCGTTTGTTGATGGGCAAGAAACACATGAAGAAATATTCAAATTCCTTAGTCTTAAGAGAGATGCAAATCAAAACAACTATGAGATATCATCTCATACCCCAGTAACACTAGCAAAATTCAACAGAGCAGCAAACAACAAATGCTGGTGAGGTTGAGGAGAAATTAGAACCTTATTCACTATTGATGGGAGTGTAAAATGGTGCAACCAATATCAAAGGCAGTATGGTGCTTTCTGAAAAAGTTGGAAATAGAAATACCATGTGATCCAGCAATTTCACCACTAGGATATAGCCTAAAGAAACTGTAACTGCCATCCAAAAAAGACATTCACACATCCATGTTTATTGCTGCTTTGTTCACAATATCAAAGAGTTGGAAACAACCCAAGTGACCATGAACAAACTGATAGAGATTTTTAAGAGTTTTAGTTTGCTTGGTTCAACAATCAACACTTTTGGTACCAGCAGCCAGTAAATCAAAAGACGAATTGCATTGCAAAAGTCTGCTGTCAGGGACCTTACCAAGGTACTGAAAAGTAATGATGTAAGTAAGTCTGGAGACTAAGATGTGCCTGATACAGACCATAGTCTTCACAATTACTTGCTATGTGTCAGAAAACTGGGCAATGACTAGGGATGATAGAAAGAGAATTAATGTCTTTGAGCGTACCATGGACTGCCAGAAGAACAAGCAGTTAGTTTCATGATAAAGAGAAGGAAACCAGGCTGCTCCTTGGAGGCAAGGATTCAGAAGCTTTGTCTGACATATGTTAGCGTGTAGCCAGGAAAGACCAGTCCATTTGTTGTTTGCTGCTCTGTTGAACTCTGATATAGTTAATGGAGCAGATAACATCATATTTACAGACAGATTTGCATCTCTCTGAGAGCTAGGGATTTTGAACATTTCTTCATGTGTTTGTTTGCCATCTGAATCTCTTTGGTGAACTGTATATTCATACCCTGGGCTCATTTTCTGACTGGGTGGGTTTTTTACATTTTTCTTCTTGAGGTACTGAAGTATTCTATAAATTTTAGATATGAGTCCCTTATCAAATATGTTATTACAGATTACTTTTCCCCCAGTCTGTTGCTTTCCTTTTTACCCTGTTGGAGAAGGTTTTTGATGTACGTACCGATTTGATTCTTATAATGTCACATTCATCTATTTTACTCAATACAACATGGTTGTAGGTTTTCCAAGATTCGTGGAAGGCTTTTCATATTGTAGACTAGGGCTTCTAGAGTTCTTCAAGCTTTTTTTCTGATGATGTTTATCATCCTTGATTTTATTCCTAGGTCCTAATGCAACTTTGAGTTGGGTTTTGTGTATGGCGTGGGGTGTGGGTCTTGTTTAAGTTTTCTGCAGATGGCTTTCAAAGTTTGTCTACACTATTTGTTAAAAAGTCTTCCATTTTCTTACTTACCTGATTTCGTCTGCTTGTCAAAAATCAGTTGGCCATAAGTAGATGAGCTGATATTTGGGTTCTCAATTCTATTCCATTGATTGAGGTGTCTCTCACTGTACCGATACAATGCTGTCTTGATCATTAAGACTGTGTAGTAGGATTTGAGATCAGGGAGTGAGATCCCTCCTATCTTGTTTCTCTTTTTAAGATTGTTTTGTATATTGAGGATCTCTTCCCATTCCAGATGAAATTGGAAATTGCCTTTTCCATCTCTTTGAAGAAAGGAATTGGTATTTGTATTGGGATTCCATTAAACTTGTAGATTGTCTTTGGTAGAATTGTCATTTTCAACATATTGAGTCTTCCTATCCATGAACATTGTACTTTCTTCCATTTCTCTAGGTCTCTTTTTGTTTCTTGTAGTAATGTAATTTTCTTTGACTATGTCCTTTGTGTTTCTAGTTAGATTTACTCCCATGTATTTAGTCTTGTGTTAGCTATTGTGATGGGTATTGTTTTTTTCTTAGCTCCATTTCTGTATTCTCTTTATAACTATAGAGAAATCCAATTGATTTATGTATGTTGATCTTGTATCTGCTACTTTTCTCACTCAGTCTTTAGGGTTTTC
>NW_006399768.1:6311022-6311524 GCF_000299155.1 Elephantulus edwardii | reverse complement strand
CTCTCAGTTTTCATATTCGTTTTGAGTGTAGAGGTTTTTTAAAAAGTAATTTCCTTTGTTAACCTTTTTATTTTAGTTGGTTCTTTTGTGAAATTTCCTCTTTCATATATTATTTGGATTATCTGTGCTATTTTTTTCTTTTCCTTTGTTAGTTTTGTTAATGGTTTGTCAATTTTGTTGACCTTTTTGAAGAATCAACTGCTAGTCTCACTGATGGTTTCAATTGTTTTCCTATTTTTGGTTTCATTTATTTCTGCCCTAATATTTTTTTAATTTCTTTTTCTTTCTTTTTTTTTTTACGATAGTGTTTGGTTTTCTTGCTGTTCTTTTCCAACTTTTTGGAGACTTGGGTTAAAGAATCAGTTATCATTTTTCTTCCTTTTTGATTTTTTTTTGCTTATTGCTTGCTTCAACATAGTAAAAAGTATCTGTGAAAACCCAAGAGCCAACATTGTTCTTAATGGAGAGAGGTTAAAGGCATTCCCTTTAAGAACAGGAACTA
>NW_006399768.1:6298793-6308497 GCF_000299155.1 Elephantulus edwardii | reverse complement strand
TGGGGAGGAGGGTAGAGAGAATGGTGCAGCAATGAAGGAATGAAAACCCAAAATCCCTGTAAATGTTCATTAAAACTAATAAAATTTAATAAAATTAAAAAAAAGAAATTGACCACTAATCACTGCTTTGGCTATTTCTCAAAGGGTTTGGTAAGTTATGTTTTTACTGTCATTTGTTTCAAGAAATGTTTTTCTTTCACTTTTTACTTCTACTATTACTCACTAACTTACTTTGGGCACATGACCAGGAGAGATCAGTCCTTGGAGAAGGACATCATGGCCAGAAGGGCGGACAGACAGTGCAGGAGAGGGAGACTCCAGATGAGATGAACTGATACAGTAACTGGAGTTATGGGGGTTGGTGTATCAGAATTAGTGAGACTGGGTTAGGACAGGGAAGGGTTCAGAGCTGCTGTACGTAGGGTTTGTATGTATCACAGGTGACTCAAAAAATAACATATTCTATGAGTTTTGGATGCAGGACTGGCATCCACTTCTTAAACAACTTTCCTCTGGAAAATCTATGAACTTTGATAAAAGTTGAGAGTTGTAGAGAGGTTTCGGGCCTTTTCTTCATAGGTTCATTATGAGTTGTGCTTGACTTGAATGCAATCAACAATAACATTACTCACTTATGTTCAAGCAGAGTGTTTCTCAGCTTCCAAATGTATATTTTCCCTCCTTTATCCTCTTGTTATGAATTTCTAATTTTGTAGCTTTGTGGTTTGAGAAGATGAATTGTAATATTTCTATGTTTTTTTAAATTTATTTATGTTTGCTTTGTGACCTAAAATATGATCTATTCTAGAGAATGTTCCATGCAAACTGGAGAAGAAAGTATAATGTGATTTTTGGGAGGTACATTAGCCTGTATATATCTTGGAGATCAGGTTGGCTTATTGTGTGGTTTAATTCTTTAGCATCTTTGTAGAGTTTCTTTCTGGTAGTTATACCTTTTCTTAAGAATGAATTATAAAGTCTCTTATTAATTACTATTGTGGTGTTATTGATTTCTCTTTCATTTCTATTAATTTTGGTTTGTGTATTTTGAAGCTCTATCATAAGCTCTCCAAAGTACTGAAGAGCAATGATGTCAGTCTGGAGACTAATGAGGCCAGCGCAGGAACTGGTTGAACAGTATACCCTCCTCTATTCACCCGATACAGGTCTTGGTCTTTGTAACAACTAGCTATTCATCACAGAACTGGACAATGACTAAGGATGATAGAAGGAGAGTGGATGCCTTTGAGCTGTGGTGCTAGAGAAGAGTATTGAATATACCATGGACTGCGAGGAGAACAAGTGAGTTTTTGCAGGAGAGGGTGAAGCCAGGCTGATTTTTGGAGGCAAAGATTCTGAAGACTTGTCTGGCATATTTTGCACATGTTGCAAGTCTGGATCAGTCCTTGGAGAGAGATGTAATGCTTGGGAGGGTGGATAGACAGCGCAGGAAAGGAAGGTCCTAGAAAAGATGGAATGATTCTGTCACTGGGGTAATGAGGATAGATATGTTTGAGACAATAGTATTGGCAAGGGATAGAGCAGGATTTAGGGCTGTTGTACATAGAGTTTTTATGAGTCACAGGCAACTCAATGGCACATAACAACTACAACAACAATCATTTCCTGCATAGATATTTATTATGATTATATCCTCTTGTCTTATTGACGCTTTAAGCATTATATAATGAACTTCCTTGTCCTTTATGATGGTTTTTAAGCTGAAATAGATTTTTTCAGAGGTTAGTATTACTACTCCTGTTACTCCTGTTTTTCTTTTTCTGGTTGCCATCTACTTGGTATATGTTTTTCCATTCTCTTCTTTCTAGTCATTCTTTATCTTCATTTTTCAGATAGGCAGCATATTGATGGGTTTTTGGTTTTTAACTCCTTTTGTTTTTTTACTCTTTTCCTCTTCAGTGGTGAGGTTAAGCCATTCACATTCAGTGTAATTATTGAGTTGCTAGGTTTTATGGTTATCATTTTGTTGAGTTCTTTTTGGTGTTGTTGCTGGTTACATTGGTCCATCCTGCTCTCTATGGCATCTCTTTAAGAAGGACTTCCATCAGCATTTCCTCTAATGCTGATCTTGTTTTTACAAATTCCCTTGTTATCGTTGTTAGGTGCTGTGAAGTTGAGCATGATTCATAACAGTCCTGTGAACAAAATATTTGAGCCCTGTTCTATCCTGTGTCATCTTTACACTTCTTGGCACACAAGAGCCCATTGTAGCAGTCACTGTATCAATCCACCTAGTTGAGGGTCTTCCTCAAATTCTCTGACTCACCACCCTTCCCAACATCATGTCTTTCTCCAAGGAATAGCCCTTCCTAGCAACATGTCTAATACATGGGAGGCAAAACCTCATCATTCTTGCTTCCAAAGAGCACTCCAGCTTCACCCTCTCCAAACCATATGTGTTCATTATCTTGTCCATCCATAGAATGTTCAGTGCTCTTTTCCAACATCACAGCTAAAAAGTATCAATTCTTTTGCTGTTATCCTAATTTGTTAGGTTCTGCTTTTCTTTACATATCTTGATATCTCCATCATATTTCACAGACAATTTTGCTGGGTACAGTATTGTTTGTTGACTGTTGTATTCTTAGTGTGTTTGATTTATGTCATTTCACTATCTTCTTGCTGACATTGCTTCTGTTGAGACATCGGCATTTAATTTTATTTGTTTTCCCTTATAGGTTACTCTTCATTTCTCCCTAGCTGCTTTCAGAATTCTCTCCTTATATTTAGTTCTGGAAAATTTGATTATGATACACCTTGGTGTTTTTCTTGTAGAGTCTATTCTAAATAAAGTTAATTCAGCCTCTTGTATATATATTCTCTCATTCTTCATTATGTCTAGAAAGTTTTCTTCTAGTAATTCTTCCACAACTTTCTCAGTTCTTTTACTTGCTTCTTCCTGTTCTGGGATTTCAATTATGCACATGTCATTTTTTTTGATGGTGTCCCACATTATTCTTAAGATTTCTTCTTTTTCCTTCTTTTTGATTCTGCTTTTTGTTCTAGCAGATTGGTAGTGAGAATTCTATCTTTTATTTCACTGGTTCTGTGTTTCATCTCTTCAACTCTGTTGATATATATGTCCCTCCAACAGATTGACTGCATCTCAAACGTTGGTTTTCATATTCTGGATTGTGGTTTCTTGTTTTTCCAAAGCCTTTAATGCCTGGTTTGTTTTATCTACACTGTCTTGGATTGGTTTTTTGAGTTCTTCTTGGCTTTTCATTGCAGAGTCCTATAATTGTTTGAGTTTGTCTTTCATCCATTGAAAATATTCAATATTTGTTCTGTTCTTTTGCATTTTGTGTCAGAAAAGTTCCATTAGACTTTCTGGCTTCAGGAAATTCAATTATTCTGTGTTTTGATGACTTTTTTTAGAGTGACATCTTGTTTTGGTTTTGTGTAGGGTGTGAGGTAGTCTGTTTTGCTTCATCCCTGTCATTGTTGTGGTAGTTTATCATCTGGGGGCCTTAGCAGCTCCTTGGTCTGATAACCTTGACTCACTGCTCCAGCGGAGAAAAGGGCAGCTCACTCTGCTGGAATTTCTATCTGATCCTTTGACTCAAGGGAAGACCTGCTTTGTTTGGGAAGAAAATGGCCTGTGAATTAGCAGCAAATTGTCACAGCTATGCAATATCCAAAGGGTCTGCAGCTCAAGTACTGCCTCTGGGAAGGGCCAGGAGGTGTTCAGAAATGAAATGACTTCACCTATGATATTGGTGGTCCTGGCTTAGGACAGTGGGATGGAGGCAGGGCCATCTCCATGTGTCAGGGCGGTCCATCCATTGCTCCAATGGGAATATGGTCCTGGCAGGAGTCAAACTTAAACTTGGTGTTTGAACTAAGACTGTTAGTTCCCTGGCACTTTCAGTTCAGCAAGACAGACTTGACTTCAGACTATAGCAGTCAAAAGCACTGGACATGCTTCCTGCAGATTCCAGTCAGACACTTCCTTCTGCTACCCCAGTATCTGTGATATTGGTTCTCCTGGTGCAGGGGAGGAGTGAGGGGTGGTTTTCACAAGGCAGGACAGTCTAGTGCACTCTGCAGGTCCAGGCAGCAGGTTGGTCCAGGTGGTAGGTCCCAATGGATGACAGGTTGATCTGGTACAAATCAAATCTTGAAGATTTCTCAAAAAACACTTGCTTGTTCTTTTGTAAAGTCTATACTAATTAGTATATAAATCATTATGCTTATAGTAATTTAGTAATATAATATAAAGGGAAACAAACTTTATAATTATAGAGTCAAAATAGCTTATTCCATAGGGAGTTATGCTGCTAATAGAAAGGCCATGAAGCTTTAGGACTTTTAGTTTGTCCATAGTTTTCTAGGAGAAAGATGTGTGATAGCCACCAGTGGAAATTTAATAGAGAATCTGAAATGAGTTTGGCTTAAACTTGAAGTACACAATGTGTATGTTGGTCAAATTATATACACAGGAATTAAAATTTGATCTTCTGTCTATTCACACTGAATTTAAAATCCAAATCAGGAACCAGTGTGAAGCCTTGAACACTAATGAACAACTGTGGGAGGATATTAAGACTATCAGCCAAGAACAGTGCAAAGAATGTCATTACAAAGAGGAAAAAGAAAAGATGAAAATAGATGTCTGAAGAGTCTCTGAATATTGTATTAGAGCATGGAGAATCCAAAGTAAAGAGAAGAAATCAAGAAGTTAAGGAGATGAATAGAAAATTTCAAAGGGCAGCTTGGGAAGACAAATCAAAGTATTACAATGAAATGTGCAAAGAGCTGGAGTCAGAAAATCAAAAGGACCAAACTTGTTCAGCATTTCTTAAGCTAAGGGAACAAAAGAACAAATTCAAGCCATGAGTTGCAATTCTTAAGGATGTTATGGGCAGAATATTGAATGATCTAGGAAGCATTAAAAGAAGATAGAAGGAGTATATAGTTATTCTACCAAAAATAATTGGCTGACACAGAATTTCAAGACACAATATATGATCAAGAGTCCATGGTGAAAATGAAGGAAGTTCAGGCTGCTCTGAAGGACTTGGCAAAATAATGCAGCTCCCAGGAGTTAATGTGCTATCAATTGACATATTTTAAAAAGAGATGCTGCCCTGGATGTACTCACCAGGTTGTGCCAAGAAATCTGGAGGATGACTACCTGGCCAGCTAACTGGTAGGGATTCATATTTATTCTCATTCCAAAAAAAGGTGACCTGACATAATGTGGAAATTATTGAGCAATATCACTAATATTACACATTAACAAACTCCTGCTGAAGATTATCCAGAAGCAATTGGAACAGCACATTGACAGAGAACTACCAGAAATAAAAGCTTGGCTTAGAAGAGGTCATGGCACCATAAACATTCATGTCAATGTCGGATGGAACTTGGAAGAAAGTGAAGAGTACCAGAGGAATGTCTGTGTTTCACTGACTATACAAAAGCATATAACTGTGTGGATTACAACAAATTGTAACTAACCTTGAAAAGAATTAGAATCCCAGAATAGTAGATTGTGCTTTTGTGAAACCTATACTTGGACCAGGAAGCAGTCCTCAGAACAGAGCAAGGAAACACTGCATGGTTCAAAATCAGGAAAGAAGTGCATCAGGGATGCATCCTGTATCCATACCTTTTCAATCTATATGCAAAACAAATCATTTGGGAAGCTAGGCTTTATGAAGAAGAATGCGGCATCAAGATTGGAGAAAGACACATCAACAACTTGCATTATGCAGATGACACAACCTTGCTTGCTGAAACTGAGGAAGACCTGAAGCACTTGCTATAGAAGGTTAAAGACTATAGTCTTCAATATGGATTGAAGCTCAACATCAAGAAGACAAAGAATCTTACCACTGGGCCAATTGGCAGCAACACGATGGATGGAAAAGAGATTGAGGTTGTTAGCAATTACAGCTTGTGCTCCACAATCAACACTCTTGGAACCAGCAGTCAGGAAACCAAAAGATTAATTGCATGGGGAAAATTTGTGGTCAGGAACTTATCTAGAGTGCTGAAAAGTAATGATGTCAGTCTAGAGACTAAGGTGTGCCTAATCCAGGCTGTAGTCTTTGCCATAACATGCTGTACATCAGAGAGCTGGACAATGACTAAGGACAACAGAAGAATCCATGTCTTTGAATTATGATGCTGGAGAAGATTCTTGAACATATGATGGACCGCCAAGAAAACAAATAATGCTTGTCTTGGAGAGGGTAAAACAAAATGTCTCTTTGGAAGCTAGGATTTTGAAGTTCCATCTCATATTCTTTGGGAACATGGCTAGGGGGACCCACCCTTGGAGAAGGACATTATACTCAGAAGGGTGGAGGTACAGCACAGGAGAGGAAGACCTCAGTTGAGGTAGATTGATACAGTATCTGGGCCCCTCCTGATCATACCAAAATATATGCAACCCAAGTTTCAAAATTCTTCTCTTCAAGGAATAAACTGTTTACACTTCCCCAGAGAGAGAGACTTGTTTATTCTTTTTGTAGTACATGGGATGTTTTCTATTTTTCCTGAAACCATGATTTGAAAGTTGGTTCAAGTCACCAATTTCATTGTCTTTGGTTTTAGCAGTTGATGCATATGTTTTAATAATGTTTATATTACTAAGTCTTCATCATATATCTATCTATGAGTAGTATCACAGCAACGTACTTCCTGCCCTTGAAGTGGGGGATTTCACAAGAGAACCAGCTGAAGTAGACATAGTAACAGAATATTAAGGGAACATTAAGTAGTTATAATAATAGAATATTATGGGAAAGTACCATATGTGAGAATGGTTACCCATGGTAGACTGTTTGGTGGAGCTCCCTGATTAAAACAAGCTTGGAAGCAGGAGTTGCATCCACTTCTGAAATAGCTTGCCTCCAGAAACTCTATGAATGTGGAGAAACAATGAAACTTACAGAAATATTCAGGTATTTTGTTCATAGGGTTGCTGTGAGTTATCTACAACACGATGGCACTTAAATGTAGAGGAAATGGACAAATATTTAGAAAGTCACAATCTAGTAAAATTAACACAAACTTGAAGTAGACCACTTAAACAAACACTTCACAATAAAGAAATACAAGAAGACACAAGTATACTGCGACCAACCCATCCAGACTCCAGGGAAGAGAAAATTCTGGATGCTAATGCTGGGGATTGTATTCTCCCTGGAATTTTCCAAGTCTTCTATTCTGATTTAGCATTTTCATGCTGGAACTTTTCCCTCTGAGACGTTATGCACCTCTCGGTGTCTTTTTATCTTAGTTTCTGGGCTTCCTTCTATCTTAGTCTGGCATACCTATGTCTCTAAGATAGAGGAGGAGCATCTGGCAGACTTGCTTGTCTAGGAGGTAGGGCAGGCTTGCTTTCCTGGAGGGTTGGGAAATGAGGTAAATGTCTAGTAAAATGGAATTTCTCCTATTTAGCCAAACATTCCAGGCTTAAAGAGGTTGTGCTTAGAGGAGTCCGTTCCACAATTAGCACTTGGCCTACTAGTCTTTTTCAGCTGATATGGAGCTTCTCCAGTGATTCTTTGCACAGATGAAATCAATCTGATTCCTATGTATCTCCTCAGGTGAGATCCATGTGTATAGTCTGTGTTTATGTTTCTTATAAATGGTATTTGCAATGAGGAAATCATTTATTGTACTGAATCCTATTATTCTATCTCCAGCCTAATTTCAGTCACCAAGTCCATGTTTTTCAACTATTGATTATTCTTCCCTGTTCCCCAACTTTTGCATTCCAGTCACCCATTATTATTAATACATCTTTATTGCATGTTTGATCAATTTCTGAATGCAAAAGTTGGTAGAAATTTTCTATTTCCTCCTCATTGACTCTGGTTCATTGGTGCACATATTAAAACGATAGTGGTACTCACTAAGCCAGGTGCGGATTGTGAAACATCATCAACTGCTTGTATGCAAGTTCAAACTAAAGCTAAAGAATGTTAAATCCACAGGAACCAAAATTTGAACTTGAGTCTATCCAACCATCTCGGGAACAGGTTTGAGGCCTTGAATGCTAATGAATGAGGACCAGATGAACTGTGGGAGGATATCAAGAATATCATCCAGGAAGAGTGTAAAAGATCGTTACAAAGACAGAGGAACAAGAAAAGACCAAGATGGATATCAGAAGATACTCTGAACATTGAAGTGACAAGAAGCCAAAGACAAGGAAGAAATTAAAAATTTAAGAAGCTGAACAGAAGACAAAACAAAATATTCTCATGAAATGTGCGAAGAGCTGGAGTCAGAAAATCAAAATGGTGGAACTCACTCAGCAAATTCAAGCCTCAAATTGCAATAGTTAAGGAAGCTTTGGGCAGAAAAATTAAATGATCCAGGAAGCATTAAAAGAAGATGGAAGAGAGTATACAGAATCACCGTACCAAAAAGAATTGGCTGAAACAGAAGAATTTATTGAAACAACCATGATCAAGAGCCTATGGTGATGAAGGAAGATGTTCAAACTGCTCTGAAGCAACTGGCTAAAAATAAGGCCCCAGGAATTGATGGTATATCAATTGACATAATTCCATAAACAGACACTTCCCTGGATGCACTCACCAAGGTATGCCAAGAAAATTGGAGGATAACCACCTAGCCAACTGACTGGAAGAGATCCTGTATTTGTTACCATTCCAAAGAAAGGTGACCCAACAGAGTGCAGAAAGTATCAAACAATATCGTTAATGTCACATGCAAACAAGATTGCGGTGAAAATGATCCAAAAACAAACTGGAACAGCACAGCGAGAGAACTGCCAGATGTGCAGGCTGGGTTTAGAAGAGGCCATGGTACTAAGGGTATTATAGCTAATATTAGATGGATCTTGGCTGAAAATAGAGAATACCAGAAGAAGGTTTATCTGTATTCATTGACTATGGAAAGGTATTTGACTATGGATCACAACAGCTATGGTTGACTCTGAGAAGAATAGGAACCCCAGATAACTTGATTATGATATGTGAAGCTTATATTTGGACAAGGAGGCATTTGTCAGAACAGATCAAAAAACACTGCATGGTTCAAAATTAGCAAAGGTATATGCCAGAGATGCAAACTATCTCCATGCCTTTTCAATTTATTTGTGGAACAGATCGTCCAGGAGGCTGGACTCTATGAGGAGGAGTGTGACATCAGGATTGGAGAAAGACTTATTAACAATCTGTGTTATGCAGATGACATAACCTTGCTTGCTGAAACTGAAGAGAGCCTGAGGCATTTGCAGCAGAAGGTCAAGGACAGTAATCTTCAATATGGATTGAATCTCAACATCAAGGAAACAAAGATTCTCATCATTAGGTCGATTGACAGGATCATTATCTTTATGGGAGAAGGGAGATGACAACCCTTGGCCAAGAAATAATGACTTCTGAACTGTAAGAGAGTGAGTGTCTCATTTCTGGGTACAACAAGGTTTAGGCATTATTTGTATGACAATAGTCCAGAAGAAGAGACACATTGCAAAGTGAACTGGACTTGGGAGAGGGAGGAAATTGTGCAACAATGAACTAATATTTAAAGAAATAAGAAAATTAACTGGGAGGAGGGGGAAAGGAAGAAGAGAGAGGAAAATGTTCAACAATGGATGAATACAAATCCAACTTTTCTGTTACCTTTTATTAAAATTGTGATTGAAAAAAGCACCAGGGATTTTGAACTTTTCTTCACGTGTTGAAGAAATG
>NW_006399768.1:6297565-6298393 GCF_000299155.1 Elephantulus edwardii | reverse complement strand
CATGAAATATTGTACAAAATGGGTGACCCTGGAGGACATTATGCTGAGTGAAATATTTCAGTCACAAAAAGACAAATGGATAAATAATGCATGCTACATTAAAACAGACGAGAGGCAGAACTGTTTAATTGGGATATATGATTAGGTATTATTGTCATGACAGGAGTCATGAAGGCAGCATAGTGTAGTGGACTTGGGGAGAGGAATTGCATAACAATGTAAGATTTTTTCTTTAACTTTTCAAAGAGAAGAGCAAATTGGAGGGGAGGGGTGGGCAGGGAGAAAAGTGCAACAATGAATGAATGAAAATCCAAAGTCTCTGTAAAGTTTCATCAAAATTAATTTTAAAATAATCACCAAAACCCCCAGAATTTAGTGGGCACCTGGGTGTTAATAGTGAAGGACTAGGAAAGACTCCATGCAGACTTGCAAAACAGGGTCAAGACTACATGTGTATGGGCTTGATTTTTCTGTGTAAATATTGATTTGTAGGAGTAAAACTTTAATAGTGAGTAAAGAGGTTAAAGATGTGTTAATAATGGTTGTAACAATAAAGTTTATTACTATTTCTTTTGTTTGTTTATGACTGAATTTTGATGGTTGGAAGTCAACTGTACTGTTGTTAATCTCTGGTAAGTGCCATAGCATCAAGGATGACTCAAAGCAGGAACATGAGGAACAGATCTGAACTCTATTCTAACCTGCTCCATCCTTATCATCCCTAACACATTTGAGTCCATTGCTGTAGACACTTCATCAGTCCATCTCATTAACATTCTTCCTCTCCTTTGTTGACCCTCCACCTTTCCAGGCATGATGTCCTTTTCT
>NW_006399768.1:6258873-6293985 GCF_000299155.1 Elephantulus edwardii | reverse complement strand
ATCCACTCACTTTTACAATCAAGGTTGTTTCCTCTGGGTAACAAAGGTTGCTGATAAGTCTTCCTCCAATCCTGTTGCCACATTCTTCTTCATAGAGTTCAACCTTTCAAATTATTTGTTCAGCACACAGATCGAATATGTATGCAGAGAAGACACAGCCTTGATACACACCTTTCCTGGCTTTAAACCATACGGTGTTCCCTTGCTTTATTGGAACAACAGTTTCTTGCCATAAGTATAGATTTCATATAAACAGTAGTTAATACTAAAAGAGTACAATCCTCATTAGTAGATAGATACATATAAGAATAGTAATACTAAATCAAGGAAGTACTAGTATCAGGTTGCTGCTTCAAAACTGAAGTGATAGCTGCATACTATAAGAAAAGTTGAGCCAATGGAGTCATGGGGATGCTATGGACATGAAAAATATTCAACTGTAAATGCCATCGATAGTGAAGAAGGTTTCCTAGATTTCAGGTACTTGGAGAAGTGTGAAATAGACCTCTAGAAGGCCTGCAGTAAGATGAAATTTGATTATATGAGGAAGCTGTGCCAGCTCTACCGAAAAGGCTTCCCATTATGGGCTTTAAGGATACAAGGATCATCAGGGTGAGACATATTGGAGGAGACTATGGGGAAAAGATTTACCATAGTAGGATGCTTTTTTTAGAGTTTACTTAGGAATGAGATGAATATAGCAAATATTGATGAAGTTGAGATAGATGTTCTAAGGCAGCTCTTAGGAGGTTAGGTGGACCAGTGAAGGCTCCATCTGTTCCCTCAACATGAAGAAGATTAATGAGTTCATTCTATCCATCCCACTCACGAGGTCATTACCCACTCAGAATCACTTGAAGCAGAAGCTTAGCTAGTTGATCAAGATGTGAATTGACTAGAAGGCCATCTTCTCTGGTTCAATCCCCAGTTGGGACCTGAAGCCATGTGCATATGTGTGGGCAAAGGTCCTAGGGGTGGAGAAGAAACATTGTTGGGGCTTCTAGACACAGGAGTCCAATGTACTGTAATTCTCAAACCTATTGATAAAATCTTAATGGGATCTAAATTGTATTAGGGAAATATGGGAATGAAGTGATTAATCAGAATAAAGTGAAAATCTGGATGATAATTAAAAAATTATAACAGATAATGTATGAAATAATCACATCTCCTTTACCTAATTGTATTCTTAGTATTAGAGGTATTGTTCGGCCATTTCTATACTTTGTTTGATCACTGTTTTGGGGAATGGGAATAAATATGAGTCTTTTTTTCTAGTCACTTGATGAGGTGGCTATCCTCCAGATTTCTAGGCACAACCTGATGGGCATGTCAAGGGCTGCATCTGTTTGTTGAAATATGCCAATTCGTATCCCATCGATTCTTGGGGCCTTATTTTTGCTTCAGAGCAGCTTGAACTTCCTCCTTCATCACCATAGGTAAACCACATCTTTACTAAGGTAGTAAGTAAATATTTTCATTTTAATTATTTTGATGAGTATACAGTAGCATTTTAGTGTGTCATCCCTTTGTTAATAATAAAATTATCAGTTTTTCATGTGTATGCATTGACCATACGATCTCTTCCTTGATAAAATATTCATTTCAATTTTGTAGTTTAACTGAGCTAACTTATTGCTTTCTATTCATTCATAAATTACTCTCTTTTGTACTGTTTAAAGTGAAATTTTTGCATTTGTGGGAACTCATACAGACAAGTCCTATTCCATTTAACCATATATGGATGGCCCACTAGTACTCATAGTTTTGCCAGATAGTTCTTATTTAACCCTCAATTTTTTAACCAGCTAAATCTCCATTCTCAAAGAGATTGTAATAGATATTCCTGGATAGTTATTGCTTTTGTTAGGTTCTGTCTAGTGTACTATTACTCATAGTGACACTATGACCAATAGATAAGAGCTCTGTCCTATCTGTGATCTTGTGCCATTGAATGTATAAGGCTTATCATAAAGAATGTTTTTCCTAGTCAATTATTAACTGGTTGGTGGGTTTTTTTTGTTTTTGTTTTTGTGCTAAAGTATTTATTGGATTAAGGATAGAGGATTAGGATAAGATACAAGTCCCACCCTTCTAGAAGGTTACATAAACTCATGGGACCTCAGTGCTACTCTCTGCCATTCTTTTGGGATGCTTATTCCCCTATAACACAGCTCCAGCTGCACTGTAACTGACAATCCATAGGATCCTGACCAATCACTCATCAGACACTGCAACACTGGCCTGCATCACCCACAGTTGCCATCCAGCAGCACCACAACTGACAATCGACAAGATTCTGCCATATCGGCTCATCTGCAAAAACAGCCTGCATACCTACTGTAGTCAGGAACCTTTCCAAATTATTGAATAACAATGATGTCAGCTTGATGACTACCGTGTGCCTGATTCAGACCATGGTCTTTTCAGTAACCTTTTATGCATCTGAGAGCTGGACAATGACTAAAGATGACAGAAGAATTTATGCCTTTGAATAGTTGTGTTACAGAAGAGTTCTGAATATCCCATGGATTACCAAAAGAACAAACAAATGTCATTGAGAAAGTGCAGCCAGTGTGTTCCTTGGTAGCAAAGATGATGAAGTTTCATCTTAAATGCTTAGATTATCTTGCAAGGAGAAGTTATTCCTTGAAGGGTGACATCATGTTTGAGAAAGTAGAGAGAGAGAAGGAGAGGAAGACTCTCAGCCAGGTCAGATGACCCAGTAACTGCAGCAATGGGCTTGAAGGGTTTAGAGGTTGTCGAGGTGGCTCAGGATTCGGACCAGACAGTCTGTTCATATGGTTATTATGAGTTGTGCCCACTTGATGACACCTGGCAACAAAACCACATGTAAAACCATTGTTAGAGATGATCAAAGAAGAATGAATGCCTTTGAAATGTGGTGCAGCAAAGAGTACTGATTATGTCATGGACTGCCAAAAGAACAAAGTTTTCTTGAAGAAAGTGTAACCAGAGCTCTCCTGATAGGCAAGAATGGAGAAATTTAGTCCGTGGGCATAGGCTCAAGATAAACCAATTCTTTGGGAGAGATATGTTGGGAAAAGTGGAAAGTCAGAGAAACAGAGAATGATCCTCAGAAAAATAGATTGACACATTGACCTCCACTCTGGGCTAGAGGATGATAGTAATAATGAGGACATAGTGCAAGATAGGGCAAGGGTCAGATTTGCTGTTCATAGGGTTGCTATGACTTGTAATTAACTAGATGACATTTAACAACAACGTAATACTATGGCTGATAAACTCAATGAGGTTCCCTGTTTGAGTTTGTTTTTCTCTTTTCTTATGCCTTTCTTTCTTGTTTTCTTTCTATAAATTCTCTGGGTAAGATTAGTCAGCATTTCAAGCTGTAACTCCTTGCCTTCAAGTCAGAACAGTCTCATCGCTGACCCTGTATTGGATTTCTCAGTCTGTAAACCACATAGGAGATTTCCAATCTTTCTCCCACAGAGTGGCTGGTAGATTTGAACTAATAGAGAGGCAAGACTTTAGTTAGCAGTGCCACTCCCTATGGACTCCAGCACCAGAATTCTCTAGTTAGCATTTAGCAAATGACAATCAGAGTTCTAATATGGTTGATAATATTCGTACTGAAGAAAAGTTTAGATGTTTTGGAAGTAAAACTTGCTGAACTGTGTGATTTACAGTCCTCATTTTTGGAAAGCAGTTTGTTTTATTCTTTATATCATTCTATTATTTATATATGACTTCAGAGAAAGTGAAACGTATGGTCTGGTTATTGTCAGGATATGGAGGAAGTCAAAACAGCATAGAACACTGTTCTATGAAGAATGTGTAAATTCTTTTGTGTGACACTTGTAAGCATGAGTCTTCATTGTGTATACCGTGTGCCTGGATATCCTGCATTGTGAAGAAGCTCTATCACCTTCTAAAGGAAGAAGAAATATAATCAGTCCTGGGATTATGCTAATTTATGTAGGCTACCTCTTATTAAATTGGCTATGCCAATTTATTTGGCTTACGACTCCTTGTGATTCTCAAGATGTGATTTTGGTTAGGTTGGTCCTGCAGTTTTAAAAATAATTCTATTTATAGCTGTTATTGCTGTTATTTGTTGTTGAGTCGAGTACAACTCATAGCAACTCTGCAAACAACAGATCTGAACCTTGTCCTATAGTGTGACATCCCTATCACATCTCTGACATTTTTGTCCTTATTGCTCCCATCACTGCAGCATTCTGTTTTCCCCTGATGTCAGATGGACCATAACTATGGGCTGAATGTAAACATACAGTGTCCTAACAAAAATCTTCCTATTACAATATTTTCAGGAGAAGCAACATCATTTCCTTTTTATTGAGAATTCTCTGTAATGGCACAGGTAAATGAAACTTATAGCCTCTGAAAATCTGCTGTAGTTTCAGCTTTGGATTGGTGCTGATTTGTGGGCACACAGCAACATTAATATTCTACAAACCTAGAGTCGTATTGGAGTTGAATGGATGGAAATTAACAATAACAACAACAACAACAACAAAGAAATTTAAAATAAGCTAGAAAAATGAACTTGCACATTGATTTTAGGCGTACTTATTAGAAAAAGTCAAACACCACAATTACAAAATTGGCACAAAATAAGAATAGACACTTTACCAAAGAAGAAAATCAGAAGCCAGCAAACACACAAAGAGATGTTCAAAATCCCTACTTATTAGTGAAATGAAATCAAAACAATGAGATAGCATCTTACCTCAGCAGTAATAGCAAAGTTCAACAAACAACAAACACAGCAAACAGCAAATGCTGGTGAGGATGTGGAAAGATTGGGACTCTCATACAATGCTTATGGGAATGCAAATTGGTACATCTACAACGGAAGGCAGTATGGTGTTCCTAAAAAAGTTGGGACTAGTAATACCATTTCACTCGGTTATCTCACTGTTGGAAATATACCCTAAAGAAACCAGATCCATGATACAGAGATGTATGCATACTAATTTTTGTTGCAATGTTTTTAACAAGAGCAAAGAGATGGAAGCAGTTCAAGTGATTTCAGTTCAAATAATTTTTTAAACATTTCGTATATTCACACAATAGAATATTACACACCATAGAAAAGCAATGAACTCGTAAAATACTACACAACATAGATGAGTCTGGAAAACATTACGCTGAGGGAAATATCACAGTCACAAAATGAAAAATGTTGCATAATATTGTAAAGACTGTTACAAAAACAGCATGGGCTTGGGGAGTGGTGACAGAACAGAAAAATAATAGATATATAATGAACACTACACTGGAATAGGTGATAGGAAGGACTATCTGAAAGGAATGGATGAGTAGACCAAGTATGTATGACAAGTAACAATCTGGAACAAATGTATTACAAAGTGAATTGGGGGAGGGGGAGGGAGAAAAATGTGTACTGATGAATGAATGAAAAGCCAACTTTCTGTAAACTTTCACTAAAGTCACAGTTTAAAAAAGGAGAAATCATAAAGAACTAATGGCTCCTTTTGTGAGAACACAGAAGTTGAAAATAAAACTACCTCCAAATACTTTGGCAAAAATGCAGCATTCTGTTTTTCTCTGATGCCAGATGGTCCACAACTATGGGCTGAATGTAAACATACAGGGCCATTACAAAAATCCTCTTACTGCAATATTCCCAGCAGAAGCAACATCATTTCCTTTTTGTTGAGAATTCTAAGTAATGGGCACAGGTAAATCTTTGAGGTTCAGCTTGGCTTGAATCAGGATCCACATGATTAAATGCTTATTCAGAACTCTTTCATCTGGAAGTCTTACAAGAAGGCTTGTTTTTGTTTTACAGCCCTTCTAAAAGTGTTTCAGTATTTCCAGTTTGACTTCCATCTCATACCAGAAGGTGAAAAGACATTGGAAACAATTGCTCTTTCAGTGGATTTCAAAAGAAGTTCTGGGTTTGATTTTGAATAAACATTTGGCTTTGTTTTCAATTTTCTGACCCAGATGGCTCAGCCTTTTGAGGTTTCCATTCAATCGACACAATTTTATCATTCTGATTGTGACTACATTTGCAAAATAAATTGGAGAATTGAGACAATTATTCACTTAGTTCAAGCTAGACGGTAACTTTTATCTCATTCATTTAGATATTTTATGAAGCTAGCGTTTTGGAAAGTTGTTTTTCCTGATAATTGCTCTAATTTTTCACTTTGCACAGACTCAGATTCATTGCTTAGGAAATTCTTTATCCAGCTTTAAATGTATTTTCTCATATGTAGATTAAAAAAGTTATTTTAAAAGTTTGAGAAATTTCATATAATAAATGAATGTTCTCTTTGTCTTCCCACCTCCAGGTTTTATTTAAAATGTTGAGGCAAAAAATATGGAAAATTTGGGAACGTAAGGCAATATTCGTTTACTTTTTTCAGGTAGAATAATTTAATGGATTTTCTAGAATAATTAAAGGAAAAGCATTCTGAAGAATGATTGACTTGCCCTGAATAAAATGATATATTGCTGATAATATGGGCTTTCTGGTGAAAAAATGCAAAACAAATGTGAATGTGAAGTAGATATTTATTAAATGAGGTTTTAGAATACTCGCAAAAGTGAAGTGAGAAATCACAGTATTTTTTACTCTTTTGAAATGATTAATTATTAAAGAAACTTCCTCTCTTAAAAATAGTGGCACTTTAAGACATAGACTCATAAAATATTTAAAATAGACATCATGTTAATTATAAGCTAATAAAAGTACTCATGAATTTGTTTATCGGTCTTTCTGCCCTCTCCACCCAACTGTGAACAGTTCACTTTTTCAAGATTCACACAGGAGGGCGTTACTGATGGCTAAGAAGATAGGCTAGCAGCAAGGGAAGGTAGAGAACTGCAGAGTGGCAGGGCCAACGTGAAGGACATAAGACCACCACCACCTCCACACTAAGAGAAGGTGACCTAAATGAAGAGAGCAGAGTTTAAAGGAGGTGAGACAGAGAAGCATCAAGTTTTTTGAGCTGGCTTTGCTCCAAAAATGGAAATCGAGCCTGTTTTTACAAGTCTGGAACTTTTATTTTATGTCTGCATAAGTTATTATATTTTATATATTGGTCATAATATCAGAATTCTCTTTACCAATGTTCCTTTATTAATATCTAGTATTAATACCACCTCTAAAAAAGGACATAAGAGTCATTTTATGTTGAATTCCCTCAAGTTAACTTGCTTTAACTTATGCATATTTTGAGGGTTTTTTATGTTTTATTGAAAGTTTACAAATCACACTGCTTTTTTTCATAGACATTAATTATCACTGATTGATGCAATTAATTTGTTACAATGTTTAAGCACAGCCTTATTGTATATTGTTATTATCTTCATCCACTTCTGTTTATTAATTTTCCCCCTTCTTTCCCTTCTCACTCTCATTTATGCCACAAAGTATGTCCTAGTCCAGATTGTTAATTGCAATATACACAGTGTCATTATGATGAATAAAATAATTCAATAAAAAAACACAAAAAACTGTAAATTAAAAATAAGATGATTGCAAGAGGGAAAAATGATTGAAACAGGAAAAGAATGGATAGATAATTCCTGTTTCGGAATATGTGAAGGAAAGGTCAATCTGAAATAAATACATGATCAGACATTATGCATATTGCAATTAATATGTGCACATGTTAGAAGCACTTTCCCTTTTTCTAATTTTTCACTGTGTTTCTTTTAAATACATTTTTTTCTTCATTGTTTTCCTGCCATATATGCATGACATTTCCAAGTTTTAGGGACTGTAAGTGATGCTTTGCTAGGATTTATTTATCTGTCATTTTCCTCAAGTGTTTCAGTACTTCATGATTGCCTTCAATCTTGTGAAACTTTGGCTATGAAATGTTAAATTATGGAAATTTATTTCTTCTTACTTTTTAATTTTTGTGTGTGTGTGTGTACTGTCAAATTGGATCCGACTTGTACACGAGGAGACTGTCCCTCCTTTTCCATCAGAGCATCTGGTGGAAATTTATTTCTAAACAAACAAATGTATAATTACAATTTACTAATAAAAGGTTATTGCATGAGAAAATTACTAAATGTTTTATAATAAGTTTGAAGAAGGAACAGAGAAAAACATATTTGCATCACGTTATGTGTACAGTAAAATTCTTGCTTCAATAATTGCATGTGTTTTCTCAGTGTTGAAACCTAGATATTTCAGCCTGAGGAAAAAATTCCACTGACGATATGAATTCTTGAACTCAAGGATAAGCCATTAGCTATAAAACCTCTAGAGATGATTAACCAGTTAGGCTTTTAGACTAAATAAACACATTGATGATCCTTAGTGGAATGCAGCAGTGAAAAGATTTCCATTGCTTCTCTTGGGAGTTGGGTGTCTGTTCAGGAATTCGGAAGACAGCCTCTTACAACCATCGTATAAATCAACCTAAAAAGTAAATCCCTCCTTTCTCCCAATTAAAGTTACTAATAGCTCTTTGTTATTTGTGGATCATTTTCACTCTTACTAAAAACAAAGCCAAAATAACCTGTATTTAATATTTTCTTGTGGTATTAGGTTAAGCAGTGATAAGTGAATAATGCTGTCACATAATCAGTATAATCAGTCACAATATTTAGTCTGTAGCATTAATACAAAGAGCTCTTGTGGACAAATGGTTAAGTCTTTGGCCACTAGCCTAAAGCCTGGCAGTTCAAACTCATAAGCTGTCCTGGGGAAGAAAGGACCTGGCACTCAATTCTGTCAAAGAGTGTTAAGTTCAGTCAACCCATTTCTGACTCAAAGCCACTTCTATTCAACTGAACTAAACACTGCTTGTACCTGAGCCATCCTCTCAGTTCTTGCTGTTTGAGGCCATTGTTGCAGTCACTGTGCCGGTCTACTGAGCACCTTCCTATTTTATCCCTCTCATCCTCTACTTTAAAGCAATCATGATGTCTCTCTCCAAGGAGTGGTCCTTGTTGATAACATGGCCAAAGTACATGCAACGAAGTCTTGCCATCTTCTTTCTAGGGGGGAGTTTTCAGTCTGCCATTTTTTGGTTTGTTCTTCTGAAAATCTGTGGTATATTTAGTATTCTTGCCAAAAATCATAACATTTCATAGGCATCAAGTTTTCTTCAGTTTCCTTATTCTGGCCAGCTTTCAGATGCACAGAGGCTTGTGCCAGAAGCACTTTAGTCTTCAAAAGGGTATTTAAAAAAAAAAGAAATAATTTTTATTGTGATTTTAATGAAAGTTTACAGAAAATGTGCATTTTCATTCATTGTTGCACATTTTCCTCCCTACCTCCCCCACAGTTTGTATCTTTCTTAAAAAATCATTCATTGACGCAAAATCCTCCTTCCTCAACCCACAATGCACTCTGATATGCACCTTTTGTTCTGGACTGTTGTCATGCAAATAATGCCTAATCATATATTCTTTTTAAACTGCTCTTTCCCTCATCTGCTCCAAAGCAGTATTCATTATTTGTCCTTTCTTTTCTCAGTTTCCCCCAAAACCCCATGTCAGTCCCATTCTACAGTAGTGGCTTTATGCAGTATTTATTGTTTTGTGACTGAGATATTTCACTCAGCATATTGTCTTCCATGGTCACCCATTTCGTATAATGTTTAGTAGCAAATTTTTTTCCAATACAACACAACATTTGATTTCTTACTTGTTTCTTCTATGGGAATTAATTGTGCATCCAAGTAAAATTAAATTCTTGATAATGTCAATATTTCTCTGTTTATCTTAATGTTCTTTATTTGTCCATCTGTGAGGTAAATCTTCCTATAGTACAGTATAGGAAATCCTACCAGGTGATTCTAAGGTCTCTCATAAAGTTGCTATGAGCAGGAGCTTAATAGACAGCACAGAACAACAGCAGTAGCACTACCATAATCTCCTGAAACTCTGAATGTCACATATCACGTACCTATTTATTTAGTAAAGGAGGTAGTAAACTGCAAAGTGTGCATTTAACTTGTTACATATAACAAGTAACATGCTCAGCACTTCATATACATTACTTCAGTCCTACTGACATTTGTTCTTATATATCAGAAATTTAAGTAATTCCTCAGAAATGTACTGTCAGTGAGTTGTAGAATCATTCAAATAAAGATTTGAATTAATGTGGTACACTGAATAATGTTATCCAATCACTGTGTTATTATACTGCCTCTTATATGCACCCTTTGTGATTATTTTGGACTCCGATTAAAAGGGAAAGGTTAAAAATTTTATCAGGATTGAGGGCTTGGGATAAAGAAAGAATGAAAACACAGAAGAGTAAAGGACAAACAGTGTGCAATTGTGTGTTAGAGACTTCTGTTTACATATTGCTGAGAAATACAAAAGAAGGCATAGTGTAGTGGTTAAAACATTTTGCTGCTAATACCAAACTGGGCAGTTCTTACATGCTAGACACAATGCGGGAGAAAAATGAGGCAGCTTGCTCCTAAAAAAGTCTTGGAAACTCTATGGACACTCAATTCAACTCTATTCCCTATATTTAGGATTGGCATTAGTTGGATTCCATGGAGGAATTCTGTTGGACTTTTCCAAATCACTTACAAAATGTATCAGATTTTGAAATATGAAAAGCAGCTGCTGCTTCCTACTGCTTAGTTTTTGTTATTATGTGTTGTTGGGGGGACAATGACTCACAAGGACCCTATGAACAGCAGACCCGAACCCTATCCTATCCTGAGCCATCCTTATAATCCCTGATATGCTTAAGACCATTTTTACAACTGTTGTATTAATCCATCTTGTTCAAGGTCTTCTTTTCTTTCTCTGATCCACCACTTTTCCTAGTATGATCTTTTCCCAGGGACTGGCCTCTCCTAACAACATGTCCAAAGTATGTGAGACAAAGTTGCACAAAACTTGTCTCCATTTAACATCCTGGTTGGATGGATCCAAGTAAAATGAAAAAGTTGACAACTTCAGTCTTTTTTCCATACACCATGATGTTGCCTATTGCTCATTGGTGAGGATTTTTGTTTTCTTAAAATTAAAATATAATCCATATTGAAGTCTTTGATCTTCTGAAGCAGGGGTTTCAAATCCTCTTTACTTTCAACAAGTAAGGTTGTGCCATTTGCATAATACTGGTTGTTGATGAGTCTTCCTCTGATCCTAATGCCACATTCTTCTGCACAGAGTAGTTTCTTGGATGATTTGTTCATCACACAAATTCAATAGGTGTGCATAAAGGATACAAAGGATAAAGGACACAGTATTCCTTTGCTCTGTTTGTTCATTGCCTTGTTTTTGTTGTGTACAATTGAGCAGGGACCAAGGGATAACTGACCCTCTAGTAGGCTTTCAGAGGCAGTAATCTCACTTAAATTGATTGCTCCTCTTTCTTCCGTGGAACAGCTTGTGGATTTAAATGGTCTGCCTTTGGGTTAGCAATGTAATTCCTCTACCACTAGTCCACCAGAATCGTCTCCTTCTTACCTTAGGAACTGTTCAATTTGCATAACTATGTGCTGCCAGCATTCTTACTCAAGATAATATTTGCTCTTTGAGGGAAGCTGCATGGGATCTGCAGGGCTCTCTCCAGAGTGCTAAAGAGCAATGATGTCCTCCTTTTCTCGCAATTGACATTTTAATGTAAAGAGAAGAAATCATTAACCTGAGATTTTTTGTTTCTTCTGTTTTCAACTATCTTATCAGTTATCAAACATCTCTAAACAGATGAAATATGAAGAGTATGCTCACACTGTGAGCATTTCATCTAATGTTATAAAACAAATGTTTATGAATGGTTGAATTGAAAAGAAATTTGCTTTATAAATGTTCACTCAAATAACAGGAATATTAATAATAGTAATAATTAATCTTTTTGGACAATGAAAAGGAATGCAATTTAAATGGTTCTCAAAGTCTCTATCAATGCCTACTTGATGTAAATGATGATTGAAAAATTACTCTACTAGAGCTTTTGTTAATTTAAGATCCGGTAGATTTATAATCAAAAGACGAATTGCATTAGGAAAATCTGCTGTCAGGGATCTCTCCAGAGTCCTAAGAGAAATGATACCAGCCTGGACACAAAGGTGCACCTGATCCAGGCCATGGTCTTTGCAATTGCTTGCTATGCATCAGAGAGCTGAACAATGACTAAGGATGACAGAAGAAGAATCTATACCTTTGAGTTGTGGTGATGGAAAATAGTACTAAACATACTATGGACTGCCAAGAGAACAAACAAGTTTGTCCCTGAAAGGGTAAAACCAAGTTACTCCTTGGAGGCAAAGATTTTGAAACTCCTTCTCATATACTTTGGGCATCTTGCCAGAAGGGACCAGTCCTTAGAGAAGGATATCATGCTTGGAAGGATGGAGGCATAATGTAGGAGAGGAAGACCCTGGAGGAGATGGATTGAGATAGCAACTGGTATAATGGGAGTAGGGGTCTCAGGGACAGTGAGATTGGCTCAGAATAGGACAGAGCTATTGTGTGCACATTTACTGAGTCTCAAGTGACATGACTGCACTTAATAACAGCAGAGTCATGAAGTTATATTTTTTAATATGTCTTGATCAAGAAAATTATAATCTACATTTATTATTTTCCTTTCTAAATTTCCAACCCATATGTAAGATATTCTAAAATATATTAACAGTAAGAAATCTTAGAATTATAGGACTGAAAGAAATGCCCACTGGTTCCCATCTACTACTGCAGCAAAATAGTTGAGTTGTTATCTTTAAATTAAATTATCATTTGCTGCTTCACTACGGATACTCATAATGAACCATTGACAAGCCTACACTACTCAAGAATAGTAAAATATCAGTATATTTTATACTGTTAGTCATACTGTTTTTAGCCCAAATCAACTATTATTTTAAAATGCTTATTTGTATTAGTTGAATATGATTCAAAGTAGCAGATAGTCCACCTGTTCAACGTATTTGGGGAACTTTAGTGGTTGAGGAGTTGTACTACTATAAGCCAATGGTGTTGCCTCTTTAATTCTTAGAATCCACCAGCAGAAACCTCTTATGCTATGTATAACCTCTGAAAAATCTGCTGCAGAGTCAGCAATGACTCAGTTTGAACTCAAGACAAATGTGTATGAGTTTGAGGTTTTTTAAACACACACACATATATATATTATATGTTATTATATATTATATATATAATTTTGAAGTGATAATCAGTGATGAATTATAGATACAATTTAAAATGTTATTGCATGAGCCTGGAATTATGAATTGGACCTTGAATCATTATATCACAAAATTACCTTTTCTTTAATTGGATGATAAAATATTTTTATAGTTGTACTTGACTTACTTAAACAGGCTGCCAGAGGATGGGGAGCATTTGAGTTGTCAATATAATGCCGCTAAAAGAAGGGTATGTGGACCTACATTTTAGAGACAACAAAAGTGCCCTGTTTCCCCACTGGGACAAACACTGTAGTACTTTTTGTAGTAGTTTTAACACTGAGGTAGTTTCCATACTCACCACACAAACTCTTGTAGGGGTTGAGATTCCATTTTTTTTAGCCTATTTTATTCGGATAAGTTATGCAGAGATTTGTAATTTTGGTCGATTTTGTTTATCTGGATAATTGATAAAATTAATAGTTCCATTTTTGTGGGAAGATGAAGTCCCTAAACTGCGATGAATATGCTAATTTGAGTCCACAAAACTAGAGATAAAGTTCCAAGTTAAAAGATATGAAAACACATGCAACATTAAGAAGTTTATACTTTGGCAGAGAGACCTGGCTGTAATCTATTTTAAAACAAATAGATTGTGTACAGCTGTCCTTATATCCCTGGCAAAATGATGATTTAATGTTGATTAAGAGAGAAAGCCTTTGAAGTGAGTGAGGCAGGAGCCCCTCCTGTGTCTTTAGTGATCATTATCAGTCTTTCCCTGAAGGATGACTTGGTGCCAAAAGCTCTTTTCTCCAAACTGGTCAAGGAAGATTCAGGAGCGAAGGTTCTGTAAGTCTGAAAAGGCCTTCTCATTCACAGGCCTCTGGTGTCTTATTCCTTTAGGATCTTGAATGTCTGAGAATAAGCAGACACAGCCCTTTTCACAAGAAGGGCAAGGTCCGCAACTCCACGCCATGATGGCATTATTTATTCATCATGAGAAAAGCGAGTGAACATGTAGCCGGCAGGAAAAAAAAAATCGAATCAGTGTTCGTTTTGTCGAGCAGCTGCATTTGACAGAGAAAAGACATTTGGACCTAACTTTGGTAACTGAACAATTAGAGGCATTATTAAATTGAAGATGAAAATGAGTAACCATATTTTCGTCCAAGTTTGTCATACTTCACTTGTATGGAGTGCTTAAATTAGAACCAGGTCAAGAGCTGCAAAATACGATTCCTGAAAGCCTAGAAGAACTTTGTGCTTGTCAATATACCAGTAGTTTCACTAAAAATATTTACATATCAGTTAACCTCAAAGGAACAAATCTGCATTTCTTCAAGTTTACAGGTTAAATGGACTTAGTGCCAAAGTCATCATGTCTTGAGATGCCAAACACTGAAGATTTGCTCACAAATGAAGATTCAGATAGTGTAAACCATACATGCTTTTAAAAGTCAGTGAACAAGATTTATGCATTCTAAGAAGAGTATTAAAAGTCTTTGCGACTGGTAAATAAATAGTACTCAGTGCAGGGAAAAGACGTCTATCATATTCTGAGATTTTTTTTTTTTAAACTGGTTTTTAATTTCAGCCACTCCACCTATTAATTCTGGGACCTTGGGTAGGTTACCTCAGTCTCCTCACTATAAAATAGGGAGAATAACGTACTTTTAAATTGTCATGAGGGCTAAATAAATTTATAGAAAACACCAGCTACTTAATAACTGCTGTTTGCCTCTAGAACATTTTTACACACAATAACCTTTCTCTTTGTGTGCATATATGTATGTATGGAAGGAAGCTTGGTGGCACAGTGTCTAAAACACTGGACTGCTAACCAAAAGGCACTTCAAATCTAGCAGTTACTCTGTGGGAGAAAAAGAAATGATGTTTTGCTTTCTTAAATAGTTACAGCTTTGGAAATCCTATAAGCTAGTCTGCCCAATTGGGTAGCCATGATTTGGAATATATTTTGCAAGCAATGGGTTTGTTGTTTTCTGGGTATGCATAAAGTATGGATCTCTCTCTCACTATTTGTATGTGTATATATGTTTATATGTGTTTTCATCCATTCAACTCAGCAAAATTATAATTTTGAGGCGTGTTATTCACATCATAACTCACACTACTTCTCTCTTGTGATTCTGCAACACACTATTATGTACTTTAATAGTGCATATTAAAAAATTTAACTTGTTAAACAGTGTCTGTTTTTGATTTAATGAGTCATCAAATCAAAGCTTGAGATTTCTTAACCCATCCCCAGAATTCTATCTAAGCACAAGTATATTGCATGGAAAAAATATAAAATACAAATGACTGGATTAGGGTGAAAAACTGAGCATGAGGACAGCTGCCCTCCCCCATCCCAGGTGTCTTCTTCACAAGGATGCCCATCGTCAGTGCTTGGGCCACTTCCTAGCTTCTCACAATAAACCCTCACTAAATTATTTTAAGTGATTGATTTCTTTACTTCTGGCTCTGGTCGAAAGCATAAATCTCTCCTGTAGATTTTATGCATTTTCAGTTTCTTACCCAAAGCAAATAACTACTCTGCAGTTCCTTTTCTTCTCTTTCATGCCTTTTTGGTCTCATCTCTGAATTTGCCTTCAAAATATTTTACTTTCACTTTGAGATTATACTTGAAGCTTATCAGCATGTAAAATTCCCATTTAAATACCCAAGAAAGTGTTTCTGGAGCTGAATACAAAATATGCTTAAATTGTGGAATGTGAAGCATTTACTTATGAAGAAATGGAAAAATGTTAGAATTGTACACAAATTAAGATAATAGAGTACTTTCAGTCCCTCTGTGTACAAGTGAGAAAAAGGCTCCCTGCTAAAATATGTGCACCAGTCTGGGGAAAGTGAACATTTAACATTTGTAATTTCTGGCTGTAATATTAATATTTTGAATGTTTTCATACACGCCCTGTGAAAATTCAATTCATGTCTCAATTTTAACTTTCATTTAAAAAATAATTTAAAATGAAGTATCTTTTATCATAAAATCTCAACACATCTTTGCATATTCTAAAAATAACTTATCCATTTTTTAAAAAAGATCCTTAAATATAGTATGAAATAAAAGTTTATTCATTCATAAATAAGTATATTTTTAGAGGTATATATAGAAAGATGATTTAAGTCTTTTTTTTTAAAACCCAACTAGACTTAAAAGATAAAATAATTTAATAATTTAATTGCCCAGTGAATTTTTTAAAAAGTTCAACAATACAAATTCCACATCTGCTTCAACGGCAGACATATAAAACCAGTGTGACAAAAAAGGATCATTAAACAATCTGATTTTCTTGTTGGGAGGGTTTAATGCTGTTGGGTATAGTATTAAAATGTAGAATTTGATAGCATGTCTTAAACTTTTAATGATGTGTTCATGAATATAAAACATGCTTCTCTCAGCAACTTTATGACTTCTCTCTGCATAATTAGTGGTATCTGTTTTATGAGCTTACTGTTGTTTCCTTGATCCCATGAAAACGTGAAACCACTGTAATGATTTACACCATTCCAGAGCTGTAAAGATACTAACCATTTCTTAAGATAAATAACAAAAGGGGAAAAAAAATCTAAAGTATAATAGTGGAATAAAAGTTATAGCGAGAACTTGAGTGTTATTAAAAAGCACACACACATAAGACTTGGAAATAAATACATTTCTAAAAAATGTACTTATGTTTCATTTTTTAACGAGAACAAATATGGAAACTATCCTTTATGATATTAATATAGCACTCTTCCTCTTCTGTGTATTTTTTCTCCTTCCTCACAGTTAAAAATATGAAAAAAAATTCCTTTATAAAATTATGTTTAGATAATTTGTAATCTTGAAAATTATTAATTGAAGGAATTAAGAAACATTTGATCAAGAGTAAGGATTCACAAAATTCTTAATACATTTTCTGTTTATAACTGACATTAAAAGATTTTTTTGAAATGTTAAAAGAGATGTCCTATGCCTTTGACTTTTAGATATAATCTGTTGCCTTAGTTGTCACAAAATATGATATGTTATGTAATTAATGAAAACTTTGGTATGTTGCTTCAATTACTGAGATAATTCTGATCTTTGGTTGCTTGTATTACCTGGTATCTTGCAATATACATATTGCTAAAACAGTTTATTGTGAGAAAGATCAGATTTTCTCAAGGATTATTCGTGATTTAATTTTTTTTCTTAGTTAGGTTATTAGTAGAGAAATAAATAAAATGATATTCTTCATACCTATGTGAAAATTTTACCCAAGGGGAAGTAAATAAAAATAATGAGCGTACATGGTAAATACATTTTAATTACTGCTAAGTTTTATTTTTGTTATAAAAATAGAATATAACAAATAGTATGTATTTTTCAAAGTTTTCCCATTATTTTGAGTTATTGTCTATAATTGAATTGACTTTAAAAATAAATTGATTCTTTGATGTCCTACGAAATCTAATTATTAGTGAAATAATCATTGTTGCTATTGTTATATAACATTTAGTCAGATGGTATGTATTTTCAAGAATAACTTCAGGTAGTGTATTTTAACTAATAAAAGACAATTAAGACATCCTAATGCTTAGTGTTTAAAAGTAGAGATATTTCAGTAATAAAGAAAACCATGTAATTGGAGGGCTCACATTACTTCCTTTTGTATTTTGAGAGATAATTTGTTTTGTTTAAGGTTATTTTTAAAACATTTGATAGAGTTAATCAACAATTCAGGAAGTGAGGTAGTCCTTCCTTGACATAATTCAAGTGTTTTAGCAAAAAAGCAATTCTAACACGAAGATTGGCAATGTGAATTCATTTTCTACATGGTTTCATTAAGGATATTTCCATTGGAAAATATTGAGTTCAAAACCTTTGGATGCAAATGCTTTTTGAATGGGAACATAGCCCACAGATTCAAGCTGTCATTTTCTTGGAAGTATTTTAGAACAACATTTGGACTATGACTATTTCTCTAGTCTTTGCCCTTTATCAGCCAAAGGAAATACTCCTGTGCCTGAGGCTATCATAGGGATCCCCTGCTTTTATGCTAAGAATATTGTTCCCACCCACCATTTATTTGGACTTTTACTGTAGTAGTGCACTTACTAATCGCCCATTAAAATTTTCTCCTTTGAGATTTAAGCATTCAAAAAATGACTAGGGACCTACATAATCAAGTTTTGTGTTGGTAAAAACCCCAACTTTTTTTTTTTAAAAACCCAACTTTTAAAGCTATACTCACTCTTTACATTTAAATAATTTAGTAACATTATGATCAAGCTGATTTGTGTGAGGGATTAGTTGTCAGCTCCAATCTGCTTTAAGTATTTCCTTCCTCCTCAGTAGCTTTCTAAAAGAACAGTTACAGCTATTTACTAGAATACTTCTTTCCTAGGTGCTGAGTAGGATCTGAAACTGGGAATTGAGGAAAGATTAAAAAAAGAATTCCAATGACGATGATATCACTTTCTGAGGAGTTGCAAGTACAATATTGTGCTCTGAATTCTGTCATAAAGAAATATTCATGGATCACTTACTCTGGCTAAAAAAAAATGCACATTTGAATGATAGTAATAATTAAATTTTGTACTTTACAAGATTTTCACTTTAGTCAATGATTTTTTTTTCTTAAATTGTGACTTTATTGAAATAGATTTGGCAAATATTGTCCCAAATACACCTTCAGGCAACATATTGAGTTTATTTCTGCTTTCCATGGGAGAAGGATGGGAAATCTCCCTTGCAATTAACTGCCTCTGAGAGAAAACCCATCAGTGTTAGCCATGGGTGGGTTCCAACTCAACGATACACAACTACAATGGTAACACATGTCTTGGAGAAGGTGCTACCAGACTGCTGCTCAGAGGCAGAGATGGCAAAGCTTTGCCTCACATACTTTGGATATGTTTTTTAGGAAAGGCTGTTCCTTAGAGAAGGACAGCATGGTTGGAAAGGTGGATTGCTGGTAAAGGAGAAGAAACCCCTCAAACTGGTAAATAGGCACTATCATTGAAGCAATGGGCTTGAGTGTGTCAAAGATCGTGAGGATGGCACAGGTTAGAGCAGGGTTCAGATATGTTGTTTATAGGGTGGCTATGAGTCCCACTCAACTTGATGGCCTAAAAACAGCAATCAAAATAACAATATGCTTGCTATAAACTCCCTTCACTTGATCCCATTGCTACATTCACTATGTTTATATTATTGAGGGTCTTCCTCTCTTTCTTTGACTCTCCACTCTTTCAAGCATGATAATCCTTTCTAAAGAATAGCCTTTTCTAGCAACATGGCCAAAATATGCGAGATAAAGCTTTGCCATCTTTGCTTCTGAGGAGTGTTTGGGCTGTAGTTTACCCATGAAGTATTAGTATGTTCTTCTGGCAGTCCATGAGATAGTCAGTACTCTACTTCAACATCATAACTCAGAGATGTTAATTCTTCTTCTATCATCCTTATAACAGGATTGTTCCGTTCTTAGATTCACAGGAAGTATTGAAAAGACCATGGCCTGAATCAGGAGTACCTTAGTTCTTCAAACTGATAGAATTGTTGTTGATTGCTGACGAGATGACCATGACTCATAGCGACCCTATGAACAAAAGACCTGAAGCCTTTCTGTAACTATTATTTCTCAAAGTTCATAGAGTTTCCAGAGGCATTTTATTTAGGAAGTGGATGCCACTCCTGTCATCAAATCTGTCTAAAACTGGAAACTTTACCAAACACCATCCACCATGAGTAACCGTTATGGCCTTTGAAATTCCAATGGCATAAGGTTCAGCATCCCAGCAATCCCCAGTTACCTCAGTACAACATATCGACAAAAAATGCTGTACCACTTAGAAGAATGATCCCCCAAAATATAGTAACAAGCAACTTTTAAATACAAAAGCCCTCCTCAAGGTCTTGTTGACTCTAAATAAGAGGCTTAAATAAAAAAATAATCAATATTGTATGTTGTTGTTATGTGCCATTGAGTTGCCTGTGACCTATAGTGAACCTATGTACATTTATCCTCAGTAATTTGGAGACATCCCTGACTTCAGACTTTCCCAGTGTAATATGCCTCCTTGATGTCCTGACTACTGGTACTAAGTGCAACAGTACCAGTAATTATTGATCTGGGTAACATGAAGTCATTGACAATTTAAATCTTTTTTCCACCTGTCATGATGCTTAATGGTCTAGTGGTGAGAAGCTTGATTTTCTTGATATTAAGATGAACTATGTATTGAAGGCTTTATTCTTTGATATTCCACAGCATGGAGAAAGCCACACTTTCTGCAAGGAAAATTGTGTCACCTTCACAACCCAGGTTGTTGATGAGCATTCCTCTGATCCTGATGCTGCGTTCTTCATCATAAAACCTAGCTTCTAGAATGATTTGCTCAGCTTATGGAGAGAGCATATAACCATGAGATGTATCCTTTCTGTTAGCTCAGAGTAGAAAGTACCAGATGACTGTCTGTTTCATTGACTATGCAAAGACATTTGACTGTGTGGATCACAACAAATTGTGGCTAACCTTGAGAAGAATAGAGATTCCAGAACACTTCTTGGGCTTATGTGAAACCTATACTTGGACCAGGAAACAGCCTTTAGGACAGAGCAAGGAAACACCGCATGGCAGAAAATTAGGAAAGGAAAGTGTTTGAGATGCATCATGTCCACATATTTTTTCAAGCTTTATGTGGAACTGATCATTTGAGAGGTCGGATTTCATGAGAAAAAATGTGGCATCAGGATTGGAGGAAGACTCATCAAGAACCTGATACAACCTTGCTTGCTGAAACTGAGGAGGATCTGAAGTGTATGCTACAGAAAGTCATGGATTATAGTCTTCAGTGTGGATTGAATCTCAACATTAAGAAAACAAAGATTCTTACCAGTGAACCAGTTGGCAGCATCATGATAGATGAGAGAAGAGATTGAGATTGTTAACAATTTCAGCTTGCTCAATTCCACAATCAACACTCTTTGTACCAGCAGCCAGGAAATTAAAAACAAAAAACCCCACACCTAATTCCATTAGAAAAATCTGCTCTCAGGGATCTCTCCAGAGTGCTGAAAAGCAAGGATGTCAATCTAGAAGCTAAGACATGTCTGATCTATGCCCTGGTCTTCACAATTTGCTGTACATCAGAGAGCTGGACAATAAGCAATAATGATAGAAGAAGCATTGATCCCTTTGAGTGATGGTGTTGGAGAAGAGTACTGAACTACCATGGACTGCTAAGAGAACTAACATATCTGTCCTTGAGAGGGTGAAACCAAGCTGCTCCATGGAGGCAGGATTTTAAGACTTTGTCTCACATATTTTAGGCATGCAGTCAATAGGGACTAGCCTTTGGAGAAGGATATCGTGCTTAGAAGGGTGCAGGGACAGCACAGGAAGGGAAGACCCTGGATGAGATGGATTGACAGTAACTTTTGTAAAAAGGATAGGTGTACCAGAGACAGTGAGACTGGTTCAGGATAGAGCATGGTTCAAAGCAATTGTGCATAGGGTCTCTTTGAAACATAGTTCACTCAACAGCACATAACAACAACAACAATAACAACTTCTACAATTTTCTTAATGCTTACACACTGTCCTGTTCTGGATCACACTTATATGTTTTTTTCTTTTGATGTTTTCTCACATGATTCTAATGCTCTTTTCATTTTCATTTGGTTTTCTCATAATTTTGAATATCACAATACACTGCATCTTAATTTACTTTGTTGTTGTTGTTAAATGCCTTCAAGTCTTAGACTACTCATAGTGACCCTATGAACAAAAGATCTGAACACTTATATAACTTTCATCATTTCTCCAAATTCATAGGGTTTCCTGAAGCAAGCTATTTTGGAAGTGGATGTCACTCCTGTTTCCAAGCGTGTTTAATTGGGGAGCTTCACCAAACACTGTCCAACATGGGTAACCATTATCGCATTTGACACATCAGTGTCACTGTGTTCAGCTTCACAGCAACTGCGAGTTACCTCTCTGTACAGCAAATGGACAGACCAGTGCTATGCCACTTAGAAGAATGTTTGACCAAAAACAATTACAACCACCCTGAGGGCTGCACACTAAATGAGTTTCAAAGGCCACAGGTCTGCCCATGCTTCAGGTTCTCATTGGCTCCCAGGAAGAGGTGTCCAACCAACTCAATAGGACCCAGAGATTTTCCATACCAACAGAGAAAGAGAGTATCACTAAAACCACACCAGTTCTCAAAGGTCTCAAGTCCTCCCATGCTTCAGGTTCTCATTGGCTCCCAGCAAGAGGCGTTCAGCCAGCCCAATAAGACCTAGAGACTTTCCATTATTCATTATAATTTTTAATACTTATATTGTCCTGGTTTGGGCTAATGGAGACAATATTTCTTAGTATATGCTTATCATTTGAGAATATACCTTTAGGACACATAACATTGCATGCATCAACCATAAAAAGGCAAATAAATAAGAAACAATCTGTAAAACATGATTCATAACAATATTATGTATTCAAGTATGTAAGTTTTGATACATTTAAAAATTTTGATAAAAAAGAAAATAATTTGATCAGATAAAATAACCAATTTTTTATAATTCTGGACATTTTTAAATCAAAATTTTATTAAATACAATACCTATGTGTTTGATGACTGATTGTTTTCCAAAGAAAACTATTTTTTGTTGAAGTTTATGCTGGTTTTGTTGTTAGATGCTGTGAAGATGACTCGGACTCAAACAGTAACAGATTAAGACACTGCTTTATCCTGTATCATCCTCATAATTTCCACATGAGTCTATAAGTGAAGTCACTATATCAATGCATCTTGTTGATGACGTTCTTTGTTTCCTGGACTGTCTACTTTTCCATCATATTCTTCTACAAGAACTGAACCATCCTGATAACTTGCTCAAAGAATGGAAAAAGCCTCACCATCCTTGTCTCTAAGGAGCACACTGGCTGTGCTTTCTTTTTTCTTTTTTTTTTAATGCATTGTGTACTATAATTGAACATTTCAATATTCAGCAAGCAAATTAATCATTAGATACATATATCAACAGCAATACAGACATTTATATCATAAATGTTAATACTGTTTATAACATCCTTATTCATGATAGCATCCAAATAGAAGTGAGCTTCTATTTATAAGCAGTTGAGTAGATGAATAAATTCAAGTGAGATTTGTTGGTTCTTTGGCAGTTCTTCGTATTCTTAATCCTAGAATATCAACCTTTAATGTGCTCCTCTTGGTCCAAGTATAGGTTTCGCATTAGCACAATCAAATGTTCTGGGATTCCCATTCTTCTCAGGGTAAGCCATAGCTTATTGTGATCCACACAGTCAAAAGCCTTTGCATAGTCAATGAAGTACAGATACACATTCTTCTGGTATTCTCTGCTTTCTTCTAAGATCCGTCTTACATTAGGTATAATATCCCTAGTACCACGACCTCTTCTAAATCCAGCCTGCACATCTGGCAGTTCTCTGTTGACATATTGTTCCAAAAGTTTTTGAATGATTTTCAGCAGAATCTTGCTTTCATTTGATATCAGTGATATTGTACGATAATTTCCACACTCTGTCTGGTCACCTGTCTTTGGAATAGGAACAAATATCGATCTCTTCCAGTCAGTTAGCAAGCTGGCTGTCCTCCAGATTCCTGGCACAACTTAGTGAGCACATCCAGGGCAGCGTCTGTTTGTTGAAATAAATAAATTGGTATGCAGTCAACTTCTGCAGGCTTGTTTTTTGCCAATTCCTTCATAGCAACTTGAACTTCCTCCTTCAACAGCTTAGGTTCTTGCTAATATGTTATTTCATGAAATTCCTCTGTGTCAGCCAATTCCTTCTGATACAGTAACTCTGTGTACTCCTTCCATCTTCTTTTGATACTTCCTGGATCATCCAACATTCTACACAAACTATCTTTAAGTGTTGCTACCCGTGGCTTGAGTTTGTTCTTCAACTCCTTCAGTTTAAGAAATGCTAAGCAAGTCCGACCCTTTTGACTTTCTGACTCCAGCTCTCTGCACATTTTATTATAGTATCTTGCTGTGTAGTCCTGAGCTGCCTTTTGAGATTTCCTATTCAGCTCTTTGATTTCTTGGTTTCTTCCCTAAGCTTTGTCTTCTCGGCATTGTAATGCAATACTCAGAGTTTCATCTGACATCCATCTTGGTCTTTTCTTCTTCTTTAGCCTTTGTAATGATCTTTTGCATTCTTCATGGACAATTTTCTTGATATCCTCCCAGAGCTCATTTAGTCTATGCTCATTGGTGCTCAAGGCCTCAAACCTGTTCCTGAGATGGTTTTGAAAGTTGAGTGGAACAGACTTAAGGTCAAATCTTGGTTCCCTAGACTTGGACCAAGAGGCAGTCGTCAGAACAGAGCAGGGAGACACTGGATGGTTCAAAATCAAGAAAGGGGTCCATCAGGGATGTATTTTGTCTCCATAACTTTTCAATCTATATGCAGAGCAGATCATCTGAGACGCTGGGCTGTACGAGAAGGAATGTGTCATCAGGATTGGTGGAAGAATCATCAAAAACCTGTGTTATGCAGGTGACACAACCCTGCTCACTGAAACTGAGGAGGACCTGAAGCACTTACTGCAGAAGGTCAAGGACTGCAGTCTTCAATATCGATTGAAGCTCAATATCAAGAAAACAAAGATTCTCAACACTGAGCCAATTGAGAGCATCACTATGGATGGTGAAGAGATTAAAATAGTTAACAGTTTTCGTTTACTTGGTTCCACAGTCAACACTCTTGGTAACAGCAGCCGGGAAATCAGGAGACGAATTGCACTGGGAAAGTCAGCTGTGAGGGACCTCTCAATAGTACTAAAGTGCAGCGACGTCAGGCTGAAGACTAAGGTGTGCCTGATCCAGGCTATAGTCTTTGCAATTACATGCTATGCATTGGAAGGTTGGACAGTGAATAGGGATGATAGAAAGAGAATTGATGCCTTTGAGTTGTGGTGCTGGAGAAGAGTGTTGAATATACCATGGACTGCTAGGAGAACAAACAGGATTGTCCTGGAGAGGGTGATGCCAGAATGTTCCCTGGAGTCAAAGATTCTGAAGTCAAGATGACAAAACAAAGTATGCCATCTGACATACTTTGGACATGTTGCAAGGAAGGACTGGTCCTTGGAGAAGACCAGTCATGCTTGGGCGAGTGGAGGGACGGCACAAGAGAGGAAGACCCTTGATGAGATAGATTGATTCTGTGAGTGGAGTGGTGGGAATGAATGTGTTTGAGACGGCAAAGTTGGCACAGGATAGAATGGCGTTTAAGGCTCTTGTACACAGGGTCGCTATGAGTTGCAAATGACTCAATGGCACATAACAACAACAGCAATGTGCTCTATTTTATTTTGGATTTTCTCAGTTCTCCTAGATTCCTACTTCCTAAATTCAAATTTTTAATAATTAATATACCCTCTGTTTTTGCAGAACATGTTTATCTAGATATACAACATGCTTCTGGAAACTCTATGCACTTTGATAAATGTTGATGGTTATAGAAAGGCTTTAGGCCTTTTGTTCATAGGGTCACTATGAGTCATGCTTGACTCGAAGGCAATCAACAACAGCAACAGCAATCATTGTTTGAGAAAAATTGGAGAAAAAGATAAAAATAAATATCAGAATAACATGAAACTAAACACAAATGGAATCGGGCATATGAATCTCACAGCTTTAAAACATAATTTACCACAGTCTAACCTCATATTGCAATGCTTGAGTCCTCTAGCTGTAACAGAAAATTTAGACCTCCAGTCAAATTCTCTTCTAGTTTCCAGACCATATCTGCTATCTGCCCAGCTCCATAGCATCTTACATTGCTGATGGTAATTGAGGATTAGTTGAGTGTGGCTTCAAAATCAAATTGCCCCAGTTCTATTGCTGTCTACAAAACAATCCTGAGAAGCTTGGATGCTCATTTTCTTTGTATTATGTTTCAGGTTTTGAGGTTAGAAGCCTGGGTTGGAAAGTTTTCCTATCCTCTCTGACCTCATGGGAAGAGATTTGATGTGATAAACCAATGGAACTGGAACTTGCAAGGGGGAGAAAAGTGACTCTAACGTGGCATAAGACAGCTCAAGAAGACCTCAGTTATGTGGACTCTGAATGGTAGTCTCTTGGGAAATTTGGTCTACAAGGAGGTGAGGGAGATGCTCAAAAGGAAGTTCTTTCACTTAAAATTTGATATGGAGCCAATGAGGCTGCATATGAGAGTTTATTGTGCTGTGTTTTCTGATTTGTCCTCATCAGAAGAAGACCATGTACGGGTCTTTTTCAGTAATTTACACAATATCAAGTTCACCTGGAGAATTAGGTTAGTGCTTTCTACAAGGTATTAAAAATGTCACAATTCCTAGTGGTGAGTTTAAATTCGCAACCATATTTCAGGCCACAGTCTGATCTCAGGGGAGCCATGCCTGTCCCCAAAGCCTCACAGCTAACATCAATGACTACTTCCTTCTTTGCTGATCAACTTCAGATTGGTAGATTGTTTCCCTTTTACATTGGAAAAATGCAAATCTGTTATCATACAATTCTTACAGCTACTTTATATGTTCTCTCCAAAAGACAAATTTAATTATTCCAAGCAAGGATAAAAACATAAACATTTAATTTCAGAAGTAACTTACTATATCACTGTTTATTAAAAAGAATTAAAACTTGAAAAAAAGGAAAATTATTAGGTATTATTGTTTTGTTGTTGTAGTTGCATGCTGTTGGGATAGAACTAACCTGTAGCTGACTCCCTAGAAGGTTTTCAAAAGTAGTATTGCACGGGAAGAGATAGCCCATCCTTCTCCCTTGGTACACCTGGCGATTTTGAGCTCTGTCCCTGTTGTCTTAGGAAATCACAGGTCAAAAGAAATTTTGATTGTTTTTGGTTTTGCTATTTAAAATCCATTGTAGCAAACTGTTACTTGTTCTCTAGAACTAATACACAGCTTTCTCTCCTACATAACATGATTTAAATAATATGAAATGGATATCATATTTATTTACTAGGTCAAAAAGTATGAAAATCTGCCCACTGGATCTAGGGTCCCTGTTTGGAGGATCTCTTAGACTAAGGATGTTGTTGTTGTTATGTGCCGTCGAGTCATTTGTGACTCATAGCGACCCTATGCACAACAGCCCTAAACCCTGCTCTATCCTGCGCCAACCACACCTCCTCTGACACACCCATCCCGATTACCACAGTCACCGAATCAATCCATCTCATAGAGGGTCTTCCCCTCCTGCGCCGTCCCTCCACCCTCCCAAGCATGATGTCCCTCTCCAAGGACCCATCCCTCCTGGCAACATGTCCAAAATATGTCAGACGAAGCCCCAGAATCCTTGCCTTCAAGGAGTAGCTTGGTTTAATCCTCTCTAAGATGAATCTGTTTGTTTTCCTGGCAGTCCATGGTACATTCAGTACTCTTCTCCAGCACCACAGCTCAAAAGCATCCACTCTCCTTCTGTCCTCCCTAGTCATTGTCCCAACTCTCAGATGCGTAACAAGCGATTGCAAAGACCATGGCCTGTATCAGGTGCACCTTAGTCTCCAGAGAGACACCGTTGCTCCTGAGTACTTTAGAGAGGTCCCTCACAGCAGACTTTCCCATCGCAATACGCTTTTTGATTTCCTGACTGCTGGTGCCAAGAGTGTTGACTGTGGAGCCGAGCAAACTGAAGCTGTGAACAATCTCAATCTCTTTCCCATCCATCCTGATGCTGCCTATTGGTCCAGTGATAAGAATCTTTGTCTTCTTGACATTGAGCCCCAGTCCATACTGAAGGCTGCAGTCCTTGACCCTTCGCAGCAAGTGCATGAGGTCCTCCTCAGTTTCAGCAAGCAGGGTTGTGTCATCTGCATAACGCAGATTGTTAATAGATCTTCCACCAATCCTGATGCCACAATTCTCCTCATAGAGCCCAGCCTCTTGGATAATCTGCTCTGCATACAAGTTGAAAAGGTATGGAGACAGAATGCATCCCTGGCATGCACCCTTCCCAAATTTGAACCATGCAGTGTTATCCTGCTCTGTTCTGACTACTGCCTCTTGGTCCAAGTATAGGTTTCGTATTAGCACAATTAAATATTCTGGGATTCTCATTCTTCTCAGAGTCAGCCACAGATTGTTATGATCCACACAGTCAAATGCCTTTGCATAATCAATGAAACACAGATAGACATTCTTCTGGTATTCTCTGCTTTCAGCTAAGATCCATCTAACATCAGCAACAATATCCCTAGTACCACGACCCCTTCTAAACCCAGCCTGGACTTCCGGCAGTTCTCTGCTGATGTGCTGTTCTAATCGTTTTTGGCTGATCTTCAGCAGAATCTTGCTTGCATGTGAAATCAATGACACTGTTCTGTAGTTTCCACACTCAGTTGGGTCACCTTTCTTTGGAATGGGAACAAATATAGATCTCTTCCAGTCAGTTGGCCAAGTGGTTGTTCTCCATATTTCTTGGCACAACTTGGTGAGCACATCCAGGGCAACATCTGTTATCTGAAATACTTCAATTGGTATACCATCTATTCCTGGGGCCTTATTTTTTGCTATCTCCTTCAATGCAGCTTGAACTTCTTCCTTCATCACCATAGGCTCTTGCTCATATGTTATTTCTTTAATTTCCTCTGTATCTGCCACACTTGATCAATATATGCTGGCCCTCAGTTGCTTAAAGGAGGCAAAAGTCTTCCTTCTCCCAGAGCCACAAGGAAAGAAAACCTTCCCATATAACTAAATACCCAGGTTTGGACTTCTGTCCTCCTCACTTGATTATTAACACCATTGACTTGTACTATTTCTCTTATAGTGTCACTCAAATCTCACTGCCTTTGAGTAAATTCTGACTTACAGTGACTATTATTCAATAATAGGAAGAGACTATTCATCTTTTTCCTTTGAAGCAGCTGGTGCATTCTAACCTTTTGAGACATCAACTTTTATTTGTAGTGAAATACCCTACACATTAAACCACTAGCATTAGTTGACTGAAACCCATATCTTGATAAGTTTCTGAAAAATTTCTTTTACAATTCTATAGGGTGTTCATGACACATGGTTATAAACTAATATACAGCGACTTTAGACCATTGGATTTATAACAACTCTAAAAAGAGAAATCGAATCACCTTTATGTTTGGAATATTTATTTTTGTACAATGAAAAGAATTCATTATATTCAAGTATATACATTAACCATAGATGCTTTCCTCTTGTCTCATTCAAGAATAAATTTTCACTACATTACTCTCTGGCTAAGGTGACAGGATACTTTTCTCCAAATCATCCTTTCAAGACACTGTTTTTTATTGTTATATCCAGATCAGAAGTTACCATGGTTTTCTTTATAAAGAATTAGACTGATAGTCTTCAATACAATTGTGTGTTATGGTAGAAGTACTCTGTCTATGAACTGTTCATTGCTACAAACCTCATGTGGCTACTGAACACTCGAAATGGCTAGAGTGAATTAGGAACTGAATTACATTTATTTTACGTAAAATTTATATGCACATGTACCTCTACATATTAAGCAATAGTTAGTAGGACAGAAGGATGAGGAACTCCCACAAGTAATCACCTATCCTGTCTGCTGGCTTTAGGAATGACTGTATGTGAAACATTTGGTAGGAAAGGTGCCTTGTGGGAAAGGTAGTCTATTACTAGAGGGATTGATACTTTCTATTTTCCTTCAGCTCATTAACTTTCAAATTATTTTTAACAATGGTAGATTCATCTGTATATTTGTCCAGTAAAAGGCATGGTTTTGTTGTTTTGGGTTTTTTCCCCCCAGTGGATCAGACAAAGCTCAACAGAAATTGAGACTATATACTGTAAAAGGGCCATGAAGATATGATCCTGAATTTTATTAGCTATAAAAGGCAATATGGTTTAAATGACTTGTTTTCCCTTCTAACTATAAGGCATAATAGGAGTCATAAAGGAAGGATGCTACTTGGCCACAAAGATGGTGAACTTCAGCTCATATACTTTGAGCTGGCCAGACCTTGGATAAAGATATTATGTTTGGAAATTAGAGAGTCACATAAAGTAACAAATACCCTCAAAGAAAGGAGTTGACACAGTGACTGTAACAAGTATGTAATAAATATGGGGGAAATTGCAAGGAAGGCACAGGAAAGGCCAACGTTTTAATTTGTTGTTCACAAGGTTGCTAGGAGTCATTGCCTATTCAGTGACACTTAATACCAACAATAATAAATCTTGTTTTAATTACCCTTTCTTCCTCACACTTCTTCAAGCCTTCTTTAACTATTCCTTCAATCTACATGTGTGAAGTTGCTTTAAGTATAATCTGTCTTGCTATTTATTCATTTGTTCAGCCATATTGATTCATTCAACATACGGTGAACTTACTACATGCCTACACTCTGTTACGTGCTGGTCACACAAATTTTAAAACACAATCAACGGATTATTTTGGGAATTTCTGAGTAGTAAAAATAGAGCTTTCCCTGTTAACCCTAAGTTGGTAGTTTTAGCCCACACAGATATGCCTTTAAAGAAAGACTTGGTAGTTTTCTTTTGAAAAATCAGCCACTAAAAAGATTATGAAAGTCAATAATTCTCTGATGTTCATATAATTGTTATAAGCCATAATTAACTTGATAAGTAATGTTCTGATACTTTGGTTACTGGATACATGAAAATATATAGAAAGGAAAGTTATCCTGAACTTAGTAGAGTAGGTTCTTGTGGAATACTGTTATGTGCTGTATATACATAACAGGTTTGGGCTTTGCAGTACTGTTTTGCTGAATCAATATTATGTAAGACTAGGTTTAACTGCACAGGGGGATGATTGGCAGAATGTGATCTTTGTCTTCAGCACTATAAGAACTTGGTTGGACAACTCCAGTGAGGCTCCCCGTGGAGGATCAGGGCTTGTGAATAGCCTCTCCTCCACACAGTCTGCGTAGAGTAGCATAAAAATAATGTCAAAGATTTCCTCAGCTCTTTATATTTTCTTCCCATGAAACTGAGTGTCCAGCATTGACTGATGACACTGGACATGATGTTTGGTTCTGTGAGCAGGATTTGGACATGATATTTGACATAGTCTCAGCAGGACCCAGTGCGTGAAAAACGTTGACCTGGGGGCACTGAGATGATCATCTAAAGTGGTGTGGTACCCTGAATGACTGTTCCAAGTCATTTGTTTTAATCTTCCTTGGAATGGGAGCATGTGACCATAATGTCTGCCTCCTTGAGTAAAGCCCTGAAAGGACTGGAGACTTCAGTACGAGGTCAGGGACCTTGGTTGTTCTGTATAGAGTTAAGGAAACAGCGTCATGAGTTACTAAATGACTTTTTATGCTTCTCCAGTGAGCAAGGACCTCAAGGTCATTAACTCCTGTCTCAGCTGGTGGCAGTCCAGGAAGAAGGTTCCAGTTAAGATAAGAAAAACAGGAGGTGGGCTCCCTTGTAAAATTGTCTTGTTAGTCAAACAGTATTGTACCTGCTGGTTGTGTTAAACTCTGGATGAACTAGAAGAAAAGCAGGAAGTGTGAGAAGCACAGGCTCCTGGTGCTTCAAGGACTCTTAATTCTGCTGTTACTGTTGGCATGGCAGGAAAAGAGCCAAGCTAAGCAAAGAAAAATGGAGAGTGGTCCTCATAAAAGTATTTTGTTTGTAAATGTGGATTGATTTACTGGCTGCAGGAGTTGATAAGGAGAAAATTGACCAGCAAGCAAATGAAAATTTAGTAATGCTATAGAAGACATATACAAAACATATTTTAAAAGAAGTTTCACGGATTAAGAGTGAGAGCAAACACTGTAAAGCATGTAATATGAGGCCATGCTCATCACCTTCTGGTGAGTTTTCCAATGTGGTCAAACTATAGAGACTGCCAGGTGAACATGCTGAAATAGGACAGACTGTGCTTCCGTTGGAGCAAGCTGGCATAATGTGAGCTACTCATAATGTGAGCTACCCCACCACTCCCCTGTGTGGCCTGTCAAGAAACTGAATGGAACTAGCAGGGTGATTATTGGCTATGGTGGTTTTTATATTGCAAGGCCATATGGAGTGGATTTAGTGGATCAATTGTGTGGGGGATAACAATGGACTTTAAACATCCTGCAATATGCCACGGGATGGTGGCAGAGGATTTAGCAACTTAATTCCATACTTCTTATGTAACACTGGTTGAAAATATTGATCACAGTATGCTAACCTCTGTTAGCATAAACAGATTTAAAAACATCTATTTCCAGTTTGAAAGAAACATTAAAAACATGGGGCTGGACAATAACACCAAATAAACTTCATTCTTTGCTATGAAAAGGGTGGTAACCCAGTCACAGGCCATGAAAGTAATGGATCCCACTTTACTTTTCCACTTTGAAGCGTCAACTACTAGTGAAGGCTAGAAGTGGAGACTATGGCAGGCTATCAGATGATAGCATGTCCCCGTTGAATTTTGGTCTCAACTGTGAAAAGAGAGCTATTGCAGGCCATCAGGCAAGGTCATGTCCCCATAGAATTTTTTTCTTAATTGTGGAAAGGGGCTGAGAGTCATTATATATCCTTGCCACTTTGGGGCCTTGCAGGCTAGTGAGGCAATTACTAGAACTAATAAAGTTCAGATCAAGACAAAATACTCCTTAATGTGATGAATTAAGTCTTGCACAGAAGTATCCCAAGTTCTCACTTTAGCAAAGTGAGGAGCTTATTCGGAACAGAGAGCTCAGTTAACCAGAAGGCTCCTTTCTTAGAAGGTACAACAGGTATTGTTATTGTTAACTGTCAAGTCAGAATTGACCCTCTAGTGGGTTTTCAGAGACTGTTAATCGCATAGGAGGAGACTGTCCATCTTTCTTCTGTTGTGGACTCTTCTCATGGATTTGTACTGTGTGCCTTGGGGATTGCAGAATAGCTTCTTACCACTGGGCGACCAGCGCTCCCTACAACAGGTATTAGGCTCCTGATCTTTGCAGCCATAAAAAAGTTGAATATTAAATAGCACTTACATGTCCCATATAATCTCCAGGCAGCTGGGATGACTGAAAGGTATAATGGATTATTAAAGGGGAAACTAAAGGCCACAAGCTAGTCCCTCACCTTGAAAGGATAGGTGAGATGTTTAGACATTGTTGTAAGGTTGCTAAATGAACAGTCAATAAGGATGGGAAAAACTTCTTTAGAGAGGGTCTTGGATTGGTATCGAAGTTCACAATCAATCTTATATTTAAGGAGGCACAGGCAAGCTGATGTGCTCCAAGATAGGAGAGGGTGACAATGCACTTCTATCCTTTCTATATTTCTAGCCCTAAGGAGACATGGCCCGGTATCTTAGGTAGATAAATCTAAGGATACATGGATATGTTTGTTTACACCTTGAAGTTTGGAGGCAATGCATGGCTTATGAACACCTCTGCATAGAACCTTCCATCTGAGATGGCAGAAAATGACTTTCTGAGAAAGAGTAGGACTAAATGTTCCTGCCCCAATGTGTGTGGAGTTAGAATGACATGATCCAAATTGGACAGCCAACTGGCTGCCAAAAGAATTATGTATGAATAGTACTAAGGTAACCAAACTTTTTCAATCTTTTCTCCACCTATCATGATGTTGCCTATTGGTCTAGTAGTAAGAATCTTTGTTTTCTTGAAATTGAGATGCAGTTCATATTGAAGGCTGTATTATTTGGTCTTCTGCAACAAGTCGTCCTCACTTTCTTCAAGGAAGGTTGTGTCATCTGCATAACTCAGGTAATTGATGAATCTCCCTTTGATCCTGTTGTCACATTCCTCTTCATAGAGTCCAGCTTCTCAAATAATTTGCTCAGTAAACAGACTAAATAGGCATGGAGAGAGAATACAACGCTGACACACTTTCTTTTTTAATTTTAAACCATGCAGTGTTCTCCTGTTCTGTTTGCACAACAGCCTCTTTTTGTATGAGCACAATTAAGTGCTCTGGGATTCAACATGCCTAAAGTAAGTGAAGCGAAGCCTCATCATTCTTGCCTTGAAAGAACACCCTGCCAGCACCCTCTCCAAGACATATTTATTTGTTCTTTTGGTCTTCTATGGGATGTTCAGTACTCTTTTCCAACAATATACAGCGCAAAGACATCAATTCTTCTGCCATCCTTACTCATAGTGCAGATCTCAGATGCATAGCATGAAATCAGACCATGGCCTGAAACAGACATACTTCAGACATCAAACTGACATCATCACTCCTTAATAATTTGTAGACATCCCTAACTGAAGACTTTCCCAGTGCAAATCATCTCCTTATTTTCTGACGGCTGGTACCAAGGGTGTTAATTGTGGATCCAAGTGAGAGGAAACTGTTGGTTGCTTCAATATCTTCTCCATCTATCATGATGCTGCCTACAGGACCATTGGTAAGAATTTTTATTTTCTTGATACTGAGATGCAACCTATATTGAATGCTTCATTCCTTGATCTTCTGCAATGAGTGGTTCAAGCCCTCTTCACTCTCAGCAAGCAAGGCTGTGTCATCTGCATAACACAGGCTATACTGATGAGTCTTCTGATCCTTATGCCATATCCCTCTTCATAGTGTTCAGCTGCTCCAATAGTTTTCTCAGCATATAGATTGAATAGCTATGGAGAAAGAATACAATACTTATGCACAGTGTTCCCTTGTCCTGTTTGCACAACAGCCCTCTGATCCAAGTATAGTTTTCACATGAGCATAACTAAGTAGTTTGGTACTCCCATTTTATCAATGTTAATCACAATTTTTATGATCTACACAGCCAAATGCTTTTGAATAGTAAATAAAGCACAAGTCGATATTCTTTTGGTATTCTTTACTCTCAGCCAGGGTCCATCTAACATCAACAATGATATCAGCAATGTGAAACAGTTTGATTTTGGAAGCTAAGTTGTTTTGATTTAATTCTGGAAGCTAAGTTGTTTTGATTTAATTGACAGTCATGTGTAAACTTATTGGTTTATTATTTGACAGTCGAGTATAAATTGTTCATTTT
>NW_006399768.1:6255379-6256488 GCF_000299155.1 Elephantulus edwardii | reverse complement strand
GAAGACCCTGAATGAGATGAAATGGCACAGTAACTGGGGTAATGAGTATAGATGTGTCGAAGACAATGAGACTGGCTTAGTATAGGGCAGGGTTCAGAACTATTGTACACAGGGTATCTACGAGTCACAGGTGATTTGATAGCACACAAGCAAACCAAGAGTCACAGTATACTGGAATCATTGCTACTGATTTAATTTCTTCTGGTTATTTGTGAGCTGGTGGCAGGAACAGGTGGCACAGGATAGAGCACGGTTCAGAGCTTTTGTATATAGGGTCACTATGGTTGCTAGTGGCTCGACACAACTTAACAACAACAATCAAGCACTGTAGACAAGCAGTTCCCTAATGGGGTGCTGCTACTAGCAGCCATTGTGTGTTGCACAGGCAAGTCAAGAGATGTCAGTCATAGTGATTCTCAAGCTTGTGTCTTGAAAGCTGCATGCTGATCACATCCATCAAGATAAAGAGCAATGGAGGGAAGAAAAGGAAATTTGATAGAGATAGAGAAAAATCTGTTCTAATTTTTTAGACTAATTGAACTTTCGTTTTATGAGACATCTATATCTACCTATGTAGTGAGCTATGGAAAGAGAATACTTTGATCTCCAGAGGGAGAAAAAGCTTGGTCATTAAGTGAGAAATGTGATGATAGATATTCTTGATTTCAAAATATATTTCTATTGAAAGCATAACTAATGTGTCTTGTGTTAATTATATGGAATACTGAAATTCTATTTGTTATAAAATTTCTTACATTCTCTGGAAAAATAACAACAGCCACTAAACTATAACCCTTCTTCTACAAACAAGCACACACAGAAAATGCATTCTTTGGTGAAGCAAAGGAAGTTCTTTCTGGTGCAGGGAACGAATTCAGGAACTTGGGGTTTGACTGGCCTAGAAATGAGTGCTGATTGCACCAGAGTGCAGAGTGACTTTGGGTGAGAGAATTGTTCCAGTTTTTTGTTTGTTTGGTTTTCTTAAAATTTAAATATAATGTTGTTGTTAGATGCTTTCAAGTCAACTACAGCTCATAAGCAATCCTGTGAACAATAGTTCAGAAACGTGAGCCATCCTGCACCATTGTCTTGGATATACTCAAGTCCCT
>NW_006399768.1:6252440-6253659 GCF_000299155.1 Elephantulus edwardii | reverse complement strand
GACAACAACAACAAAACCAACAACATCAACATAATTTTTAGTAGTATTTTGCTTGCACATAATGTTGGTGACATTATTTGAAGATCTCTGCATTATTTTGGATCACCTGATTTTGGAATAGGAACAAATATGGACCTCTTCTAGTACAGAATTCTAGAATGACAACTCTTGTTTTTCCCTACCTGCCTTCATGATACCTCATTAATCCACAGACCTGGGTTCCTTATAACAGCATGGCAAGACCAAAGCCTCTTCACCATATAGGGGCAGATCCTTCTGAGGAGCAAATGTATGTCATTATTTTTGATTCTTCAGAAATGATAGATTTACAAAATGCAAACCTTGATAACAACAAAAATACTGTATTTCTCAGGCTAACTTTGATCATTTCAAAGTGGGATTGTGCTAAAAGACCACTTAATAAGAGTGAAGTAATGAAAGAATAAAATATTAGAAGGAAATTTAAAATTCTTATTGTCACATAATATTAAAAAATGAAAGGAGTAACTTCCTCTGACTCTTGACTCTTACCACTTTGAAGGGAACTTCTTAACTGTGCCCCAATGAGCAGACTGCTTAACTGATGTTACTTTGCAAAGAGCACAGAGGAAAAGAATATTATTGTATTGTCCCAAAAATATGTTTGAGGTCATTGCAGGTAATACTTAAGGTGGAACTTTGCCATTGAGAATCCACAGCCCCAAGAATGGAGAAGTAAAAGGACTATCTGGTCCAAGAATTAATACTCATCTGTTTAAATTAACACAGTTTATTTTATTCAGTTCAATAATGGTGCTCATTACACAAGAGTGATGATAATGTGGCCTAGGTTTTCTAAATAAGGCCTTTGCTTTGCTGTATTAACAACTTAATGAGCTAGACAGACAAGTAAACACATAGTATAATGAACTGAGGGCTTTAATATAGTCAATATTAGGTGATAAGAGTAGAAAAAAATTACGCTCTTAGATATACCAACATATATGTCCGTGGGAGAGGCTGGAGATTGAAGGATGTCTGGGAAAGACACAGAAAAAGTGCTGAACAAAGAAATAAGAAAATATATTGATAAGGATGATCTAAAAAATTACTCTTACCTTGTACTTTAGGATTTACATCATAGACTTTAGCAATTGCAGCTATTCTGTGTCCTGATAGAGTGTTAATCACCATACTATGCTTGTCCTCTATACTTGTCCATTTATGTTTTCTATTCTCC
>NW_006399768.1:6250575-6251617 GCF_000299155.1 Elephantulus edwardii | reverse complement strand
TGTCTGGCTTCTTACACGAATAAATATGTTTTCCTATTAACCATTTGTATTCTATAAGAAAGCCATTTTCTATTTCCTTATTTAATGAAGAGAACTATGATGATTTAGTCATAAGGAACTTCTATGAGCTAGTTTTCCACCACAGTTGGAATAATGAAAATATAATATCTTAAGAAATGTGTGTTTATTTAGATTTTAGAAAATCCGAACAGTGTTGTTCCTTGATTATATGAATCAGCTACGTATGAGGAAATTAACCATTTAAACATATCAGATTAATTATATTTTTTTAAAAGGCCTTTCATTTTAATTAACTGGGTCACCTTAAATATGTTTATTAGAGAGGGAAGTTGGAATTATACTTTACAACATTGTAGAAATACTGCTTTCTCTGTAAATTTTCATTAAAATTAATTAAAAAAAGACATAAAAAACCCCAAAAAATAAAAAAGAAATATTGCTAAATAATCCAAATTCTAGTTTTTCTCTAATCTGTGGAATACTCTATCTGATTTTAAAGGGAAAGGATATGTGACTATTTATATATTGGGGAAAAGACATTACAAATATGTTCCACTGGGGTTTATAGAAATTGAGAATTGCATTTTTAGGGAAATTCTATAAAGATTTATGGTCTCAGAACCCTTGGAATCCTAGAGGACAGGGTATGAATCCACTTCATGGCAACGGGTATGTAATTTTGCAAAATAACAATTAAGAAGGCCTTGCAATAGAAATGAAGACTGTAAAATGTGACCAGAATGGAATCCAAGAGATGGAAAGCACAGTATGTAACATAATACTAGTTTAGTAAAGGCTTCGTTTTGTCACAATGGATTGTGTTAGTTAGGTATATTCTTATTAAAGGATCTATTATTACTTTGAAATGGTACTTAAGAGCAAAGTAGAAAGTAAGCATTCTTCTCTTTTGCTTTTTTGTGAATGAAATTGAGCTCCAGGATGACTACGTATGACTTTGGAGAAAGAGAAATGTGACACAGATAGCCTAACTCTGATTCTAACACTTTTTCAACTGCCCCAC
>NW_006399768.1:6243775-6249355 GCF_000299155.1 Elephantulus edwardii | reverse complement strand
CAGTTTGATGTGATCCACACAGTCAAATGCCTTTGCATGGTCAATTAAACAAAATAGACATTCTTCTGGTACTCTCTGCTTTCAACCAAGATCCACCTGACATTGGCAATGACATCCCTAGAGCCATAGCCTTTTAAAAACCTAGCTTGAATTTCTGACAATTCTCTGTTGACCTACTATTCTAATCATTTTTTATTAATCTTCAGCAGGAATATGTCATTGTTTGCATATGTCATTAGTGATATTGTTAGACGATTTCCACACTCTGTTTGAGTTTTTTTTAGGGGGTAAGAGAATAATATAGAAAATTAACAACAAGAATTTACATAAAACGTCCAAATACTTCAAATGAAGGTTGTTTTCAGTACTTCCACAAACACACTAAAAACATAGGATGCAGAGATGGAGAAAGATTAAAAAGAAATAATAATCAATGCCCAGAATTAACATTCACAAATTGAGTGATAAACTCTGGGGCTGAAGATGGATATATGTTTCTTTTTATAGTCCCCAGAGTTCTTGATATGTGTTCAGGATGGAGATTTAAAATAATGCTATAGAAGTCCTTTATTATCAGTCTTCTTTTCAAATCATCGTCCCAGTCTCATACAATCTCTTTAATGGCTCATGCTCAAAACTCAGTCATCTTTGATCCTAGTATCCGTTACCCATACAAGCTATTATTTATAAAATAAAAGCTGCATGCTCACAAATATGAGACATCTTTCCACTTTGTCTCATTGTCTTTACTCCAATCACTTCTCTTCATTCACTTTTTTCCAAAATTGTGATTTTAGTGAAAATTTACAGGAAGGAAAGATTTTCATTCATTCACAAATAAATGTTTTCCTCCCTTTCTCTCCTTCAGTTCCATTTGTCTTGTTCTAGATAGTTAGTTGTCTTATATGTAATGTCTAATCATCCATTCCTATCATATTGTTGTTGCCTCCATGTATTCTAGTATGGTGTTCATTATCTATACATATTTTCCTGCTCTCCAATTCTTCCTTCTGCCTGTGCCATCCTATTTTTATAAGAGTGATCTTATGCATTAGCTGTCATTTTGTGACTGAAGTGTTTCACTTAGCAAAATATTTTCAAGACTCATCCATGTTGTGTAGTATTTCACAAGCTCATTATTTTTCATTGCAGTGTGATATTCCATTATGCAATCTAAGTGCCCATCAACAAATATATGGACAATAAAATTGTTCTGAAAAGGTACTGTTTGACCTCAAACTTCATTATTTTTTCAATCCTTTGTCTTCTTGCTCATTTCTAATTTCATAATATTGTGGTCTGAGAAAATTCTTTGTATTATTTCAATGTTGTTGTTTTTTATTTTTTTTGAGGTTTGTTTTGTGATCTAAAATATGATCTATTTGAGACAATGTTTTGTGTGAAAGGACAAATATTCATAGGACCACTGTTGGAAAATGGAACTGACATTGGGGTTGAGGGAAAACAGAGAAGGAGGGGATGAATGATGTATACTGCATTGAAACATATGAGGGTGAGAACTGTTTAAAAGGGATATATGATTGGGTATTATTGTCACGACAGGAATCCAGAATAAAGTCTGCACAGTGAAGTGGACTTTGGGGGAGGGATTGCATAACAATGAAAGAGTTTTTCTTGAACTTTTCAAGGAAGAGAGTCAATTGGGGTGAGAGGGTGGACAGGGAGAAAAGTGCAACAATGAATGAATGTAAACCCTAAGTCTCTGTAAACTTTCATTAAAATTAATTTTAAAAAAGAATGTTCTGTATGCACTGGAGTAGAATGTGCACTGAAGGTTTTTTGAAGGTGCAATATCATCTAAGATATGGAGTTGGTTAGTTATATAGCATAAGTCTTCAGCATCTTTATGAAATTCCTTCCAGGTATCTGATCTTTCCCTGAGAGTGATATACAGAAGTAACCTACTATTATTGTGGTGTAGTCCATTTCTTTTTTCCCAGTTCTGTTAACACTTGCTTTGTGTATTTTGTAGCTTTTTCATTTGGTGCATAGATATTTGTTATGGCTATGTTCTTTTGTTCTCTTTCCTTTTAAGTTTTAAATCATGTTCTTCCCTATTCTTTATGATGGTTTTTATCCTGAAGTCTATTTTATCGTACATTAATATTGCTACTCCTTCTTTTTTCCTAGTTGCCATTTACTTTGTATGTTCCCCTCCCCCCTTGATTTTTAGTCTCTATCTTTGCTTTTCAGGTGTGTGTGTGTGTCTATTGATGAGTTTTGGTTTTTTATTCAAAATGCTATTCTTTTTTAATCATCACTGATGCATTAAAATCATACATATTCAGAGTACTTATTGAAAGGTTTTATTGCTATCATTTTGTTGGGTTCTTTTTTGTGTTATTGCTAGTTGCTTTGATCTATCTATCTATCCACTTCTCTGTAGGTGGGAAAGACTACCTTTATTATTTCTTTCAAGATTGGTCTTATTTTCTTGAACTCCATTAGTTTCTACCTTTCTAAGAATGTCTTGAACTTTGTCATATTTGATGGACATTTTTTTAATACATCATGCTCTGTTGGCAGTTGTGTTCTTTTTGTGTTTGATATATGTAATTTCACTGTCTTTTTGGTTTCATAGTTTCTGCTGAGAAATTAGTACTTTGTCTTATTTGGTTTCCTTTATAGTTTACCCTTTGGGGTTTTTGTGTATGTTTTCTAAATAGAAATTTATTTACAAAATTTGAATACAATTGTATACCACTAAGAAGTTTATCTTTTGCTTTTCAAAGAGAGGAGCGAACTGGGGGGAGGGGGGTAAAGAAAAAAGTGCAAGAATGAATGAATGAAAATCCAAAAACTCTGTAAATGTTAATTAAAATTAATAAAATAAAATTAAAAAATATGAATTAAAAAATTTGAATACATAGTTTTTCAGATTCTTTCCATTTTCCTCATCCCCCTACCGATCAAATTATACAACCCCATGATTAATTCTTCCCTCCCCCCCATGTTCTCATTCCTCTTATCTTGCTTTTTTAAGTATTCTCTCCTTATTTTTGATTCTCCCAAAATTGACTATGCTATGTAGCATTCAATATGGATTAGAATGCAACATCAAGAAAACAAAGATTCTCATCACTGGGCCAGCATCACTGTAGATGGTGAAGAGATTGAGATTGTTAACAGCTTTAGTTTGCTTGGCTCCACAATCAACACTCTTGGTACCAGAAGCCAGGAAGTTAAAAGACAAACTGCATTGGGAAAGTCTGCTGTCAAGTACTGTAGAGTAATGGTGTCAGTCTGGAGACTAAGGTCTCATCTGCCTAATCTAGGCCATAGTCTTTGTAATTACTTGCTATGCATCAGAAAGCTGGATAATGACTATGAATTCATAGAAGGAGAATTGATTACCTTGAGCTGTAGTGCTAGAAGAGAGTATTGAATAGCACGTGCTGCTAGGAGAACAAACAATTTCTTCCTAGAGAGGATGAGACCAGGCTGCTCTTTGGAGGCAAGGATTCTGAAGCTTTGTCTGATATATCATGTGCTTATTGCAAGGTGAGACCAGTCCTTGGAGAGAAGCATCATGCTTGGGAGGGTGGAGGGACAGCCCAAAAGAGGAAGACCCTTGATGAGATGGACTGATTCAGTGACTAGGGTAAGATTGGTACAGAATAGAGTGGAGTTTAGGGCTGTTGTACATACGACTCAATGACATGTAACACAACAATAATAACAACAACATACCTTGGTGTTTTTCTTTCGGAGTCTATTCTATTTAGAGTTTGTTTAGCTTCTTAAATGCATATTTTCTCATTTTTCCTGATATTTGCAAAGTTTTCTTCTGTTACACATGCACAGTTTTTCCAGGGCTCCCCCACTTTCCTTCTGTTTTGAAATTCTATTTAAGCACATGGTCTTCTTGATGATGTCCCACGCTATTCTTAGCCTTTATTTCCTTTCCTTTTTTGATTCTGCTTTCTGCTCTAGCATATTAGTGCTGAGAGCTCTACTGTTTCATTGATTCTGTGGTATGTCTCTTAAATTTTGCTTATCTGTACCTCTAACATGTTAACAGCTTCTGGGGTGTTGGCTTTAATATTCTGGATTGCTGTTCCTTGATTTTTCTGTGTTCTACAAGGCCTCATTGGCTTTCATTTGCTTTGTTTGGTATCATTTATAAATACTTTTCTTGTACATTCTTGAGGTTCTTAGACTTTTCTTTAACCCAGTGAAAATACTTGACATTGTTTTATTGGTTTCTGTGTCAAAAAGTTTAATCATATTTTCTACCTTCAGGAGATAGATTGATTCTTCGTTTTGATTATTTTTTAGAGGATACCTTGCTTTGGTTTTGTGTGGGCCTTGAGGTAGTCTACTTCTTCCATTTTATTGTCTTGATAAAGCTTTTTTTTGTTTTGTTTTGTTTTTTTGTCTGGAGTACTCACAGCTGCTGGAATCTGGCCACCTTGGCTGGAAACCTCACTGTTCGTCTTTCCTGAATTCCTCTCTGGTTCTGTGGCTGGTGAGAAAACTTGTCTTGGCTGGGAGATATGGCTTTGGGGCAAGGAGAAACACAGTCTGCTTGAAGTCCACTCTGGTCCTAAGGCTGGCAGTAAAACTCAACTTGGCCGGGCAGTTTACCGCTTCAGGGGAGCGGAGGGCAACTCACTCTTCCATTCATAGAGTCCTCTTTCCCTTCATTCATTCTTAAGAATCACTGGATTAGATGTCTTTTGATGACACTTGATTTTACAATTTTTGCAGTACTCTTGAGAGACAAAGTGACAAGAGAAGAACAATTAAGACAAGACTAAGCAGCATTCGCATGAGTTATGAAAACTATGCTTAAAAGAGTCCAAACAAGTGTATTAAAGTACAACTTCTTTCAGAATTCCATCTGATGGAAACTGTGACATCTTAAATTTGAGGATTTTTCCATAATTATCTTATGAATAAAATCCAGCCAACATATGGGGAGGACAGAGTAGAGACTGACAAGGAAGAATATAATTATTTCTACTAGCAGCCAGTGCCTGATAATGAGCCAATCTACCATCAAATGGTTACACATCACTGAAAATTAGGCTGGGGATTGTGTTCTTAGTGTGTCCATGAAAGGAAAATGTGCTTGGAAACTGCTAGCCACTGAATACTATGGCAATATCGTAGTTGTGTAAGGAGAAATGAATTAGAAAAAAATATACAAGATGGAATGCACGTGAGATCATCTTTGAAGTATAGGTCTTAGTTTTAAGAAAAACATTCTTGGAAGGAAAAATATGTGGCAAAGATGTAGAGTTTGGGACAATGCGATTGGGAAGAATAAAGATACAGTGTTAAATTGTAATAAAAATTGTAAAGGTATTGATTTTATTTGATTCTTTCTTCTGAAATTATTCTCCATGGATCTGAGAAAGGTGAAACTATTTCCCTAGACAATGATTTTAGATAAATATTATAGTGAGGAAGAATTAAACTTTGAAGGAAGGATAATGAAAAATTTGATTGTAAGTCTATGTCTTGGTCAGATCTTTTATGCCCACTTTCCTTTTGCATTCTAAATGTAAATAATTCTCATTTTATTTCCAAAATAATAAATTGGTTTAATGTGTG
>NW_006399768.1:6239991-6243185 GCF_000299155.1 Elephantulus edwardii | reverse complement strand
CACTTACTTCTGCTCATGAAAAAACTATACTCATACCAATAAGTAGTTGTCCAAAAAGAACTAGAAGATCCTGTTGTTGTGAGCAGTAGAGTTGGACCACCCATAGCAGACCCTCCTGGGTTTTCAGAGTCATTAATTGCATGGGAGAAAATTGTCCATTCTTCTCCGATGGAGCAGATGGTGGCCTCAAATTACATGCTTTTGAGATTGCAGTAAAGCTTCTTGCTGCTGGGCCACCAGAGAACCTTAGAAGATCCTACCTACATGATTTGATATAAGGAAAAGTATACATAAAGGCTCTATCCTGTCTCCATACTTATTCAATCTGTGTGCTAAGCAATTCTAACAGCTGTCTGTGAAGAAGAATGTATCACCACAAATTGAAGACTCATTAACAACATTCGTTGCACATATGACACAACATTGTAGAAAGTGAAAAGCATTTGAAGCACTTGCTGCAGAAGATCAAAGACTATAACCTTCAATATGGATTAATATCTCAACATCAAGAAAACACAAACCTCACCACTGGAGTTTTAGGCAACATCATGAAAAATAGAGCAAAGATTGAAGTTGTCAAACATTTAATTTTACTTAATCTACAATCAAAACCAATTATAGCAGAAAATCTGTTGTCAAGGATCTTTCCAAAGTGCTAAAGAGTTATTGTTGTGTAGTTGTTCTGTACTGTCAAGTCACCTGTGACTCAGAGTGACCCTATGTATAATAGCTCTGAAGCCTGCCCTGTCCTGAGACAATCTCACTGACTCTGATACACCTATGCTCATTGCCTGAGTTACTGTATCAATCTATCTCATCCAAGCTCTTCCTCTCCCGTGTTGTCCTTCCACACTTCTGAGAATCATGATGTCCTTCTCCAAGGACCAGTCCCACCTGGCCACATGCCTAAAGTATGTGAGACAGAGCTTAAACATGCTAGCCTCCAAGGAGAAACTTGGTTTCACCCTCTCCAAGACAGATCTATTTGTTTTCTTGGAAGTCTATAGACTCCAGTCAAGATTATTCTCAAGTCCCACAACTAAAAAGCATCAATTCATCTTCTGTTATCCTTAGTCATTGTACAGCTCTCTGATGCATAGCAAATAACTGTGAAGACCACGGACTGAATCAGGTGCATACCCTAGTCTCTAGGCTGACATCGTTGCTTCTAAGTACTCTGGAGAGGTCCTTGATAGCAGATTTTCCAAGTGCAATTTGTCTTTTAATTTCTTGACTGCTGGTGCCAAGCTAAAGAGTGTCAAGCTAATGATGTCAATTTAAAGACAAGGTGTGACAGATCCAATGCTTTTCATTTCCTTGTTTCTTATGCATCTGAAATTAGACTGTGAATAAGGATGACAAAAGAATCAATGTCTTTGACTTTTGGCATTGAAGAAGAGATTCAGTACCTGTCAAAAGAACTGCCGAAGTAGCAAACAAGTCTGTCTTGGAGAAAGTGCAAGTAAGGTGCTCTTTGGAGGTAAGGATGGTGAAATTTCATCTTGTGCATATTTCCAAGAGGGGCCAGTTCTTGGAAAAAGGCATAACTCTGAGAAAATGGAAGAGTGGAGGAAGAGAAGTAGATACTTAACAAGATGGATTGACACTGAACTCTGCTATGGCAGGGTTGTGTGGTGAAGTGATTGGAAAAGTTTAATGGAGGGTTGAAAAGATGGGGTGATAATAGGCACACAGCAATGATTATCTAAAATATAATGTGTATGAATTATTGTATAGAACACAAAGTACAGGGTCATGTGTTGTCCGTCTGTGCCACTCAACGTCTGTCCATGCTGTGCATCACTCTCTTACTTGAGATTGCCCTGCATACAAACTGTGTAAGCTAGTGGCGCTGATCTCTTGCATTCCAGAGACAAAGAAAGACATTAAACTTAAGAAAGTTCAGAAAGAGAGAAACTGCCACTCAGATCAAGCCTTTAAGGTTCTTGTGGAGTGTTGGGTCTAAAACTTCCCAGGGTATAGATCTCTCAACTTGGAGATCTTTGCCTTCATGGAGATGGGGCCATCCCAGGGTCCAAATAGGACAACAGTTTGAGGCACAAAGCCACAAGCAGGGGAAAGACTTTTTCAGCTTTTTAAATGGAAATGTTGAAACGCAAAAAAGAGACTAAATTGAAACCCTCCAGATAGAAATTGCTCCAATGGAGTATCTGGTCTCACGCAACTTGGCCAGTCAATAGACAAAGGAGGACAATAGAGTTAGGGACAGGGCACTACATTAAGATGAGATTCCTAGAGGGCTGTATGCAGAACAGAGAGAAACTGAAGAACCTTAAGAAAGGAAAATTTCCCAGAAAGGACTTCCAGTAGAGTGAGTGGCTCACTCTATAGATTAAACAATTTTACTTGGCAACTAATGGATAACATCATAAAAATAAGAATTACTGACAACTAATTAGCACAGAACATAACAGAGTTTAGGGCTGTTGAACATAGGGTAGCTATGAATCACAAGCGACTCGATGGCACATAACAACAACAACAATGCAGGCATACTAGAAAAGGCCTAATGCTTATCAACAAAAACTTCACATAATGTCATGATAGCATCAGGCAGCTTCAAACACTGTGAGAAAACAAATTAAGCATTCTCTAAAATAAGCGGACAATATTTCAGAGCCAATGAAAACACCAAAGTCAAGAAGGCAGATAGTATATGTTGATGTGGAGACATTCAAACAGCCACGAAAGAAAGTATAAATAATGGGAGAAACAATGGAAGCCACAAATAAAGGGAATACCCTAGAGGTAAAGAACCAGAAGAAATATATTGATGAAGCATTATTTAAACAGTTACAGAAGAAGGTGCAAATTATAGAAGAAGCAATGGAAACCATCAAGAAACCACATCAGAGATATGGAGGTGGAAGAAATATATTGAAGGGAAGGAACTTGCACAGCTATGGAAGGAAATGCAAAAGATGGAAGAAAGAATTGAAAAAAGTACAAGAACTTAAAAAATCATCACAAAATAGAGAAGGTACAACCAGCACAGTACTGGAAATAATGGAAATACATGAAAATGCAACCCAGAATATAAAGACTAAAATGAGAGAAGTGTAGATGAACAAAAAAATAGAATAAGATAGATGGAGCAGAAAACCCAGTGAGTTGGGAGATAATGAACCTCAACAGAAATACACTAGAAGAAAAATAGGAGGTGAGGTGTAAAG
>NW_006399768.1:6238588-6239836 GCF_000299155.1 Elephantulus edwardii | reverse complement strand
AGAGGTACTAGAAAAAAACTTCCCAGGTATTATAAAGAAAGAGGAAACCCATATTCAAGAAGCTCAGCAAACACCAAAAAGACTAGATCCAAAAAGAAAAACATCAAGACATATCATAGTCAAATTCTCCAGATTAAAAGATAAGGACAAAATACTAAAAGCATCATGGGAAAAACAAAGAATCACCTACAAAGGAAAAGCAATAAGATTAAGTTCTGATTTTTCAGCAGAAATCATGAGAAAAAGAAGAAAATGGGATAGAATATTCAGAAGACTAAAAGAAAACAATTGTCAATCAAGGATCCTGTACCCAGCAAAGTTCTCCATCAAATAGGAAGGAGAAATCATATCCTTGACAGAAAACAAAGAACTTAAGGAATTTGTGAAAACAAGACCAAATCTATAGGCACTTTTAAGGGAAGTCCTTCACACAGAGACACCAAAGGAAAGTTAATGGACCATAGTAACAAACAAGAAAAAAAGAAACACAGCAAAATGGCAATGATGAAACCTGGCCTGACAATAAACATACTAAATATTAATAGACTAAATGCATCAATTAAAATAAAATGCATAGCGGAATGAATTTAAAAAACCCAAAGCCAATCAATATGTTGTCTACAAGAGACACATCTAAGAAATGAAGAGAAAGATAGACTCAAAAACAATATACTAAGCAAATGGCATCCACAAAAAAGCAGGAATGGTGATACTAATCTCTCATAAGAGACTTCTGAATGAAAACCACCATACGTGATAAGGAAGGGCACTATTTAATGATTAAAGATAGAATAGACAAGAAGGTATAACCTTGGTCAACATCTATGCACGAAATAATAGACTTGCTAAATGCATAAAACAAATGTTAAAAGAATTGAAGAAATAAATAGCACCATAATAGTGGTACGAGGCTTTATTACACCACTCTTATAGGTCAATTCAAAGGAGACTTGGCAAAAATGCAGAAGATCTAAACTACACATTACAATGGACCTTGTGGATGTATTTCAAGCAATGAACCCAACTAAAACGCAATTCACTTTCTTCTTGAGTGTACATGGCCCATTTTCCAGAATTGATCATGTATTAGGGTACAAAGCAAACCTCAACAAATAAAAAAAAAATTGAATAATACAAACGATCTTCCCAGACCACAATGTTATACTAGACATTAACTACAACAGGATAAAGCTTATAAAGCTTTACAGCTAAATAACATCCTGCTAGAGGAAAATTAAAACAAATCCA
>NW_006399768.1:6228820-6230859 GCF_000299155.1 Elephantulus edwardii | reverse complement strand
AGAAGAAATTGAGCAGGTGATAAGAAGACTCCCCCACAAAACCCACAAAAAAGTCCTGGACCAGACACTTCACAGCTGAATTCTACCAAACATTCAGAGAAGATTTATCATCAATTCTACTTAAGTTATTTAAAAAAATAGAAAAAGAAGGAACACTTTCAGAGACAGTCTATGAAGCAATCATAACCCTAATAACAAAATGAGGCAAAAAAAATTACCAAGAAAACCCCTATAGACCAATATCTCTCAAGAACATAGACCAAAAAACCCTTAATAAAATCCTAGCCAATAGAATTCAAAAGCATGGAGAAAAAAATTCACCATGACCTAGTGTGATTCATAACAAGTATGTAAGGACGGTTCAATATAAGAAAACCAATCAATGTAATTCACCATATTAACAAAGCAAAGTACAGGAACAATATGATCTTAGCAATTGACGCAGAAAAGGCATTTGACAAAATACGGCATCCTTTCATGATCAAGACATTCAGCAAAATTGGAATAGAAGGGAATTTCTTCAACATAGTGAAAATATATATGTAAACAAAGAGTCAATATCATTCTCATGGAAGAAAGATGAAAAACATTTTCCTTGAAATTAGGGACCAGTGAAGAATGTCCACTGTCACCACTTCTTTGCAATATTGTATTGGAAGTACTTGGTAGGGCAATATGACAAGAAAAGGAAATAAAATACATCCAGATAAGCAAAGAAATGGTGATGCAGATGATATGATAGAAAAATCCCAAGGACTAAAAAAAATAAAAACCAAACCAAAAAAAACCAACCCCCGCCCAAAAAAAAACACAACAAAAAACCATAACCAAAACCAAACAAAAAGACTGATAAAGCTAGTAGACCAATTTAGTAGAGTGGCAGGATATAAGATCAAGAACCAAAAATCAGTGGGATTCCTCAACAACAAAAGCACTCAGAGAAAGAATCCAAGAAGGTAGTGTCATATACAACAGTTGACCGCAAATTGAGTTACTTGAGAGTAAACCTAACCAGAGACGCAAATGAGCAGTACAAAGAAGAATACAGAATATTTTAGCAAGACAGAATAAAAGATCTAGACAAATGAAAAAATGTTCCCTGTTCATGAATAGGAAGATTACATATTGTGGAAATGAAAATCCTACCAAAAGCAATCTATAGGTTCAACCCACTCTCAATTCGGATACCAAATTTATTTTCCTAGAAGATCAAAAAGGAAATTGTCAAGTTTACCTGGAGAGGCAAGAGACCCCAAATAAACAAAGCAGTTGTGAAGAATAAAAATGATGTGGGAGGCATTGCACTCCTTGATCTTAAAACCCATTACCAAGCAGTTGTAACCAAAACAGCATGGTACTGTTACAATGACAGGTACATAGACCAATAGAACAGAATTGAGAACTCAAAAATAGACCCAGCTATCCATGGTCAAGTGATATTCGACAAGGGAATAAAACTTATCAAATGGGGAAATGACAATAAACTTTCCTGGTAAAATGGTACTGCTACCTGTAGAAAGTTGAAAAAGGATCCACATCTCATACCATACACAAAAATCAGCTCATTGTGGATCAGAGACCTAGGAGTAAAGTCCAAAACCATAAAATTCTTAAGAGACAAACCTGAGATCAAATTTAGAGGGTCTTGTCTATAGTATAAAGGGATTGTCAAATACAGCCAGAAATGCACAATCTGAAGAGGATAAAATTGATGAATATGACCTTCTGAAGATTATATCTTTGTGCTCATCAAAAACTTTCTCAACAGAGTGAAAAGAAAAGCTATTGACTGGGAACAAACATTTGGCAATACCATCTCTAATACGAGTCTCATAACAAAAGTTTACAGAATACTCCTGGGCCTCTAGAAGGAAAAGACTGACAACCCAATTACAATATGAGCAAAAGAAATGGGGAGACTTTCACAGAGGAAGACATTCAGATGTCCAACAAACACATGAAGAAATGCTCAAAATCCCTGGCAATAATAGAGATGCAAATCAAAACCACAATGAGATACCATCTAACTCTAGTAGCTG
>NW_006399768.1:6223814-6228465 GCF_000299155.1 Elephantulus edwardii | reverse complement strand
ATATAAAACCATTATTGTAGAATGTGTATGAAGATCGAAGGGGGGAAGAGAGGAATAGAGAGGTGAGGATGAGTAGGGTTAGGGGGTGGATAAACACAGGATAACTAGCACACTTTGATGGGTGGAGGGAAGAACGGGTAAATGGAATGGGGAAAGTCTAGAGTGAAAAAAAAATGTATGTAAAAATGTATAAAAATGGCAAATGATTTAAAAAAATACAACAATAAAGTTAACTGGGGGAAAAGAAAGGAGAAAATTGTCTATTGATAAATGAATTCTGAAGCTTTGTTTGACCTACTTTGGACATATTGCAAGGAGGGACCAGTCCTTGGAGAGGGACGTCATATACTTAGGAGGGTCGAGGGACAGCACAGGAGAGGAAGACCATCTATGAGGTAGATTGATTCAGTGACTGGGGTAATCAGGGTAGGTGCATCAGAGACAGTGAGATTGGCACAGGATGTAGCAGGGTTTGGGGTTGTTGTACATAAAGTAGTTATGAGTTGCAGGAGACTCGATGGCACATAACAACAACAACAGTACCAAATACCTTGCAATAATAGTTGGAGGCTAGGCTATTTTTTTATTGTTCAGAATTTCTTTTAAAATAGTCATCTGGTATTTGGCACTCAACTTTTATTAGCCCGTTTGAACACTTTTAAAAGGGAATAAATCATATGACTTTCATTTTAATTCTTACTGTAATGGTTCAGTATAGCCAACATATGCTGTGTAATAGCACTAAAATAAAATCATTAAATAAAGGATTAAAATCAGGCTGTTCAATTTTACAAGGGTACTCATTAAAGAAAGGTATTTCATATCATAATTGGATAAACTAGCAGTTTAAAAAATTATAATGAGAAGTTCTTGAATTTATCATGGTCTTGTTGAGAAAGAAAAATTGTGAGGGGAGATTAGCAGTTTTACTTCAATTCCCGGTTGGGGGAAGATTATGATGGAGGATACTTTTTTGTGCCCCTCCCACTGCCAAAAAATAATTTAGGCATATACTTAAAGTTATTTAAAAATTGCCTATTTTAAGTAAGAATGTTAAAAGTTTGAATAACTTGAGTTAGCCTAAGGATAAGGACAATTTCTACACATCTTAGGGAGAACTCACCTTCATTTTTTCATTTCTCCAACTTGGCACATAAAAAAGTCTTTCTATCCCATTCCCTGATTTTGGTAGCGAGCCACAGCTTTCTATGGTTCTACTTATAGGGTTATAGAACAGTATTTGGAATTAAGTTGAAATTTTATTTATAACTCTGAAGTGCCTTGATAAATATCTCTAAATATGGCACTTCTATAAAAAGTGGGTGTGATGAAATCTCAAGAATATCACCATAAAATTTAAATAAAGAGAAAGTTGTTGAAGTAACACTGTTAAGTGCCACCAAGTCACATGAAACTCATAGCAACCCTATGTACATTATCTCTGAACCCTGCCTATCTATCCTGAGCCAATATCATTGTCTCTGACAGACCTATACCATTTCTCCAGTCATTGAGTATTCCATATCAATGTGAGTCTTCCTCTCCTGGGCTGTCCCTTCTTCCTTCTAAGCATAATGTGCTTCTCCAAGGAATGGTCCCTCCTGGCCACTTGCTCAAAATATGAGTTGTTGTTAGGTGCCATCGAGTCATAGACTACTGATAGCGACCCTATAAATGAAGACCTGAGCACTGTTTATAGAGTTTCTGGAGGCAAGCCTTTTAGGAAGTGGTGTCACTCCTGCTTCCAAGTTTGTTTTAATTGGGAATCTCCACCAAACACTGTCCACCATGGGTAACCATTATCACATTTGACACATCAGTGTCACATTGTTTAGCATCACAGCAACTACAAGTTACCTGGGTCAGCAATGAGCAGCAATGAGACCACAGTGGAGTCATCCAGGAACCACCTTTTCCTCCTCTCCCTCTTTGGTGCTTTAAACCACCACCTGAAACAAAGCTTTTAAATCTTTGTCTCCAGGAAGCAGCTTGGATTCACCCTCTCCAGGACTGATCTGGTGTTTTGTTCCTGGAGGTCTGTCATATATTCAGTACTCTTCTCCAGCACCACAACTCAAAGGAATTAATTCTTTCTCTATCATACTTCATCACTGTCTAGCTGTCTGATGCATAACAAGTAATTGTGCAGACCATGGACTGCATCATGTGTGCCCTAGTTTTCAGACTGACACGGTTACTCTTCAGTACTTAGGTGCCTGACAACAGACTTTCCCAGTGCAATTTATCTTTTGATTTCCTCCTGGTGCCAAGAGTGTTGATTGTGGAACCAAGGAAGCTGAAGTGTTAACAATTTCAATCTCTTCTCTATCATGAGACTGTCAATTGCCCAGTGGTAAGAATCTCTGTTTTCTTGATGTTGAGCTTAAATCTATATTGAAGAACACTTATGAACACCTTTAAATATCTCTATTAATGAATAATAGTATAACTTTTTAATTCCTCTGCTATTCATAGGGTTTTCAGAGGCTTGTTATTTAAGAAGTAGATATCAAATCTTCCTTCCCACTCTACCTTAATATGGGAGCTCTTCTAAAACCTGTCCATCAAGAGTGGCCCTTGTGGCATTTGCTAACAAGCATAACTTTCTGCATCACAGCAAACTGACAGACAAGTTCTACACTAATTAGAACAACGATTCACCAAATACAACAATATGAGAATTTAGTGTTGCACTTCTAAAAGCAAATCAGGTAACATAACATATGAATATCATGTTACCAGATCCAGTTGAAGCCTGCATAGATGTGGCAGGTTGAGGGTATTGAAGTGTTAAGGCTGAGACTCACGGCTCTCATACTGGGGTGCAATCCCACGTGTGGACATTAAGTTCTCTATTGAATCCTTGCTGCTAGTGCTTTATGTAAGGTTCAAGAGCTGCAAGTCCAACAGCCCAAATGACTATTGATCAAAAATGTCTGCTTTCCATGTCCCAATTGCTTTTAATAAGAGGCTCCCACCCACAAAATTACTGTTATCCATACACATACAAGGAAGACCTGTTAATATGACTATTATACAAATATATACTTCTGTAGCTAAAGCCAAAGAGGAGGAAATTGAAACTTTTTTACCAAATCTTGCAGTCAAAGATTGACCAAACATGTAATCAAGATGTGTTAATGATAACTGATGAATGAAATGCAAAAGTTAGAAATAATGAAGAAGGAATGGCAGTCTGAAAGTATGGAATTGGAGATAGATATAAGACTGGAAATAGAATGAAATAATTTTACATGTTCAATGATCTATTCATGGCAAATATTTTTTTTTTAAAAAAACCACACAAATGGTGACTTTTACATGGGCCTCCCCTGGTGGACTTATTAGGACTTAGATTGACAATATCTTTGGAAGGAACCAATGGAGAAGCTCAATATCAGCAGTCAAAATTAGGCCAAGGGCAAACTGTGGAACAGACCATTGATTACTTCTGTGCCAGTTCAAACTGAGGCTGAAGAAAATGAAAATAAGTCCATAAGAACAAAATATGGTCTTGAGTCTATTCTACCTGAATTTAAAAATCATCTTAGGAGCAAGTTTGAAGCATTAAACACCAATGATCAAAGACCAGAGTTGTGGGATGACATCAAGGATACCATCCATGAAGAAAGCAAAAGATCATTACAAATGTAGAGGGGAAAGAAAAACCCAAAATGGATGTCAGAAGAGATCCTGAAAGTTGCACCAGAGCAATGGGAAGCCAAAACAAAGGGAAAACATGCTGAAGTAAGAGTAGAACATTTCAAAGGGCAACTTGAGAAGACAAAGCAAAGTATTATAATGAAATGTGCAGAGAGTTGAAATCGAAGATCAAAAAAGAGAACTCACTCTGTATTTCTCAAGCTGAGATAACTGAAAACAAATTTAAGCATTGGGTTGAAATATTAAAAGATGCTATGGGCCATATATTGGACAATCTATGAAAACATCAAAAGAAGATGGTGAGAATACAAAGAGTCAAAGTAGAATTGACTGACAGTGAAAAATTTCAAGAAGCACCCAAAGAACAAGAGCCAATGACAATGAAGGAAGAAGTTAAAGCTGCACTGAAGGCATTGGCAAAAAAATAACACCCTAGACATCTCTCAACTAACAGATGTAGTTCTGGATGTGCTCACCAACCTATGTAGGGAAATTTAGAGGACAGCTCACTGACTGAAAGAGATCTATATTTGTTCCCATTCCCCACTAAGGTGATCTAACAGAATGTGGAAACTATCAATGGTATCATTAATATTGCAAGCAAGCAAAATATTACTGAATAGTATTCTAAGATGGCTAAAACAGTAGATAGGTAGAGAACTGACATAAGTTGAAGCAGGAGTTAGAAGAATCAGTGGCACCAGGGCTATCATTGCTGATGTCAGATGGATCATGACTGAAAGAATAATAGAATATTGTCTATATATGCTTTATTGACAATGCAAAGGATTTGACTGTGTGGATCATAACAAGTTATGGCTAACAATTGAGAAGCATGGGAATGCCAGAACACTTTATTCTGTCCATGGGAAACCTATACCTAGACCAAGAGGATTTTATGCGAAGAGACCCAAAGAATAATACTTGGTTTAAAATTAAGAAAGATGTAAATCAGGTTGTATCCTCTCTCCGTACCTGTTCAATCTGT